>NC_137882.1:9254826-9429826 GCF_963924005.1 Protomyctophum bolini | reverse complement strand
TCGAGTGGCGCTGGCATCCCTGTCCATCCAAAGGCCTGTACGTAGCACTAACATTTAGGCTCCAAAGGCAAACTGATTTGCCTGTGGACGGTGATGTCGTCAGAATCCAGATCTGGATCTGCATTTAATAAAATGCATTTCAAACAATGAAAAGTACTAATACTTTTCAACGTTAATACTTCCAAGACCACATAAAATCTACTGAATGTTCAAAGTTCAGGGTTTTTTTGGGTGCAGAAAACCTAAAAAAAAAGATATGTCGCCAGACCTTTAGGTCAAACAACACAACAGGGTCATATAAATGCTGGCTTTCAGCAGGCTGATATGCACCACAAAACAATGATGTATTTTCTTATTTGCGCGCGCGCGTGTCTGTGTGTGTCTGTGTGTGTCTGTGTGTGTGCTCGCGCACACTGGAATGGAGACATGTTTTGTCTATTTCAGCGTGTGTCCAGACAGGGTTTCCTCTGTAACCAGAACAGATGCCTTTGGGGGCCTTTCATGTGTGGGAGTGTGAATGTGTAAATGGGTCTATGTGTGCATTTCATCATGTTTGTGTCCATGCAGATGCTTTTATGTGACTCTTTCCCCATATGTTTGTTCCCTTACTCTCCATGTGGCATTTCCTATATGTTTGTCAATTATGTGTGTGTGTGTGTGTGTGTGTGTGTGTGTGTGTGTGTGTGTGTGCGTGTGTGCCTGCGTGTGCATCCACTGACATCTCAGACTTGAAAGGGCAGAGAAAAAACACACTTCAATCGATGCCAGTTCCGTGTTCTCAAGTCACCATTTGTTAGTTTCCAAATCAAACGCTATGATTTAATGACCTTCCTGTGGAAGACGCAGGGTGAGAGGCCTGTTTATTATTGTGATTGCACACGGCATCCTGTGATGCTGTTTTCATATATCTGACACACGCACTATATATAAATTTCTCATGAGAAATTGGCCAGCCCCATTGATGGTCATTTAGCCACACACACACACACACACCCGCACGCTTGCATGCACGCACGCACACATCAAGCGTTTGGAACAAACTTGGATTGAGTGGTTCCGGGAGGTCAGACACCTATTGTGTTAGTTATGACAGAGAGTCAGAGAGGTTAAGTATTACCTGAGAGCATCACACGGGCCGCCCATGTTCTATTCCCCTCCTGAGACACGCGCGGTGACATCATCAGTGTACTTGACCCTTAAGACCCAGAGCTCTCACATGGCGCCCCACCTAGAGTCCCAGACACATCCAAAATGGTTACCTCTGTGTATTATAGAGCCTGACCCATTGCCAGATTTTCTTTGTCTGATGCCGATCCCGGTTTTGGAGAGTCCTAGACCACTGATTAGTGATTACCAATGTGTTGAGTGGTATTTTGGAAAAAAAAAGAAAGGAAACATTCGATTTTTATTAAAGTTTAGTTTATATTTTAAAACATTTCACTTATGAGAACATAATTAATCATTATAAATAATAATACATAGTTTTAAGTATATATTCATCTAGCTTTATGAAAATAACATTTAACCTCAATTATACAATGAACAAGCAATCAGGTACTGTAAATATAGAATACACGTGACATGAACTGAACTTTATTTTTATTTAACCACTTAAGCGCTATTGAAACATTTTCAAATATGAAGGCTGTGAGCTCTTTTTGGAAAACGTATGCACATATTTGCCTACCGCCATAATGACATGCCCAAAACAGGAATGTCGTTGGTGGTTAAAAAACATCTGCTGCATAATTGCAGATGTTGTCAAAAAGGTCAAATAATGGCCACGGTATCAGCCAAACCAATACTGTATACCGGTCCGGCTCTATTGTGTATCCACAAACACAGTCTTCACAATCTTGTCTCTACAAGGTAATGAAGTTAATACATCCCTGTGAGCTTATAATAGTAATTGTTAAATTTGAAGTAGCTGTGTTGAGACAGAAAGAAAATCCCATTGTTATAATTTGCCTCAATAAGACAAACTTTGTAGAAATGCTTGTGTTCATTTTCACCATGTCTTTACTGCCACACATACAGTTGAACTGTTATTCATTGTGTAATTAGGAAAGGCGAGCGGTGTAGCTGCCAGTTTATTTTGGCTGTTTTTCTGTCCCAAGGGACAGTACTGTATGTATGATTAAGATTATGATCAATAATGATGAATAGATTACATTCAGTCTCTTTCATGGCGGGTCCTCTGGAAAGCTCTGTTCTGGTTCTTGTTCAATGAGTGTATTTAAATGTGGTCACATTAGACATTAGGTAACTGAGAGTGACTAGCTGGATCCTCACCAGGCCCTTGTTCTTTGCAGCTCGGCTGCACCGCGAGCCTGACAGCATGCCGGAGGAGGCCCAGGAGCAGCGGGCCAGGCTGGGCCAAGCTGAGGGGGCCTAGGTCCCAAGTCCTGGGTCCACCCCTGGGTCTGGCCCTGGGAACCGCAGCGCTCTTATCTGGCCCGGGCAGGAGGCGCACTGGGTTTCCTGTGCGAAAATCAGAGCGCTTTTCCTCTCGTTGTTTGGCTTCCTCCCGACGCGAGACGCTTCCCAGCAGCGTGATTGTCCCTTCGTCTTCAAACGTGGCACAGTCCGCTTCCTCAAGAGCTTGATCTATTCTTGAGACCCTCTCAAACCCTCCCCCCCCCCCCCCTCACCAACCCCCACCCTGCCTCCACACACCGCTGCCCCCTGCGCATACCTTTTCAGCCCCGTTCCTCGCCAGCTCTGCCCTCCACACGCGCAAACCGCCCCGATCCACCTCCCCTCATCAGTAGACCCCCCCCCCCAATGCATCTCCTACCACCATCCCTCCATCCAGCCAGCCGCACCCTCCACAAAACCTATCACTGCTGTTTCCATGGAAGCCAGAACTCTCAGTGGCACCACTAGCCCCATGTGACGACCCTGTGACCCCAAACTGGTGTTGGGCACCCATTGGGGTAGGAAATTGACTCGGACCACTGCTGAGCAGTGATGACCAGGAGCTGCATGGAAATATAAGGAAAACGAGGAACAGGAGTAAAAGCAAATGCCACAGCACTGAGGATATAAAGGATGTCTGCTTTTTTGGTTTATCGTTATTTATTTATTTTCCACTTTATCTAAACTTTGTTATAAGCTCCCCTGACCACGCAGCCACCCTGTGCTTGTCTTTTATTTTTAAGCTCATACGCTAACGTTTCTCAGATGTTTTGAGCCAGAAATCAAAGTGCAATTCCATCCGTCACACCAGCCACGTTTCTGGAGCTGCTTTATTTGTGTCCTAGAGTGGTACTATAATGGGTGCATGAACCGTTCCTGTCCACCTGCCACCCTGACCTAATTACGACATCCACAGAAGCTGTGAGTTCCGTTCTCAATATTAGCCACAAGTTGTAGTTCTGACATGCACACTTTGGACAGGCAGACAGGAGAAAGGACAATTGGTGTTTTGTTCACTATGGGATACCTAGAGTTCTCTACAAACAAAAAAAAAGACTTCGACGGTGGACAAACACCTACCATGTAGGAGTTGTCCCCTTGCCAGAGACTACTACTGACTACCCTTCATCATCGTATGTTCTTAAATGTCATTCAGTGTCACTTTGTCATATCTGTTCTGTGTGTAAAATGGTTTCTTGTCACCTTCATAATGAAAAGTTCCCTCAGATCAACTCTGTGCATAAGTGATACAGTAAGCCATCTTAGTGCCATGTGTGTAATTTGTCAATTTGAGCATGTGTACAAGTGAGTATATTATGTGAGCATGAGTATGCATGCATAAGAAGTAATGTGTGTGTGTGTGTGTGTGTGTGTGTGTGTGTGTGTGTGTGTGTGTGTGTGTGCACGCGTGCGTACGCACTCGTACATTTGCGTGCATACGTGTATGAAATCCACACAAGTGCCCCATTCTACGGGTCTTTCCCAATGTGATTCAATCCTTGTATACAGATGATCTATGAGTAATATATGAATCTAATATTTAATAATTTTATACAACTAACTTACATAATTATGATAAATGACAATAATTGACAATTGTGTATGAAAAATGAAGATGTATTTTGTTATGTGTTATACCATTTGTGAGTGTTTGTACATTAAATTTGTCTTACGTTGGCGTGCGTTGGCGTGTGCATGTTTATTTTGTGGTTTTGGGTCGGGAACCGACAGGGACAGGTCTTAGGTGTATTTTAGGCCGACGGGGGCAGGACAGGAAGACTGAGCAGGAGATGATCCCCACTGAAACACGAGTCAGGACAGTCACTCCATCCACATCACATTGAACAGGCAGCCAGCGCTCACCCGGTCACCACCCACACACACACACACACACTGTATGACTGAACGTATGAATGTGAGCCCAGTATGACTGTGAAGACGTTACATGTTCTGCTCAGCTTACTAACTGTGTTCATCTCCACATGCTATACTAACCATATGACTATCCGCATGTCTCTCACTCTCTGACTTTGTAGTGTGTGTGTGTGTGTGACAGCCTGATGTTAGTTGTGCACCAGTATTGGTTGTGCAGCACAGACGCGCTTTGTATAATGTTACACTTCGTTATACAAACTATAAAGAAGTGTGTGTATATATATATATATATATATATATATATATATATATAATGTCCTTAATGTGAGTGTATTGTAATTGTAATTGCGTGCAAGTGTGAGAAAGATTTTCCTGGGAAGCGTGGGAGCTTTAACTGGTCAGTGTATGTGTGTGTGTGTGTGTGTGTGTGTGCGTGTGTGCCAGTGTGTGCACGAGAGCATGTTCTGCTGTATGTATACAGGCTGGCTAACTGTACGTGCCTGTGCGAGTGCCAGCAGGGCCCTCGGTGTCATGCACAGGGTGCGCCGCACCGCTCCTACAGGACACAGGCACACGCTAATCTCTGCCAAGAGGAAGAGCAATCAGAGGGACAGGGCAGAGGAGGATGGGAGGGGGAGGTGTCCACGTCAGGGAGGGGGGTGCATCACAGTCTGAGAGGACAGACACAGACAGACTGGCAGGGAGTCCGACAGGTAGAGAAATGCCTCCGGGCAGGCAGAGAAGCAGCACACAGGGAGAGAAATGCCTCCGGGCAGGCAGAGAAGCAGCACACCGGTAGAGAAATGCCTCCGGGCAGGCAGAGAAGCAGCACACAGGGAGAGAAATGCCTCCGGGCAGGCAGAGAAGCAGCACACAGGGAGAGAAAAAACATTTCAAAAGGACAATGTAGAGAGATGAACTGATTGTAGGCCCTACTGATGATTGTGATTTATAAAGGTGATGTTGGTCTTTGGTTAAACATTGGGTTGTTTATCTGCCTCATATTAGGCTATATGCCTTTATCTGTTGCTCAATCCGTGCACTGTGAGTGAGGAACCATATGAAGTGATTCCATTCACTGTGATGAGGAAAAAGCTCTCAAAATCCCATGTTTATGAATGATATTTGGACTTAAAGGAGTAGTTCACTTTTCTTCCCTCGCATTCCTAAACCAATAATTTGATAATCCGGTAGGAGACACAGTTGAGTCTCGTACTGAGCACAAATTATTGGCATAGGAATGTGACAAAAACCAACCAAAAAATAGAATCTCTGTGAATTCAAGGCTTCATGGGGTGTGTAAATTCAACCCAAGATTCCACCAAAGTTCTACATGGCTTCCAGTCAGTGTTATTGCAGACATGTGTGAGTTTCATTCCTCTACTGACGGGAGTTGCAGCAACATCTGGTCTGCAAGTAATACTTTGGGCTGATTACTCCCATGCAGTTTTGTTGTACCTCAAATGCCTCAAAATATACGTATCTAAGTATAGTAAACTAATACTATTATACAAAAAAAAGATAAAGAGCAAGGGAAAAGAGACCTTTTTACAGTACAATAATGTTTCAAGTTTACACTGTACACATGTAAAATAAACGGCATAAACATTATATTAGTTTGCCTCTTCTACAAAACATAAAAGTTACTGTCAAGCGTGCCAAGCTGTCCACGGAGTAACCTCTTGGCAGACTATCCAGCATATAGCTATCCACCTCGGAGGAATGTCTGGTAAGGCCGGCAGTGGCGGTAGGCCAATCAGAGGCAGGCGGGGGGCGTTACCATGTCTATGCTCGGACGTAGAGAAGATATACGCTTTGCCAACCAGATGGAGTGATAAATGAGGTCTAGTGGCCACTAAATATCACATTGATAGAACGAAGAGACAGACATAACAATCTCATAGGATGCACATTTAAATGTGCAAAATCTCTTCCCATTTCCCAAGATGACTTTAAAAATGACATATATCCCTGCATGTGTCATCATTCCTCTTCTATATGGATAGTACTCTCCACATATAAGTTACCCATTTATAATCAGAGGGAGTGAAATATTTTCATCTAATTTGCAAAGGAGCCCCATGGCTAAGAAGGCTGCGGCAGCAATACAATGCGTAATACTGTAACACAATTTATCAAATGGGTATAAACTAACTTAAAACAACAGACTTCCAAATGGTTATTTAAAAGGAATATTAAACACCATCCTAATGCGTTGACAAAATGCAACCTAAAAATAAGTGTATTCCAAGGTCAACAATCAATCAATCAAAGAAAATTATGGTGCAGCATAGAAAGCACATTTCTTGTGTTTTGGAACATTATATAAAATATACAATTGTTTTATGTTTGTGTATAAGGCTATCTTGGGTCAGCTACCGATCACCATGTCAATCACCAAATGCAGAACTGTGCTATCTTTAGAAAGGTGACAGATATTATAGTCCTAGTATATTATGAAATTATTATACCAGGCTTAAAGGGAGGGACAATAGTAAGAGAAACTAGAAAGAAAATTGCAAGTGTGGTTGTTGTGGTTAAGTAAGTATGATGGTGATGTATTGACCCACATGACGTCACACACAGGGCCCCTGAAATGTTTATATGAATGAATGAATGAATGAATGAATGGGAAATTATTGGCAAAGTTAATTTAATGTTGTTTAACGTGTAATGCAATCAGATAGGACTTTTCTGTTTGGATGTATGGGCTGTCAAGGCCAGAAAGTAGTTTTTTGTCACTCAGTACAGTAGGAGTTCCTGCTTAACTTCCGGGTATGATGATGATGTCACGCGCATACCGGCCTCTATTCACCATGACGTGGTGTGTAGAATATCCCCCAGGCAGCGACCTCCCAGAGGACAAACACGCACCAGTTCCCATAGCAGGCCCCATCATGTGTAATCTATGGATTCTTAACTTGTGAGTCTATTGTGTTGAATGGGACACCTCGTGTCTCCGGTGGGACACCCCCGGTGGGATGATTTTCTTAAGAATGGAAGGAAGCTGATCTACAGGATGACAATAACACCTCTGCATCCCTCATAACATTAGATGAACAATCATGAATTACGTAACGCTCCAAAGATTCACTATATTGTCAGGTGTCCAAACAACACGCATAGCATGATGCATGGGTAATGGTTATTATGAGTCCACTAGCTGGATACTATGATGAAAACCATTTGATAGCGATCGCTGCGAGGAAGTGAGATGAAAAGAACGTCAGGTAACTGAGCAGGTCCCTGCAGTCTTCCTCCTGCAGTGCACAGCTGTGGAGCACACGCATGCAGATGCACAAATCATGCACGCACACACACAGTCACACACACACACACACACACACACACACACACACACGCACACTGTCTAAGATGCAGAAACACACCTGGCAACAGGACTGTGTCAACACAGCTGAGCATCCCTGTCTGTGTCTTCCTCTCTAAGGTGTGTGTGTCCGACGTCCTCCTCGCGCTGGAGCCTGGTGAGAGAGAGAGTTCCCGGCACGTCCACACACAACCATATCCTGAGTGTCTCACACCGCCAGGAAGTGCTTCAAGGGAGAAATAAGGTGAATAGAACAATTACGCACTGTCCTAAAATTATTGATAATTTAACTGTGACACACACACACACACACACACACACACACACACACACACACCACAGCAGGACTGTGCTGGGTTACATATTTAATGTTGCATTAAATGCACTGAACAAGGACAATGCAATAGTCAGTGAGGGTAGCTGGTAAAAAACAGGAAGTGTTGTAGATTTCACATTCACAGATTTTACTCCAGTGAAATCAATGGAGTGACCATTTCAGTCAAATCTGGAGTGGAGTGGAACAAACTGTACAAACTTGGGATAGTGTCCCATTCATAAACATTTCCAGTAGTAGTAGTAGTAGTAGTAGTAGTAGTGTAGTGTGGGGTGTTGAATGGTGCAAACACATGCTGCTGCTCTCATGGAAGGAGAGAGAGAGTGAGGCCAGCCAACTCCCAGCCCTTACAGAGCACACTGGGAGCACTGGCCAGGTGCTCCCAATGCACTGATTGGCAATTCCTCAGGACCTGTGGGAAGCAAAGACCTAGGCCTACACTAGGAATACACACAGGCCCTAGTAGGCCAACTACAGGGGCTGTGACAGAACATAATATAAATCTCCACACTTTATTATTCTTTATCCTGCTTTCACTATAAGGCACACACAGTGGCTACGCACGCACGCACGCACGCACACATACACATTACACATTACACACACACACACACACACACACACACACACACACACACACACACACACACTACTAATTGAGAAATTGTGTGCTGAGTTGCCACTCCGGGCTGGAAGTGGGGCAGGAGCTTTGGCGCAGAGATCCCCATTGTCTACTCAATGGGCCCATGGAAAATATGAGCCCAGCTATCAGTGGCAGAGGTAATGAGTGTGTGTGTGTGTGTGTGTGTGTGTGTGTGTGTGTGTGTGTGTGTGTGTGTGTGTGTGTGTGTGTGTGTGTGTGTGTGTGTGTCGCGCGCGCAACGTTAGCGTGCCTGTTTTGCAGAGTGTGCTATAAGTATGGTGTTATTCATAGCGGATGTTTGCGTGTGGTTTCCACAGACCGTAGGGGTCCTGACTGTTGAAGAGGCCTTTGTGTCTGGAGTGTATCGCTGCATCGCCTCCAATTCTGCGGGCATGGATGAACTGGACATCCGCTTCTATGTCACAGGTAATGTTAATCACACACCCAGATGAATCGCAGACACAGAAGCCCCACAAGGGACATTTCTTTTATCCTGAACACCTGTTTTATGTTGGGCTATAGATCAAACGGTGCATCACGGTACGAATACAATTGCATGTAGGCGTATGGCCTACTTTCAAAGCCACCGTTTCTTCCCTCCCACTGACTTTCCTCTTCCTTACAATCAAGTACAGATCATGACAGTAAAATATCGTGGTGGGCCAGTTGGGCAAATCTTACTTCAGACTTACAGTATATCATGCATATAAGACCATTTCCCACTTTATGCATCCCTTTATTTTTAGATTTAGCATTTGTTCACATTTACAGTAGGCTACATCTACAAAGTGTTATACCAAACGGCTATTATTGAGCCAATGTTAATTGTGTTTGTTTATAATCACTAGTATAATGTATTTTACATATAGGGCTCCATCTTGCCCCTTATCCCTAAACTTATTTGCCATTTTTTACTATTTTGAAAATCATTTTAAAATTTGTTCAACTAGCCGATCTACATCTACACTTGCGAGCTTGTAGATCAGCTATTTGAACTATTTAAAAGATTTAAATAGTAAAAAATTACAAATAAGTTTAGGGATAAGGGTTAAGGAGTGCCCATATAGTGTGATTATAATTGCTAAATGGTCAATGTGTGCTGTAAGTAAAGTAGAAGAGATAATGCACTGAAATAAAAAGGGAAAAATGAATCGATGACAATAAGGTGAATCAACTAATCGATAATTTGCAACAGCATTAGAGCCTAGTAAACGCCTTAACCACAGGGCTGTTGGGTGCGGCCTGCTACTACTACAGATTTGTGCTGCACATATCTCTGGAGTTGTGTGATAAACAGATTTGTACAGCACTGGCACCACAGGGTGCATTAGGGACAATGCGCCCTGCTTCAAAATATATATCTAGCATGAGATCACCACCAAATCTGGCACAATGCCAGCGTGAGCGTGACCATCTCTATTTATATAGGCTACTGAACCCTGGCATAGAAGGAAGATAGATTGAGGATTTAAGTGACTATTCACCCCCAAACCATCACCTGAGCACATCCTTCATACAGTACATGACTACATACCAATTTGTGTATATATATATATATATATATATATATATATATATATATATATATATATATATACCAATTCATTCCTAGATTATAAATATAGCTTAATACATAATTGTTGTCAGGATCAGGTTGAAATGTAGTGTTATTTTGTCTGAGTGCTGAGGAACTGTCCGTGGTCCTGGAATCATCACTCACACACTCACACTGAGTAGATGCAGTGTTGTTTTCCCTTTCCCTTGTTTCCCCAACTTTCACTTGATGCGATCCCTGTGTTATTGTGTTTTCTGTATTAAGATGAGTAAATGTACTTAGTTACTTTCCACCACTGGGTTAACGGCAGGAGGATGAGTTAACAAAACGTCAACAAAGAGAGAAGTATATGACCAAGCTGTCCGTCTGATGACAAAAAAAGATTACAAAAGAAAGGAGAGAGAAGTATGACTAAGACACAGAAGTGGTCAATGTTATCCTCAACTTCATATTGACATCTGTTGTCCAGATCATATCTCACAACAGGGCTGCAGGGCTGAATCATTCAGGCCGCGGTAGTCAAGTCATACATGCAGCCAGGCCACCCTATCCCTATACCCACACACGTGTATGTTTGGATTACAAGTATAGACAGAGTTGCGAAATTGAGGGGGCAGAAAACAGCCCGGTCACGTGGTTATGTTCTCACGCGAGCCCTATCGACTTTATTCCGTAAACTTCCGTATTTCATATCTCTGTATTCATGCCAAATATTGCGATCGATACGATATTACCGTTAAAATTTCATATTCTACATTTTAAGTGTTGCAACACGTGTATGTATGCTATCAAATTGTATGTTTATTCACGCACCATAGTACTGTACAGTATATTGGTGTTTTAAGAAGTATGTTATACTTTAGCTATTGAAAAATAGCAGATCTACAAGCTCATAACGAGGCACCGAGTGCCAGTGTAGGTCTGCTATTTTAGGTCTGCTATTTTTGAAAAATCGTGAAAATGTGGTGCAAATCTTTGAATATATATTCTGTCAGAGCGATCGTTTTTAACTCAATCTTTGCTTCATGGGGGGTCCCTGGAACAACATATTTTCAGATGGGGGTCGGCGGCCAATTACATATATAGAGCAGTCAAGGTCGGCTAGAGTGAATGGGAAGGTCAGGGCAGGGAGAGGTGGTTGCCTGATACTAGAAGGGTCGGGGGAAATGAACCAGAAATCAGGGCTTGGTCTAGCTCTGTTCCATAGCCTTCCTGCTTCCAGGAAGGCGACTTTCCGGTTTAAATCTCAAATCGAAATCAGACCAGCCTCTCCTCTTTAGTGGAAATCTCACGAACGTTTGACCTACTAGTGCTCACCAATACAAACACGGGTTGTGTCAATAGAAAGCCTACTTTCCTTAGTGGAAGCACTCTGAGCCCCCCACCACACGTATAAACGGTACTTTTTGGCCAGAAAGGGATTGTTTTCCACCGGAGGAAAAATATTCTCTATGAGGCAGTTCTCTGGGCAATATCAGTAGAGGGCGCAGTGGAGTAACTAAAAATGTTTTTTTCCCCGGTGGAAACAAAATCCCCTTTTGGCCAAAAAGTACAGTTTATACGTGTGGTGGGGGGCTCAGAGTGCGTCCACTAAGGAAAGTAGGCTTTCTATTGACACAACCCGTGTTTGTATTGGTGAGTAGGTCAAACGTTTGTGAGATTTCCACTAAAGAGGAGAGGCTGGTCTGATTTCGATTTGAGATTTAAACCGGTAAGTCGCATACCCTTCCTGGAAGCAGGAAGGCTATGGAACAGAGCTAGGCTTGGTCATAAGGGGATGAAGATATCTTGTACAACAGCACGATAGCATAGCTGTATACTGTATAGCCTGCACTGGAGCATTACAGCAAAGAAAAGTTCACCTAATTAAATAAAAAATAAACCTTCAGTTATTATTAAATTATTAAATAGGTGGATGTGTCCCACAGAGTGGGAGGATTTCTCCAGACCTCCCAAATAAAAATGCAAAGAAGCAGTTATGTATTTATTAATTTACATCTACATTTGCAGGTATGAATTTTAAATTTGCTAAAATTGTTTGGTGCTTAGGAAAAAAAGTTACTAAAACATAGGCCTATTTAAAAGTATATTTGTATGTAAAAGTGTGTACGGTATACATAGTGTAGGTGTGTTGATGCAAGTAGATATGCCATGGATACCAAGCGAAGGACATGCATAGGTGTGTGTGACTGTGTGTGTGTGTGTGTGTGTGTGTGTGTGTGTGTGTGTGTGTGTGTGTGTGTGTGTGTGTGTGTGTGTGCGTGTGCGTGTGCGTGTGCGCGTGCGTGTGTCGTGTTGCGTGTTGCGTGTGTGCATGTGTGCACCCATGCATGCGTGCATGTGTGTTTGCATGCGTTCGTGCCTCCATGCGCATATAGGTGTACTGTACATGTGTCCACAAATTGCTGTGTGTGAGCGAGGGTGAAACAGGAACCTGCAAGTCTTATCATTGCACTTCCCCATGCGGTGCACTTCCTTGGACTGACGGCCCCTCTTTATTTCGGGAGGCCTGGGGGTGTTCGAGAAAGATAAACACTATCTGCCATCAGGAAACCCTCAAGCCGTTTCCACGGGAAGTTTCAAATGGCTAAAGTAAATAAAAAGCCTGTTCACTGTATTCCACCAGCTCCGTTTTACCCTATACAATAGCCATTCAACATTGTCATCAAAAGTTGAAACGGCGGCTTTTTTAATTCACCATTAAGAGGGTTGGCTTCATGCTCTTAGCATAACTCATGTGGTGATATTGGGGAAAACTAATTGCTTAAAGTTAAACCAGGAGTCTAGTGGGCGTAAAATAGCTGAATGGACTCTAAATTCTCCATCTCTCCAATCCTGGACACTCAGTCATTCATCCCACCACCCCCCAACCCCGCCTCCTTCCTCTCTTTCTCTCTCTCCCCCATCCCCCCTTCCCTCTGTGCTTCGCTCCGTCTGTCCTCCTTTTCTTTCTTTCCTTCTCTTCTTCTCTACTCCCCTCCCCCCATTAATGCTCTCTCTCTCTTCCTCCCTATTCTCCTTATTAGACATCCCCGGGGGCTTTGGCGTGAGTCAAGGGGAGGAGCCAAGAGAGGGCGGAGACTGCGTGCTCACCTGCACGGCCAATAAGTATCTGTATGCATCGCTGTCATGGCAACGGATGAGGGATACAGAGCATGGGCGCCCCTTGCTTAGCGGGCAACTCGCTGCAGGGCAGTTCTCCTACTCTCGGTCGCTGTTGCTTAGCAACCTGACCGCCAGCCATTCTGGAACGTACCGCTGCAGCGCCCGACATCTGCTCTCAGGGCAGCAGACGCACCTGGACACACAGGTGCAGGTCAAAGGTCAGACACAAATGAATTTTCACATTTTATTATTGTCTGTAATATGGCCAGTGGTTCTCAAAGTGGAGGTCCGGGGCCCCCAGCAGGGGTTCTTAAAAGTGTTCCAGGGGCAATAATATTAGTTAATATAGCATAAAAATCAGTTTAACCACTTTAACCCTATATAGAGAAATCAACTTTTGGAAAATATTTGCCATTTGAAAATAGCCGATCTACAAGCTCGCAATGCGCTGCATCGCAATGAGTCGTGAGCTTGTAGATCTGCTATTTTCAAAAACTTTCAAAAACTCACAAATCCTGTATGGGGCTCCCTGGCGCAAAATATTTTCTGATGGGGGAGTCCTCTGCCAAATGCATATTAATTAGGCAACCCCATAGGCGGTCCTTCACATGAACATGCTTGAGAACCACTGATGTAGGCCTGTCTTCTTCACCTCATCATGAAATGTGAGCGGCGATGCTCAGTATTTTTTTTTTATTATAGTCGTTATTAGTCAGTATTACCGTTCACTGTATTGCACATGTATTCACAAACACATACACCTTACAGTTACACCTACTGTTCACATGTACTTCCTCCAACACAACCACCATGGAATCAGTTTCGAAGTTCACTGCATTTTGAAATGTTAGATTTAGATTGTTACATTTAGATTAGATTTTAAGTTTAACCCTGTAATGACTTTAACCCTGGTGTCCAATGTCTATAGCATTTATAGGTTTCTAAATAAATGAATGAATGAATGAATGAATGAATGAATGAATGAATGAATGAATGAATGAATGAATGAATGAATGAATGAATGAATGAATAAATAAATAAATAAGTAAGTAAATACATACATAAATACATACATACTATCACACTTGGGAGCTTGGGAATTGAGCTCCCAGGCTTCCTGGGGCCCCACCCAGCCTTTGCTCTCGCGCTCAAGCTCAGCAGCACCTCTTTCACGTGGGAATGAGCTCTTGTCTGGAGGAAGAGCACACAATGGTACTTCCCACAATGCCACATTTACAGGCCCCTACACAGGGCCAGCGGAACAATCAGCCAATCAGACACTGTCAGGCCCCAGCCCCGTGGACAATCATCAATTGTTGTCCGGGGAGGAAGATAGGGGAAAACAACAATCAGTCCCCTTACTTAAGTGACTTTTCTTCATGTCTTTTACTGCTGTTCTGCATACAATCAGAGCTCAATACATTCACTTCCTCCCCAGGGACCCTCACACAGGGACATTACTAGAAAGGGGATGCAGAAAGAGAAGAAGTTGGGAATAAAGACAGAATGGGCACCGCTTGGCTTGGAGAGATGGGGGAGGGGGACGGATAGGTGACAAAATTGGGAGAGATGTTGGTGGTGGAGGAGCATGAGTCAGAGAGCCGGGGCCATTTGTCTAATTATAGCCCATGGTTGTGCGAAATTGAGAAATGTTCTGTGTCTCATTGTGTCCATTCACAAGCTAATACCAGTCGGGATGATGAAATACTGCATTGTCGAGGTTCTTAGGAAATGGGTTTGTGTTACGGGGTATTTTGAGGTGACTAGAGGCCCGAGAGAATCCAAATGTCAGCTGACTCACAGGTTGAAACCAAGGCCACTCTCACACAGATATGTGTTACTACCAGCATGTTTTATTGTACCAGAATGGCACATTGGCACAGTTCCAAAGGTTGGAGGCAGGAGGAGGGTGGGGGTAGCTCTGATCTCAATTCATGGAGAAACTACCCAAAGGAGAACAATACATTTTAGTCTATTCATAAAAACACCTCTGTATTAGGACACATTTGCTTGTGTGTATTTGGTGAGGTAATAACACTTTATATTTCACACAGACACAATTGTAAGCAGTTATATTTTTACTGCTCAGTGTGCATACACACACACACACACACACACACACACACACACACACACACACACACACACACACACACACACACACACACACACACACACACACACACACACACACACACTGTCTTCATTTCTCATAATATGTTAGTCTCTTTGCCTCTTCCTCAGTTCTAGAGCCTCCTGCGCTGCTGCAGAATCTGACAGACTCTAGTGTGAATGTGAGCAGCTCAGTCACTCTCAGCTGTGCCGCCCATGGCATCCCTTTGCCAACCATCACCTGGTACAAAAACCAACGGCGGCTGTCCCAGGGATCAGGTGAGACACGGGACAAGCCAACATTAACCCATTCTGACCGGGCACCCATTTTGGTGTTGGCATCATGTTATGCTTTAGCTATTGAAAAATAGCAGATCTACAAGCTCATATCGCGCCACTGAGTGGCGCGATACGAGCTTGTAGGTCTGCTGTAACTGTCCCAGCGATGGGTATTTTCTATTTTCTATTTCTATTTCTATTTTTATTGCTTACCTTTCGAAAATGCATATGTGAACATTTTGGAGGTTTATTTGGGTACATAATGGTAAATGCATGGTGAATTGGTGAGATTGGTGGTCCTTTTGTCTGGTTCAGGGGCAGGCTGAATTAGGCTCACCTATGCAGCTAATCACCTCATTTCCATCCAGCCCTGTGAGTAGAGTGAGGCAGCATTAAATGGCACCTGTGTGAGCTGGCAGAGCAGAACAAAAAGAACAGAGCTGCAGAGAGGAGCTCTCTCATGTCAGAGTGACATGACTAAGAGAAAATAAGAGAAGAGAAAATAATATGAAAGAACTTAACTGAACTCCTAAATAATCTGTACAGAAGGCGCATACGGTACGTTCCCTATGTTTTGTTTTTCTGTAAAAGTTATGCCATTGTTTGTGTTTATTGTTTGTGTACATTTTATTGTTTGTTTAACTGACAAAGACGTTCATATTTCACTGTTTCATGATATTTAAAAGTGTATATTATGTGATTTATTTACAGTTTTTCACGGTCATCACTTTGGAGAAATAAAAAGCCTTAAGTGAGATCAGTTGGAACGGTGTCATATTTCTGCCACGGATAAAGATGGTTTGGGAGCAGTTATATCTGCTATTTTTGAAAAATTCGAAGAACGACTGACATTTTTAGAATCTGATCTCAGGTCAGAATGGGTTAATCAGACCAGTGTGTGTCCCGTGGAAACCTCGTATGAATCTGATCTCAGGTCAGAATGGGTTAACAGGGAAGAGGTACCGGCGGGTATACTGTTTCGTTTCGTGAGAGCGTTTGTCCCAATCTCTGCCATTTCTCACCGCCAGGCATTGTGATAGCGCCAGAGGGCGGTGCCCTGCACATTGATCGAATCACAGCAGAGGACGAGGGTCTCTATACGTGCCAAGCCACCAATGAGAGGGGATCTGTGGAGAGCTCTGCCTATATATGGGTCAACAGTAAGACACGCCCTGACCTATAGTGTTTTAAACTGTGATTGCCTTTCATTGGCTGTTTTAACCTGGACCCCTCAAAGAAGGGTACTCTCCCATATATGGGCATACTGATGCCTGCCTGTCCAATGTTCCATGTTCTGGAAATAGATCTTGAGTCAATCACTACTACTTCAGTATTACAATCAGTACATGTCTCAGTCTTTCTTGTGTAGTATTGTTTTAAGAAGTATAGGATCTTTATTGTGAGCTATGGTGTGTTGAATGCTTTTAGCACTACCAGAGCGTGATGCCAAATATAAATCCTCATTGTTTATTCACGACTTACACAACAAACCTAATTTTACATGTCGTAATCTGGTTATACAGCACAATGGCACGCACGCACGCACGCACGCACAAAGATGTTCTATTTCTACAATTCACCAAAAACACAAGGGGAGAAGATGAATGAGTGCCATATGGGACTGGATGTTAATGATGTATTGGTTAGCACAACATGTGGGAGGAGGAAAGGTCGTTTCTCATGTCGTGTGGCCATGTGTTCCTGTAGGCTCCTCAGAGAGATCCTCCCTGGAGATCCCCACCCTCACCTGCACCTGCGTGGTGGCTACAATATTCTGGCTGCTGCTCACCCTCTTCATACACAAACTGAAGCAGGTGAGAAGAACAAGTTGCTGTCAGCCCACTGTACAATCCACATTCCACAGGGTGTTATAGCACAGCTTCACTGTGAACAACTTCAGCCCTATTACTTTGTCATGTGATGATGCGATACGACGGTATCATGCAGCGTAGCCGATCTACAAGCTCGCATCACGAGTAACGACACATTTGTGAGCTTGTAGATCTGCTAGTTTTTTGGGGAAATGGTAAAACTAATGAAAATGATACGTAACTTGCGGAGTTAGTTCAGTCAGATATACTCGAGGGGTTAATACGCTGCATTACTATGTGGGTGTATACAGTGTTTGCAAGACCCACATGTCATACGCTGATGTGGCAGTCAGCTGACCAATTGGGCGGGGTATTTAAGCTCACCTAAGACTGCATTCCTCCTGATTGTCAGCCTGGGTAATATTTGGGCCTGTTGAGAATAACTTGCACTAATAACTTTGGGGCGGGCCCGTCTAGAGTTTGAATGGACAGATATCAATCAAAAGGGAAACATCGAAGAGGAAGGATGGGTGGGGAAGGATCAACATGTGGAATGTCAGAACAGGTCAGCTCCATATATGGATATCTAAGGGTTTGAGGTCAGATGTAGAGTTGCTGGCCAATATTGATACTATAGCACGCCGTTTTTCATCATTTCTGAGGATAAAAAAAAAAAAAACAAACGATGGGTTATTAGCCCATGTTTTTTGAATTTTAGATTATTATTTTTTTCTTCGTTTTTCATCATTTTTGACGATGGGCTATAGCCCATATCGTACGGCATACTATAGCACGCCGTTTTTCATCATTTTTGAGGATTTGAAAAAAATGTAAAAATGAAAAAAAAACGATGGGTTATTGCCCATGTTTTTTGAAATTTAGAATTTTGTTTTATCCTCGTTTTTTATCATTTTGGACCATGGGCTATAGCCCATATCGTAAGGCATACTATAGTAGCCTGGTTAATAAACCAGACTAATATCGCACGGACCGCGGATATTTGTCTGGGGAGGCTCAGCTTGGATTTCATTTCCAGGGCGGCACACCTGGACCTGTAAATTAACAACACAAAAACTAAGGCACTGGTGTCGTACTTCAATTTTCTCCAGTTACCGGTATTAGAAAACATGTCTCCTATATTTGTTCCGTTTCTCTCTCCCCCTCCCAGCCCATCCGCTCCAGCTCCAAGCCAGGGTACCTGTCAATCACCCTGGACACGGGGGAGGGGCCATCGGAGGAGCAGTGTGATAGGCTGCAGTACGACCCGAGCCAATGGGAGTTCCCCAGGGAGCGGCTCAAGCTAGGTATACTTCATGGTGAACACACAGCCAATGCCAATGCAGAGTTCCGCTGAAACGGTTGCTATTCCACTGTTAGCGGTCCAGTTCTGGGATTCAGAGCTTGATGACTGTGCAAACTGAGAGGAATGAGGGAAAGAGATACAATGTGGAGGGGAAAAAAATAATCTATTTAAATCTCCAAACAGATAAGGCCACTTTCTCATAGGTCTTATCATATATTATTGGGAGTGCCTCTCATTTCATTAATCAGAGTTTGTGTCTTTGTGTCTGCGTGTCTCGTCTGTGGTGAGCTAATCAACCCTGCCAGGGGTGTGTAAGCTATGTTTACTGTTAGGCCTACTAATCAGCTCTCACTATCCTGGGTGTGATCTGACTGGATGCACTCCACCGAAACCTGTTGACAGCTGAAAATCACTTATATGATTGCATAGATAAGCTGTGTAATGTCTTTTCTAATCATCTCATATCTATTATTGACTGTAGTTAATGAATCTGCTTAAACCAAACACGCACATCTCTTTCTCTAAATATTTTAATTGCAATCCCACTCTCCCCTCCTGCTCTCTGTCTCTGTTTCTGTCTGTCTCTCTCCCTCACACTGTCCAACATGTAGTAGTTTATCATTTATTCTCTAACCCTTTCTCTTCAGAGAAGCCTTTAGGTTGTGGCGCCTTTGGGAAGGTCATGCAGGCGTCAGCGTTTGGCATAGACAACTCTACCAGCTGCAGGACCGTGGCTGTTAAGATGCTCAAAGGTACAGCATTGAAAGAACCTTTACGTACCCTGAGGATAAAAAATAAAAAAAAACAGTTTATGATGGTTGCTAGCAGACTCAAACAACATTATTGAGTAAAGTTCATGAGCCAAGTGCATTTAATTATTTTTGGAGGAATGGCCCATCATGTTCATGTATTGTCAATGTCAAAAAGATGAAAACCATGAAAAACGGCACACTACAGTATGTCGTGTTTTCATGGTTTTCATCTTTGTTTGTGATTTTTATCGATATATTTTTTAAATGCAAATACTGACAAGCACTATATTTATAAAAATATGAAACATTTCAAAGATTATTTTTCAGGCAAACATGTGAACCTAAATAGGTTTGAATGGAGTTTCTAGGTTTAAGTATGTAGGACTAGTAGCATGCCAAGGTTTGTGCTATTGCCATAGAGAATGCATTGGGCGTTTAAGTCAAATAACTCAGAAACTACAAAACATTTAAAAGTAAAAAGTTCCAGCATGTGTCTCCACAGTAAGCTGAATTATAAAAGGTGTGCACCACTCAGTTCACACGGGTGTGATTTTTTTAAATTGTTTAAAAAACGATGGGTTATAGCCCATGTTTTTTGAAATTTTGAAAAAAAGTTAGCCTCGTTTCTCATCATTTTGGACCGTGGGCTATAGCCCATATCGTACGGCATACTATAGCGCGCAGTTTTTCATCATTTTTGAAGATTTGAAAAAAATGACGAAATGACAAAAACGATGGGTTATAGGCTATAACCCATCGTTTCTGTCATTTCGTCATTTTTTTAAAATGATGAGAAACGAGGCTAACTTTTTTTTCCAACATTTCAAAAAACATGGGCTATAACCCATCGTTTTTGTCATTTCGTCATTTTTGTCAAATCATCAAAAATGATGAAAAACGGCGCGCTATAGTATGCCGTACGATATAGGCTATAGCACATGGTCCAAAATGATGAGAAACGAGGATAACTTTTTTTTTCAAAATTTCAAAAAACATGGGCTATAACCCATCGTTTTTGTCATTTCGTCATTTTTTTCAAATCTTCAAAAATGATGAAAAACTGCGCGCTATAGTATGCCGTACGATATGGGCTATAGCCCACGGTCCAAAATGATGAGAAACGAGGCTAACTTTTTTTTTCAACATTTCAAAAAACATGGGCTATAACCCATCGTTTTTGTCATTTCGTCATTTTTTTCAAATCCTCAAAAATGATGAAAAACGGCGCGCTATAGTATGCCGTACGATATGGGCTATAGCCCACGGTCCAAAATGATGAGAAACGAGGCTAACTTTTTTTTTCAAAATTTCAAAAAACATGGGCTATAACCCATCGTTTTTGTCATTTTTTCATTTTTGTCAAATCATCAAAAATGATGAAAAACGGCGCGCTATAGTATGCCGTACGATATGGGCTATAGCCCACGGTCCAAAATGATGAGAAACGAGGCTAACTTTTTTTTTCAAAATTTCAAAAAACATGGGCTATAACCCATCGTTTTTGTCATTTCGTCATTTTTTTCAAATCCTCAAAAATGATGAAAAACTGCGCGCTATAGTATGCCGTACGATATGGGCTATAGCCCACGGTCCAAAATGATGAGAAACGAGGCTAACTTTTTTTTTCAAAATTTCAAAAAACATGGGCTATAACCCATCGTTTTTGTCATTTTTTTCATTTTTGTCAAATCATCAAAAATGATGAAAAACAGCGCGCTATAGTATGCCGTACGATATAGGCTATAGCCCATGGTCCAAAATGATGAGAAACGAGGATAACTTTTTTTTTCAAAATTTCAAAAAACATGGGCTATAACCCATCGTTTTTGTCATTTCGTCATTTTTTTCAAATCTTCAAAAATGATGAAAAACTGCGCGCTATAGTATGCCGTACGATATGGGCTATAGCCCACGGTCCAAAATGATGAGAAACGAGGCTAACATTTTTTTTCAAAATTTCAAAAAACATGGGCTATAACCCATCGTTTTTGTCATTTCGTCATTTTTTTCAAATCTTCAAAAATGATGAAAAACTGCGAGCTATAGTATGCCGTACGATATGGGCTATAGCCCACGGTCCAAAATGATGAGAAACGAGGCTAACTTTTTTTTTCAAAATTTCAAAAAACATGGGCTATAACCCATCGTTTTTGTCATTTCGTCATTTTTTTCAAATCCTCAAAAATGATGAAAAACTGCGCGCTATAGTATGCCGTACGATATGGGCTATAGCCCACGGTCCAAAATGATGAGAAACGAGGCTAACTTTTTTTTTCAAAATTTCAAAAAACATGGGCTATAACCCATCGTTTTTGTCATTTTTTCATTTTTGTCAAATCATCAAAAATGATGAAAAACGGCGCGCTATAGTATGCCGTACGATATAGGCTATAGCCCATGGTCCAAAATGATGAGAAACGAGGATAACTTTTTTTTTCAAAATTTCAAAAAACATGGGCTATAACCCATCGTTTTTGTCATTTCGTCATTTTTTTCAAATCTTCAAAAATGATGAAAAACTGCGCGCTATAGTATGCCGTACGATATGGGCTATAGCCCACGGTCCAAAATGATGAGAAACGAGGCTAACTTTTTTTTTCAAAATTTCAAAAAACATGGGCTATAACCCATCGTTTTTGTCATTTCGTCATTTTTTTTAAAATCCTCAAAAATGATGAAAAACGGCGCGCTATAGTATGCCGTACGATATAGGCTATAGCCCATGGTCCAAAATGATGAGAAACGAGGATAACTTTTTTTTTTCAAAATTTCAAAAAACATGGGCTATAACCCATCGTTTTTGTCATTTCGTCATTTTTTTCAAATCTTCAAAAATGATGAAAAACTGCGCGCTATAGTATGCCGTACGATATGGGCTATAGCCCACGGTCCAAAATGATGAGAAACGAGGCTAACTTTTTTTTTCAAAATTTCAAAAAACATGGGCTATAACCCATCGTTTTTGTCATTTCGTCATTTTTTTTCAAATCCTCAAAAATGATGAAAAACGGCGCGCTATAGTATGCCGTACGATATGGGCTATAGCCCACGGTCCAAAATGATGAGAAACGAGGCTAACTTTTTTTTCAAAATTTCAAAAAACATGGGCTATAACCCATCGTTTTTGTAATTTTTTCATTTTTGTCAAATCATCAAAAATGATGAAAATTGGCGCGCTATAGTATGCCGTACGATATGGGCTATAGCCCATGGTCCAAAATTATGAGAAACGAGGATAACTTTTTTTTTCAAAATTTCAAAAAACATGGGCTATAACCCATCGTTTTTGTCATTTCGTCATTTTTTTCAAATCCTCAAAAATGATGAAAAACGGCGCGCTATAGTATGCCGTACGATATGGGCTATAGCCCACGGTCCAAAATGATGAGAAACGAGGCTAACTTTTTTTTTCAAAATTTCAAAAAACATGGGCTATAACCCATCGTTTTTGTCATTTCGTCATTTTTTTTCAAATCCTCAAAAATGATGAAAAACGGCGCGCTATAGTATGCCGTACGATATGGGCTATAGCCCACGGTCCAAAATGATGAGAAACGAGGCTAACTTTTTTTTCAAAATTTCAAAAAACATGGGCTATAACCCATCGTTTTTGTAATTTTTTCATTTTTGTCAAATCATCAAAAATGATGAAAATTGGCGCGCTATAGTATGCCGTACGATATGGGCTATAGCCCACGGTCCAAAATTATGAGAAACGAGGCTAACTTTTTTTTTCAAAATTTCGAAAAACATGGGCTATAACCCATCGTTTTTGTCATTTCGTCATTTTTTTCAAATCCTCAAAAATGATGAAAAACGGCGCGCTATAGTATGCCGTACGATATGGGCTATAGCCCATGGTCCAAAATGATGAGAAACGAGGATATTTTTTTTTCCAAAATTTCAAAAAACATGGGATATAACCCATCGTTTTTGTCATTTCGTCATTTTTTTCAAATCTTCAAAAATGATGAAAAACTGCGAGCTATAGTATGCCGTACGATATGGGCTATAGCCCACGGTCCAAAATGATGAGAAACGAGGCTAACTTTTTTTTTCAAAATTTCAAAAAACATGGGCTATAACCCATCGTTTTTGTCATTTCGTCATTTTTTTCAAATCCTCAAAAATGATGAAAAACTGCGCGCTATAGTATGCCGTACGATATGGGCTATAGCCCACGGTCCAAAATGATGAGAAACGAGGCTAACTTTTTTTTTCAAAATTTCAAAAAACATGGGCTATAACCCATCGTTTTTGTCATTTTTTCATTTTTGTCAAATCATCAAAAATGATGAAAAACGGCGCGCTATAGTATGCCGTACGATATAGGCTATAGCCCATGGTCCAAAATGATGAGAAACGAGGATAACTTTTTTTTTCAAAATTTCAAAAAACATGGGATATAACCCATCGTTTTTGTCATTTCGTCATTTTTTTCAAATCTTCAAAAATGATGAAAAACTGTGCGCTATAGTATGCCGTACGATATGGGCTATAGCCCACTGTCCAAAATGATGAGAAACGAGGCTAATTTTTTTTTTCAAAATTTCAAAAAACATGGGCTATAACCCATCGTTTTTGTCATTTCGTCATTTTTTTCAAATCTTCAAAAATGATGAAAAACTGCGCGCTATAGTATGCCGTACGATATGGGCTATAGCCCACGGTCCAAAATGATGAGAAACGAGGCTAACTTTTTTTTTCAAAATTTCAAAAAACATGGGCTATAACCCATCGTTTTTGTCATTTCGTCATTTTTTTCAAATCCTCAAAAATGATGAAAAACGGCGCGCTATAGTATGCCGTACGATATGGGCTATAGCCCACGGTCCAAAATGATGAGAAACGAGGCTAACTTTTTTTTTCAAAATTTCAAAAAACATGGGCTATAACCCATCGTTTTTGTCATTTTTTCATTTTTGTCAAATCATCAAAAATGATGAAAAACGGCGCGCTATAGTATGCCGTACGATATAGGCTATAGCCCATGGTCCAAAATGATGAGAAACGAGGATAACTTTTTTTTTCAAAATTTCAAAAAACATGGGCTATAACCCATCGTTTTTGTCATTTCGTCATTTTTTTCAAATCTTCAAAAATGATGAAAAACTGCGCGCTATAGTATGCCGTACGATATGGGCTATAGCCCACGGTCCAAAATGATGAGAAACGAGGCTAACTTTTTTTTTCAAAATTTCAAAAAACATG
Source organism: Protomyctophum bolini (assembly GCF_963924005.1). Taxonomy (NCBI): domain Eukaryota; kingdom Metazoa; phylum Chordata; class Actinopteri; order Myctophiformes; family Myctophidae; genus Protomyctophum; species Protomyctophum bolini. The sequence goes on along the minus strand of NC_137882.1, from coordinate 9,405,100 downwards.
GGCTATAACCCATCGTTTTTGTCATTTCGTCATTTTTTTTAAAATCCTCAAAAATGATGAAAAACGGCGCGCTATAGTATGCCGTACGATATAGGCTATAGCCCATGGTCCAAAATGATGAGAAACGAGGATAACTTTTTTTTTTCAAAATTTCAAAAAACATGGGCTATAACCCATCGTTTTTGTCATTTCGTCATTTTTTTCAAATCTTCAAAAATGATGAAAAACTGCGCGCTATAGTATGCCGTACGATATGGGCTATAGCCCACGGTCCAAAATGATGAGAAACGAGGCTAACTTTTTTTTTCAAAATTTCAAAAAACATGGGCTATAACCCATCGTTTTTGTCATTTCGTCATTTTTTTTCAAATCCTCAAAAATGATGAAAAACGGCGCGCTATAGTATGCCGTACGATATGGGCTATAGCCCACGGTCCAAAATGATGAGAAACGAGGCTAACTTTTTTTTCAAAATTTCAAAAAACATGGGCTATAACCCATCGTTTTTGTAATTTTTTCATTTTTGTCAAATCATCAAAAATGATGAAAATTGGCGCGCTATAGTATGCCGTACGATATGGGCTATAGCCCATGGTCCAAAATTATGAGAAACGAGGATAACTTTTTTTTTCAAAATTTCAAAAAACATGGGCTATAACCCATCGTTTTTGTCATTTCGTCATTTTTTTCAAATCCTCAAAAATGATGAAAAACGGCGCGCTATAGTATGCCGTACGATATGGGCTATAGCCCACGGTCCAAAATGATGAGAAACGAGGCTAACTTTTTTTTTCAAAATTTCAAAAAACATGGGCTATAACCCATCGTTTTTGTCATTTCGTCATTTTTTTTCAAATCCTCAAAAATGATGAAAAACGGCGCGCTATAGTATGCCGTACGATATGGGCTATAGCCCACGGTCCAAAATGATGAGAAACGAGGCTAACTTTTTTTTCAAAATTTCAAAAAACATGGGCTATAACCCATCGTTTTTGTAATTTTTTCATTTTTGTCAAATCATCAAAAATGATGAAAATTGGCGCGCTATAGTATGCCGTACGATATGGGCTATAGCCCACGGTCCAAAATTATGAGAAACGAGGCTAACTTTTTTTTTCAAAATTTCGAAAAACATGGGCTATAACCCATCGTTTTTGTCATTTCGTCATTTTTTTCAAATCCTCAAAAATGATGAAAAACGGCGCGCTATAGTATGCCGTACGATATGGGCTATAGCCCATGGTCCAAAATGATGAGAAACGAGGATATTTTTTTTTCCAAAATTTCAAAAAACATGGGATATAACCCATCGTTTTTGTCATTTCGTCATTTTTTTCAAATCTTCAAAAATGATGAAAAACTGCGAGCTATAGTATGCCGTACGATATGGGCTATAGCCCACGGTCCAAAATGATGAGAAACGAGGCTAACTTTTTTTTTCAAAATTTCAAAAAACATGGGCTATAACCCATCGTTTTTGTCATTTCGTCATTTTTTTCAAATCCTCAAAAATGATGAAAAACTGCGCGCTATAGTATGCCGTACGATATGGGCTATAGCCCACGGTCCAAAATGATGAGAAACGAGGCTAACTTTTTTTTTCAAAATTTCAAAAAACATGGGCTATAACCCATCGTTTTTGTCATTTTTTCATTTTTGTCAAATCATCAAAAATGATGAAAAACGGCGCGCTATAGTATGCCGTACGATATAGGCTATAGCCCATGGTCCAAAATGATGAGAAACGAGGATAACTTTTTTTTTCAAAATTTCAAAAAACATGGGATATAACCCATCGTTTTTGTCATTTCGTCATTTTTTTCAAATCTTCAAAAATGATGAAAAACTGTGCGCTATAGTATGCCGTACGATATGGGCTATAGCCCACTGTCCAAAATGATGAGAAACGAGGCTAATTTTTTTTTTCAAAATTTCAAAAAACATGGGCTATAACCCATCGTTTTTGTCATTTCGTCATTTTTTTCAAATCTTCAAAAATGATGAAAAACTGCGCGCTATAGTATGCCGTACGATATGGGCTATAGCCCACGGTCCAAAATGATGAGAAACGAGGCTAACTTTTTTTTTCAAAATTTCAAAAAACATGGGCTATAACCCATCGTTTTTGTCATTTCGTCATTTTTTTCAAATCCTCAAAAATGATGAAAAACGGCGCGCTATAGTATGCCGTACGATATGGGCTATAGCCCATGGTCCAAAATGATGAGAAACGAGGATAATTTTTTTTTCAAAATTTCAAAAAACATGGGCTATAACCCATCGTTTTTGTCATTTCGTCATTTTTTTCAAATCTTCAAAAATGATGAAAAACTGCGAGCTATAGTATGCCGTACGATATGGGCTATAGCCCACGGTCCAAAATGATGAGAAACGAGGCTAACTTTTTTTTTCAAAATTTCAAAAAACATGGGCTATAACCCATCGTTTTTGTCATTTCGTCATTTTTTTCAAATCCTCAAAAATGATGAAAAACTGCGCGCTATAGTATGCCGTACGATATGGGCTATAGCCCACGGTCCAAAATGATGAGAAACGAGGCTAACTTTTTTTTTCAAAATTTCAAAAAACATGGGCTATAACCCATCGTTTTTGTCATTTCGTCATTTTTTTCAAATCTTCAAAAATGATGAAAAACTGCGAGCTATAGTATGCCGTACGATATGGGCTATAGCCCACGGTCCAAAATGATGAGAAACAAGGCTAACTTTTCTTTTCAAAATTTCAAAAAACATGGGCTATAACCCATCGTTTTTGTCATTTCGTCATTTTTTTCAAATCCTCAAAAATGATGAAAAACTGCGCGCTATAGTATGCCGTACGATATGGGCTATAGCCCACGGTCCAAAATGATGAGAAACGAGGCTAACTTTTTTTTTCAAAATTTCAAAAAACATGGGCTATAACCCATCGTTTTTGTCATTTTTTCATTTTTGTCAAATCATCAAAAATGATGAAAAACGGCGCGCTATAGTATGCCGTACGATATGGGCTATAGCCCACGGTCCAAAATGATGAGAAACGAGGCTAACTTTTTTTTTCAAAATTTCAAAAAACATGGGCTATAACCCATCGTTTTTGTCATTTCGTCATTTTTTTCAAATCCTCAAAAATGATGAAAAACTGCGCGCTATAGTATGCCGTACGATATGGGCTATAGCCCACGGTCCAAAATGATGAGAAACGAGGCTAACTTTTTTTTTTCAAAATTTCAAAAAACATGGGCTATAACCCATCGTTTTTGTCATTTCGTAATTTTTTTCAAATCTTCAAAAATGATGAAAAACTGCGCGCTATAGTATGCCGTACGATATGGGCTATAGCCCACGGTCCAAAATGATGAGAAACGAGGCTAACTTTTTTTTTCAAAATTTCAAAAAACATGGGCTATAACCCATCGTTTTTGTCATTTCGTCATTTTTTTCAAATCTTCAAAAATGATGAAAAACTGCGAGCTATAGTATGCCGTACGATATGGGCTATAGCCCACGGTCCAAAATGATGAGAAACGAGGCTAACTTTTTTTTTCAAAATTTCAAAAAACATGGGCTATAACCCATCGTTTTTGTCATTTCGTCATTTTTTTCAAATCTTCAAAAATGATGAAAAACTGCGCGCTATAGTATGCCGTACGATATGGGCTATAGCCCACGGTCCAGAATGATGAGAAACGAGGCTAACTTTTTTTTTCAAAATTTCAAAAAACATGGGCTATAACCCATCGTTTTTGTCATTTCGTCATTTTTTTCAAATCTTCAAAAATGATGAAAAACTGCGAGCTATAGTATGCCGTACGATATGGGCTATAGCCCATGGTCCAAAATGATGAGAAACGAGGATAATTTTTTTTTCAAAATTTCAAAAAACATGGGCTATAACCCATCGTTTTTGTCATTTCGTCATTTTTTTCAAATCTTCAAAAATGATGAAAAACTGCGAGCTATAGTATGCCGTACGATATGGGCTATAGCCCACGGTCCAAAATGATGAGAAACGAGGCTAACTTTTTTTTTCAAAATTTCAAAAAACATGGGCTATAACCCATCGTTTTTGTCATTTCGTCATTTTTTTCAAATCCTCAAAAATGATGAAAAACTGCGCGCTATAGTATGCCGTACGATATGGGCTATAGCCCACGGTCCAAAATGATGAGAAACGAGGCTAACTTTTTTTTTTTAAATTTAAAAAAACATGGGCTATAACCCATCGTTTTTGTAATTTCGTCATTTTTTTCAAATCCTCAAAAATGATGAAAAACTGCGCGCTATAGTATGCCGTACGATATGGGCTATAGCCCACGGTCCAAAATGATGAGAAACGAGGCTAACTTTTTTTTTCAAAATTTCAAAAAACATGGGCTATAACCCATCGTTTTTGTCATTTTTTCATTTTTGTCAAATCATCAAAAATGATGAAAAACGGCGCTCTATAGTATGCCGTACGATATAGGCTATAGCCCACGGTCCAAAATGATGAGAAACGAGGCTAACTTTTCTTTTCAAAATTTCAAAAAACATGGGCTATAACCCATCGTTTTTGTCATTTCGTCATTTTTTTCAAATCCTCAAAAATGATGAAAAACGGCGCGCTATAGTATGCCGTACGATATGGGCTATAGCCCACGGTCCAAAATGATGAGAAACGAGGCTAACTTTTTTTTCCAAAATTTAAAAAAACATGGGCTATAACCCATCGTTTTTGTCATTTTTTCATTTTTGTCAAATCATCAAAAATGATGAAAAACGGCGCGCTATAGTATGCCGTACGATATGGGCTATAGCCCACGGTCCAAAATGATGAGAAACGAGGCTAACTTTTCTTTTCAAAATTTCAAAAAACATGGGCTATAACCCATCGTTTTTGTCATTTCGTCATTTTTTTCAAATCCTCAAAAATGATGAAAAACTGCGCGCTATAGTATGCCGTACGATATGGGCTATAGCCCACGGTCCAAAATGATGAGAAACGAGGCTAACTTTTTTTTTCAAAATTTCAAAAAACATGGGCTATAACCCATCGTTTTTGTCATTTTTTCATTTTTGTCAAATCATCAAAAATGATGAAAAACGGCGCGCTATAGTATGCCGTACGATATGGGCTATAGCCCACGGTCCAAAATGATGAGAAACGAGGCTAACTTTTTTTTTTCAAAATTTCAAAAAACATGGGCTATAACCCATCGTTTTTGTCATTTCGTCATTTTTTTCAAATCTTCAAAAATGATGAAAAACTGCGCGCTATAGTATGCCGTACGATATGGGCTATAGCCCACGGTCCAAAATGATGAGAAACGAGGCTAACTTTTTTTTTCAAAATTTCAAAAAACATGGGCTATAACCCATCGTTTTTGTCATTTCGTCATTTTTTTCAAATCTTCAAAAATGATGAAAAACTGCGAGCTATAGTATGCCGTACGATATGGGCTATAGCCCACGGTCCAAAATGATGAGAAACGAGGCTAACTTTTTTTTTCAAAATTTCAAAAAACATGGGCTATAACCCATCGTTTTTGTCATTTCGTCATTTTTTTCAAATCTTCAAAAATGATGAAAAACTGCGCGCTATAGTATGCCGTACGATATGGGCTATAGCCCACGGTCCAGAATGATGAGAAACGAGGCTAACTTTTTTTTTCAAAATTTCAAAAAACATGGGCTATAACCCATCGTTTTTGTCATTTCGTCATTTTTTTCAAATCTTCAAAAATGATGAAAAACTGCGAGCTATAGTATGCCGTACGATATGGGCTATAGCCCACGGTCCAAAATGATGAGAAACGAGGCTAACTTTTTTTTTCAAAATTTCAAAAAACATGGGCTATAACCCATCGTTTTTGTCATTTCGTCATTTTTTTCAAATCTTCAAAAATGATGAAAAACTGCGCGCTATAGTATGCCGTACGATATGGGCTATAGCCCACGGTCCAAAATGATGAGAAACGAGGCTAACTTTTTTTTTCAAAATTTCAAAAAACATGGGCTATAACCCATCGTTTTTGTCATTTCGTCATTTTTTTCAAATCCTCAAAAATGATGAAAAACGGCGCGCTATAGTATGCCGTACGATATGGGCTATAGCCCATGGTCCAAAATGATGAGAAACGAGGATATTTTTTTTTCAAAATTTCAAAAAACATGGGCTATAACCCATCGTTTTTGTCATTTCGTCATTTTTTTCAAATCTTCAAAAATGATGAAAAACTGCGAGCTATAGTATGCCGTACGATATGGGCTATAGCCCACGGTCCAAAATGATGAGAAACGAGGCTAACTTTTTTTTTCAAAATTTCAAAAAACATGGGCTATAACCCATTGTTTTTGTAATTTCGTCATTTTTTTCAAATCCTCAAAAATGATGAAAAACTGCGCGCTATAGTATGCCGTACGATATGGGCTATAGCCCACGGTCCAAAATGATGAGAAACGAGGCTAACTTTTTTTTTCAAAATTTCAAAAAACATGGGCTATAACCCATCGTTTTTGTCATTTTTTCATTTTTGTCAAATCATCAAAAATGATGAAAAACGGCGCGCTATAGTATGCCGTACGATATAGGCTATAGCCCATGGTCCAAAATGATGAGAAACGAGGCTAACTTTTTTTTTTCAAAATTTAAAAAAACATGCGCTATAACCCATCGTTTTTGTAATTTTTTCATTTTTGTCAAATCATCAAAAATGATGAAAAACGGCGCTCTATAGTATGCCGTACGATATGGGCTATAGCCCACGGTCCAAAATGATGAGAAACGAGGCTAACTTTTCTTTTCAAAATTTCAAAAAACATGGGCTATAACCCATCGTTTTTGTCATTTCGTCATTTTTTTCAAATCCTCAAAAATGATGAAAAACGGCGCGCTATAGTATGCCGTACGATATGGGCTATAGCCCACGGTCCAAAATGATGAGAAACGAGGCTAACTTTTTTTTCCAAAATTTCAAAAAACATGGGCTATAACCCATCGTTTTTGTCATTTTTTCATTTTTGTCAAATCATCAAAAATGATGAAAAACGGCGCGCTATAGTATGCCGTACGATATGGGCTATAGCCCACGGTCCAAAATGATGAGAAACGAGGCTAACTTTTTTTTTCAAAATTTCAAAAAACATGGGCTATAACCCATCGTTTTTGTCATTTCGTCATTTTTTTCAAATCCTCAAAAATGATGAAAAACTGCGCGCTATAGTATGCCGTACGATATGGGCTATAGCCCACGGTCCAAAATGATGAGAAACGAGGCTAACTTTTTTTTTTTAAATTTCAAAAAACATGGGCTATAACCCATCGTTTTTGTCATTTCGTCATTTTTTTCAAATCTTCAAAAATGATGAAAAACTGCGCGCTATAGTATGCCGTACGATATGGGCTATAGCCCACGGTCCAAAATGATGAGAAACGAGGCTAACTTTTTTTTTCAAAATTTCAAAAAACATGGGCTATAACCCATCGTTTTTGTCATTTCGTCATTTTTTTCAAATCTTCAAAAATGATGAAAAACTGCGAGCTATAGTATGCCGTACGATATGGGCTATAGCCCACGGTCCAAAATGATGAGAAACGAGGCTAACTTTTTTTTTCAAAATTTCAAAAAACATGGGCTATAACCCATCGTTTTTGTCATTTCGTCATTTTTTTCAAATCCTCAAAAATGATGAAAAACGGCGCGCTATAGTATGCCGTACGATATGGGCTATAGCCCATGGTCCAAAATGATGAGAAACGAGGATATTTTTTTTTTTCAAAATTTCAAAAAACATGGGCTATAACCCATCGTTTTTGTCATTTCGTCATTTTTTTCAAATCTTCAAAAATGATGAAAAACTGCGAGCTATAGTATGCCGTACGATATGGGCTATAGCCCACGGTCCAAAATGATGAGAAACGAGGCTAACTTTTTTTTTCAAAATTTCAAAAAACATGGGCTATAAACCCATCGTTTTTGTAATTTCGTCATTTTTTTCAAATCCTCAAAAATGATGAAAAACTGCGCGCTATAGTATGCCGTACGATATGGGCTATAGCCCACGGTCCAAAATGATGAGAAACGAGGCTAACTTTTTTTTTCAAAATTTCAAAAAACATGGGCTATAACCCATCGTTTTTGTCATTTCGTCATTTTTTTCAAATCTTCAAAAATGATGAAAAACTGCGGGCTATAGTATGCCGTACGATATGGGCTATAGCCCACGGTCCAAAATGATGAGAAACGAGGCTAACTTTTTTTTTCAAAATTTCAAAAAACATGGGCTATAACCCATCGTTTTTGTCATTTCGTCATTTTTTTCAAATCTTCAAAAATGATGAAAAACTGCGAGCTATAGTATGCCGTACGATATGGGCTATAGCCCACGGTCCAAAATGATGAGGAACGAGGCTAACTTTTTTTTTCAAAATTTCAAAAAACATGGGCTATAACCCATCGTTTTTGTCATTTCGTCATTTTTTTCAAATCCTCAAAAATGATGAAAAACTGCGCGCTATAGTATGCCGTACGATATGGGCTATAGCCCACGGTCCAAAATGATGAGAAACGAGGCTAACTTTTTTTTTCAAAATTTCAAAAAACATGGGCTATAACCCATCGTTTTTGTCATTTTTTCATTTTTGTCAAATCATCAAAAATGATGAAAAACGGCGCGCTATAGTATGCCGTACGATATGGGCTATAGCCCACGGTCCAAAATGATGAGAAACGAGGCTAACTTTTTTTTTCAAAATTTCAAAAAACATGGGCTATAACCCATCGTTTTTGTCATTTCGTCATTTTTTTTCAAATCCTCAAAAATGATGAAAAACGGCGCGCTATAGTATGCCGTACGATATGGGCTATAGCCCACGGTCCAAAATGATGAGAAACGAGGCTAACTTTTTTTTCAAAATTTCAAAAAACATGGGCTATAACCCATCGTTTTTGTAATTTTTTCATTTTTGTCAAATCATCAAAAATGATGAAAATTGGCGCGCTATAGTATGCCGTACGATATGGGCTATAGCCCACGGTCCAAAATTATGAGAAACGAGGCTAACTCTTTTTTTCAAAATTTCAAAAAACATGGGCTATAACCCATCGTTTTTGTCATTTCGTCATTTTTTTAGCAGGCATCAGTCCGACCCCCCTGACCACGATATGTCAACATTCTGCAGTTTTGGAGCTCTTAAAAGCCGTGAAATAGCCTACTGTACCTACATAACGCTGTCGCTGCATAACGTTGGCTACTCGCTGCAGTGATAGCTATGGTTTTATCATGACCAATGTTAAGCTAATCCCCACAAGTTGCAAAACTTACATAACTAATTAGCAATCTTGTTGTTTTTTCCCCAGGCAAACCAGCTATGGAAACAGATTGCAAGCTGCTGTGCAGACTGTACATTGGATGGAGATGAATCACGATGGCATTTTCATTGATAGAAAATTACTCTGTTCTTAATGATATTAAAAACGATGACCAGTGACCACAGCCCCTTCTTTCTATACTGTAAATAGTTTTTCCTTTTTCTAACCCTATATCTGTACCCATGCTATACAAACCAATAATCAATGAATCAGGTACAACTGTTGAGCAGGTGTCAGAATGAGCTATATCTAGCTGAATTACATTCTGCATGGTGGGCTACCAACATGAGACAAAACTACAATATATTTATTTCATCATAACCACAGCAATGTTATATTTACGTTGCATCTCTACAGCTTAAATCAAATGGAAAGTAGTTTCCAAAGTGGGTTATGGGCTAAATGATAGTTTGTACACTCAGAGTTAATTAACATTCATATAACAATATAAATTGGGTCCTAGAGACAGAAATGCCATCAAAGTTTGGGGACCACTGGCCTGCAGTGAGCTTGCAGATCAGCTATTTTCTGAGAACAGGTTGTATATCAATATCTACAAGGGACGTTCAATATTTAGGGACGTTCCAATTCCTAGGGGGATGATTTATCTCCCTACCCCTTGACACTCATTATGTAGGGGCAAGGGCTGAGGGGTAGGGTTAAAAAACGAATTGGGATTGGGCCTAAATGTTCAAATCCCACTCTTCCTAAAGTTTAATGCTAGTTATTGAGCTTCATTTACTGCTATTCTAGCAGTGGCTCACAGCCTCAGCCTCAGCCTGACTACCTCAAAACTCTAATTGTCGTAGTGGTTAAGATGTTGGCTTTCCACGTGGGAGACCAGGGTTCGATTCCCGGCTGTTACACTGTCATACAAAAGAAGACCTCAACAGCGCTAAGAAACATCTGATTAATATAATGCTGTGTTATTTAAACTTTACTAACTGAAGGCTAACGAACAAAAGATCACTTCAAAATTACCAGGAAACTTTGCCTGAGAGTGTCTGACTGATGGTGCAGTGGTCTAATCATCAGGCTTTCAGTACAGACATTCCATGTTGGCCGGTTCAAGTCCCATGTCATGACATCAAGGTGCTGGAGGACCATCGGGAGTTCCTCCTACAACTCAATGCTGCAGTAATTTGAACTTTTCAAGGTTTGAATAAAAAATAAAAACTCAAAAGCACCAGGAGACATCTGCTGAATGCCCCAAGGTGCCTTGGCTCAATGGTGTAGAGCGCTTGACCCGTTGCCTCTGCTTCAGACAGTTAGCCGGTTCAAGTCCCATGTCATGACATCAAGGTGCTGGGAAGGACCATCGGGAGACGGTGCTCTCTCCCCCTGTTTCCTGAAAAGTAACGGTTGGGGGTTATGTCTGAAAGAACTCTGTCCAGCTAACCTTTTGAACTATAGTATGTCCTTTTTTTTTTATCATTTTCACATTTGTTTTTTAAATCGGAAATTGCGGAAATTGCGGAAATGGTAATTGCGGAGATTGCGGAAATTGCGGAAATGTTAATTGCGGAAATTGCGGAAATTGCGGAAATGTTAATTGCGGAAATTGCGGAATTGTGGAAATGGAAATTGCTAAATTGCGGAAATTGCGGAAATGATAATTGCAGAAATTGCGGAAATGGAAATTGCGAAATTGTGGAAATTGCGGAAATGGTAATTGCGGAAATTGCGGAATTGCGGAAATTGCGGTAGTTTTTCATTGTCAAAATTCAAGAAAATGACATTGCCATTGTCCACGATTATAATCGGGCCCCAGTATGCAAAAACACAGACTATTCTGTCAGATGATGGGCCAAAATGCATTGCTATTTTATTTTTAAACGTTTGACCTAATTCTTATCTGTAAAATTTTAGGTGGACAGGGTTCTTTCAGACATAACCCCCAACCGTTACTTTTCAGGAAACAGGGGGAGAGAGCACCGTCTCCCGATGGTCCTTCCCAGCACCTTGATGTCATGACATGGGACTTGAACCGGCCAACCGTCTGAAGCAGAGGGAACGGGTCAAGCGCTCTACACCATTGAGCCAAGGCACCTTGGGGCATTCAGCAGATGTCTCCTGGTGCTTTTGAGTTTTTATTTTTTATTCAAGCCTTGAAAAGTTCAAATTACTGCAGCATTGAGTTGTAGGAGGAACTCCCGATGGTCCTCCAGCACCTTGATGTCATGACATGGGACTTGAACCGGCCAACATGGAATGTCTGTACTGAAAGCCTGATGATTAGACCACTGCACCATCAGTCAGACACTCTCAGGCAAAGTTTCCTGGTAATTTTGAAGTGATCTTTTGTTCGTTAGCCTTCAGTTAGTAAAGTTTAAATAACACAGCATTATATTAATCAGATGTTTCTTAGCGCTGTTGAGGTCTTCTTTTGTATGACAGTGTAACAGCCGGGAATCGAACCCTGGTCTCCCACGTGGAAAGCCAACATCTTAACCACTACGACAATTAGAGTTTTGAGGTAGTCAGGCTGAGGCTGAGGCTGTGAGCCACTGCTAGAATAGCAGTAAATGAAGCTCAATAACTAGCATTAAACTTTAGGAAGAGTGGGATTTGAACATTTAGGCCCAATCCCAATTCGTTTTTTAACCCTACCCCTCAGCCCTTGCCCCTACATAATGAGTGTCAAGGGGTAGGGAGATAAATCATCCCCCTAGGAATTGGAACGTCCCTAAATATTGAACGTCCCTTGTAGATATTGATATACAACCTGTTCTCAGAAAATAGCTGATCTGCAAGCTCACTGCAGGCCAGTGGTCCCCAAACTTTGATGGCATTTCTGTCTCTAGGACCCAATTTATATTGTTATATGAATGTTAATTAACTCTGAGTGTACAAACTATCATTTAGCCCATAACCCACTTTGGAAACTACTTTCCATTTGATTTAAGCTGTAGAGATGCAACGTAAATATAACATTGCTGTGGTTATGATGAAATAAATATATTGTAGTTTTGTCTCATGTTGGTAGCCCACCTTGCAGAATGTAATTCAGCTAGATATAGCTCATTCTGACACCTGCTCAACAGTTGTACCTGATTCATTGATTATTGGTTTGTATAGCATGGGTACAGATATAGGGTTAGAAAAAGGAAAAACTATTTACAGTATAGAAAGAAGGGGCTGTGGTCACTGGTCATCGTTTTTAATATCATTAAGAACAGAGTAATTTTCTATCAATGAAAATGCCATCGTGATTCATCTCCATCCAATGTACAGTCTGCACAGCAGCTTGCAATCTGTTTCCATAGCTGGTTTGCCTGGGGAAAAAACAACAAGATTGCTAATTAGTTATGTAAGTTTTGCAACTTGTGGGGATTAGCTTAACATTGGTCATGATAAAACCATAGCTATCACTGCAGCGAGTAGCCAACGTTATGCAGCGACAGCGTTATGTAGGTACAGTAGGCTATTTCACGGCTTTTAAGAGCTCCAAAACTGCAGAATGTTGACATATCGTGGTCAGGGGGGTCGGACTGATGCCTGCTAAAAAAATGACGAAATGACAAAAACGATGGGTTATAGCCCATGTTTTTTGAAATTTTGAAAAAAAAAGTTAGCCTCGTTTCTCATAATTTTGGACCGTGGGCTATAGCCCATATCGTACGGCATACTATAGCGCGCCAATTTTCATCATTTTTGATGATTTGACAAAAATGAAAAAATTACAAAAACGATGGGTTATAGCCCATGTTTTTTGAAATTTTGAAAAAAAAGTTAGCCTCGTTTCTCATCATTTTGGACCGTGGGCTATAGCCCATATCGTACGGCATACTATAGCGCGCCGTTTTTCATCATTTTTGAGGATTTGAAAAAAAATGACGAAATGACAAAAACGATGGGTTATAGCCCATGTTTTTTGAAATTTTGAAAAAAAAAGTTAGCCTCGTTTCTCATCATTTTGGACCGTGGGCTATAGCCCATATCGTACGGCATACTATAGCGCGCAGTTTTTCATCATTTTTGAAGATTTGAAAAAAATGACGAAATGACAAAAACGATGGGTTATAGCCCATGTTTTTTGAAATTTTGAAAAAAAAAAGTTATCCTCGTTTCTCATCATTTTGGACCATGGGCTATAGCCTATATCGTACGGCATACTATAGCGCGCCGTTTTTCATCATTTTTGATGATTTGACAAAAATGAAAAAATGACAAAAACGATGGGTTATAGCCCATGTTTTTTGAAATTTTGAAAAAAAAAGTTAGCCTCGTTTCTCATCATTTTGGACCGTGGGCTATAGCCCATATCGTACGGCATACTATAGCGCGCAGTTTTTCATCATTTTTGAGGATTTGAAAAAAATGACGAAATGACAAAAACGATGGGTTATAGCCCATGTTTTTTGAAATTTTGAAAAAAAAAGTTAGCCTCGTTTCTCATCATTTTGGACCGTGGGCTATAGCCCATATCGTACGGCATACTATAGCTCGCAGTTTTTCATCATTTTTGAAGATTTGAAAAAAATGACGAAATGACAAAAACGATGGGTTATAGCCCATGTTTTTTGAAATTTTGAAAAAAAAAGTTAGCCTCGTTTCTCATCATTTTGGACCGTGGGCTATAGCCCATATCGTACGGCATACTATAGCGCGCAGTTTTTCATCATTTTTGAAGATTTGAAAAAAATGACGAAATGACAAAAACGATGGGTTATAGCCCATGTTTTTTGAAATTTTGAAAAAAAAAGTTAGCCTCGTTTCTCATCATTTTGGACCGTGGGCTATAGCCCATATCGTACGGCATACTATAGCGCGCAGTTTTTCATCATTTTTGAGGATTTGAAAAAAATGACGAAATGACAAAAACGATGGGTTATAGCCCATGTTTTTTGAAATTTTGAAAAAAAAAGTTAGCCTCGTTTCTCATCATTTTGGACCGTGGGCTATAGCCCATATCGTACGGCATACTATAGCGCGCCGTTTTTCATCATTTTTGATGATTTGACAAAAATGAAAAAATGACAAAAACGATGGGTTATAGCCCATGTTTTTTGAAATTTTGGAAAAAAAAGTTAGCCTCGTTTCTCATCATTTTGGACCGTGGGCTATAGCCCATATCGTACGGCATACTATAGCGCGCCGTTTTTCATCATTTTTGAGGATATGAAAAAAATGACGAAATGACAAAAACGATGGGTTATAGCCCATGTTTTTTGAAATTTTGAAAAGAAAAGTTAGCCTCGTTTCTCATCATTTTGGACCGTGGGCTATAGCCCATATCGTACGGCATACTATAGAGCGCCGTTTTTCATCATTTTTGATGATTTGACAAAAATGAAAAAATTACAAAAACGATGGGTTATAGCCCATGTTTTTTTAAATTTTGAAAAAAAACGTTAGCCTCGTTTCTCATCATTTTGGACCGTGGGCTATAGCCCATATCGTACGGCATACTATAGCGCGCCGTTTTTCATCATTTTTGAGGATTTGAAAAAAAATGACGAAATGACAAAAACGATGGGTTATAGCCCATGTTTTTTGAAATTTTGAAAAAAAAAGTTAGCCTCGTTTCTCATCATTTTGGACCGTGGGCTATAGCCCATATCGTACGGCATACTATAGCGCGCAGTTTTTCATCATTTTTGAAGATTTGAAAAAAATGACGAAATGACAAAAACGATGGGTTATAGCCCATGTTTTTTGAAATTTTGAAAAAAAAAAGTTATCCTCGTTTCTCATCATTTTGGACCATGGGCTATAGCCTATATCGTACGGCATACTATAGCGCGCCGTTTTTCATCATTTTTGATGATTTGACAAAAATGAAAAAATGACAAAAACGATGGGTTATAGCCCATGTTTTTTGAAATTTTGAAAAAAAAAGTTAGCCTCGTTTCTCATCATTTTGGACCGTGGGCTATAGCCCATATCGTACGGCATACTATAGCGCGCAGTTTTTCATCATTTTTGAGGATTTGAAAAAAATGACGAAATGACAAAAACGATGGGTTATAGCCCATGTTTTTTGAAATTTTGAAAAAAAAAGTTAGCCTCGTTTCTCATCATTTTGGACCGTGGGCTATAGCCCATATCGTACGGCATACTATAGCTCGCAGTTTTTCATCATTTTTGAAGATTTGAAAAAAATGACGAAATGACAAAAACGATGGGTTATAGCCCATGTTTTTTGAAATTTTGAAAAAAAAAGTTAGCCTCGTTTCTCATCATTTTGGACCGTGGGCTATAGCCCATATCGTACGGCATACTATAGCGCGCAGTTTTTCATCATTTTTGAAGATTTGAAAAAAATGACGAAATGACAAAAACGATGGGTTATAGCCCATGTTTTTTGAAATTTTGAAAAAAAAAGTTAGCCTCGTTTCTCATCATTTTGGACCGTGGGCTATAGCCCATATCGTACGGCATACTATAGCGCGCAGTTTTTCATCATTTTTGAGGATTTGAAAAAAATGACGAAATGACAAAAACGATGGGTTATAGCCCATGTTTTTTGAAATTTTGAAAAAAAAAGTTAGCCTCGTTTCTCATCATTTTGGACCGTGGGCTATAGCCCATATCGTACGGCATACTATAGCGCGCCGTTTTTCATCATTTTTGATGATTTGACAAAAATGAAAAAATGACAAAAACGATGGGTTATAGCCCATGTTTTTTGAAATTTTGGAAAAAAAAGTTAGCCTCGTTTCTCATCATTTTGGACCGTGGGCTATAGCCCATATCGTACGGCATACTATAGCGCGCCGTTTTTCATCATTTTTGAGGATTTGAAAAAAATGACGAAATGACAAAAACGATGGGTTATAGCCCATGTTTTTTGAAATTTTGAAAAGAAAAGTTAGCCTCGTTTCTCATCATTTTGGACCGTGGGCTATAGCCCATATCGTACGGCATACTATAGAGCGCCGTTTTTCATCATTTTTGATGATTTGACAAAAATGAAAAAATTACAAAAACGATGGGTTATAGCCCATGTTTTTTTAAATTTTGAAAAAAAAAGTTAGCCTCGTTTCTCATCATTTTGGACCATGGGCTATAGCCTATATCGTACGGCATACTATAGCGCGCCGTTTTTCATCATTTTTGATGATTTGACAAAAATGAAAAAATGACAAAAACGATGGGTTATAGCCCATGTTTTTTGAAATTTTGAAAAAAAAAGTTAGCCTCGTTTCTCATCATTTTGGACCGTGGGCTATAGCCCATATCGTACGGCATACTATAGCGCGCAGTTTTTCATCATTTTTGAGGATTTGAAAAAAATGACGAAATTACAAAAACGATGGGTTATAGCCCATGTTTTTTGAAATTTTGAAAAAAAAAGTTAGCCTCGTTTCTCATCATTTTGGACCGTGGGCTATAGCCCATATCGTACGGCATACTATAGCTCGCAGTTTTTCATCATTTTTGAAGATTTGAAAAAAATGACGAAATGACAAAAACGATGGGTTATAGCCCATGTTTTTTGAAATTTTGAAAAAAAAATTATCCTCGTTTCTCATCATTTTGGACCATGGGCTATAGCCCATATCGTACGGCATACTATAGCGCGCCGTTTTTCATCATTTTTGAGGATTTGAAAAAAATGACGAAATGACAAAAACGATGGGTTATAGCCCATGTTTTTTGAAATTTTGAAAAAAAAAGTTAGCCTAGTTTCTCATCATTTTGGACCGTGGGCTATAGCCCATATCGTACGGCATACTATAGCGCGCAGTTTTTCATCATTTTTGAAGATTTGAAAAAAATGACGAAAAGACAAAAACGATGGGTTATAGCCCATGTTTTTTGAAATTTTGGAAAAAAAAGTTAGCCTCGTTTCTCATCATTTTGGACCGTGGGCTATAGCCCATATCGTACGGCATACTATAGCTCGCAGTTTTTCATCATTTTTGAAGATTTGAAAAAAATGACGAAATGACAAAAACGATGGGTTATAGCCCATGTTTTTTGAAATTTTGAAAAAAAAAGTTAGCCTCGTTTCTCATCATTTTGGACCGTGGGCTATAGCCCATATCGTACGGCATACTATAGCGCGCAGTTTTTCATCATTTTTGAAGATTTGAAAAAAATGACGAAATGACAAAAACGATGGGTTATAGCCCATGTTTTTTGAAATTTTGAAAAAAAAAGTTAGCCTCGTTTCTCATCATTTTGGACCGTGGGCTATAGCCCATATCGTACGGCATACTATAGCTCGCAGTTTTTCATCATTTTTGAAAATTTGAAAAAAATGACGAAATGACAAAAACGATGGGTTATAGCCCATGTTTTTTGAAATTTTGAAAAAAAAAGTTAGCCTCGTTTCTCATCATTTTGGACCGTGGGCTATAGCCCATATCGTACGGCATACTATAGCGCGCAGTTTTTCATCATTTTTGAAGATTTGAAAAAAATGACGAAATGACAAAAACGATGGGTTATAGCCCATGTTTTTTGAAATTTTGAAAAAAAAAGTTAGCCTCGTTTCTCATCATTTTGGACCGTGGGCTATAGCCCATATCGTACGGCATACTATAGCGCGCAGTTTTTCATCATTTTTGAGGATTTGAAAAAAATGACGAAATGACAAAAACGATGGGTTATAGCCCATGTTTTTTGAAATTTTGAAAAAAAAAGTTAGCCTCGTTTCTCATCATTTTGGACCGTGGGCTATAGCCCATATCGTACGGCATACTATAGCGCGCCGTTTTTCATCATTTTTGATGATTTGACAAAAATGAAAAAATGACAAAAACGATGGGTTATAGCCCATGTTTTTTGAAATTTTGGAAAAAAAAGTTAGCCTCGTTTCTCATCATTTTGGACCGTGGGCTATAGCCCATATCGTACGGCATACTATAGCGCGCCGTTTTTCATCATTTTTGAGGATTTGAAAAAAATGACGAAATGACAAAAACGATGGGTTATAGCCCATGTTTTTTGAAATTTTGAAAAGAAAAGTTAGCCTCGTTTCTCATCATTTTGGACCGTGGGCTATAGCCCATCTCGTACGGCATACTATAGAGCGCCGTTTTTCATCATTTTTGATGATTTGACAAAAATGAAAAAATTACAAAAACGATGGGTTATAGCCCATGTTTTTTTAAATTTTGAAAAAAAAAGTTAGCCTCGTTTCTCATCATTTTGGACCATGGGCTATAGCCTATATCGTACGGCATACTATAGCGCGCCGTTTTTCATCATTTTTGATGATTTGACAAAAATGAAAAAATGACAAAAACGATGGGTTATAGCCCATGTTTTTTGAAATTTTGAAAAAAAAAGTTAGCCTCGTTTCTCATCATTTTGGACCGTGGGCTATAGCCCATATCGTACGGCATACTATAGCGCGCAGTTTTTCATCATTTTTGAGGATTTGAAAAAAATGACGAAATTACAAAAACGATGGGTTATAGCCCATGTTTTTTGAAATTTTGAAAAAAAAAGTTAGCCTCGTTTCTCATCATTTTGGACCGTGGGCTATAGCCCATATCGTACGGCATACTATAGCTCGCAGTTTTTCATCATTTTTGAAGATTTGAAAAAAATGACGAAATGACAAAAACGATGGGTTATAGCCCATGTTTTTTGAAATTTTGAAAAAAAAAGTTAGCCTCGTTTCTCATCATTTTGGACCGTGGGCTATAGCCCATATCGTACGGCATACTATAGCGCGCAGTTTTTCATCATTTTTGAGGATTTGAAAAAAATGACGAAATGACAAAAACGATGGGTTATAGCCCATGTTTTTTGAAATTTTGAAAAAAAAAGTTAGCCTCGTTTCTCATCATTTTGGACCGTGGGCTATAGCCCATATCGTACGGCATACTATAGCTCGCAGTTTTTCATCATTTTTGAAGATTTGAAAAAAATGACGAAATGACAAAAACGATGGGTTATAGCCCATGTTTTTTGAAATTTTGAAAAAAAAAATTATCCTCGTTTCTCATCATTTTGGACCATGGGCTATAGCCCATATCGTACGGCATACTATAGCGCGCCGTTTTTCATCATTTTTGAGGATTTGAAAAAAATGACGAAATGACAAAAACGATGGGTTATAGCCCATGTTTTTTGAAATTTTGAAAAAAAAAGTTAGCCTCGTTTCTCATCATTTTGGACCGTGGGCTATAGCCCATATCGTACGGCATACTATAGCGCGCCGTTTTTCATCATTTTTGATGATTTGACAAAAATGAAAAAATGACAAAAACGATGGGTTATAGCCCATGTTTTTTGAAATTTTGGAAAAAAAAGTTAGCCTCGTTTCTCATCATTTTGGACCGTGGGCTATAGCCCATATCGTACGGCATACTATAGCGCGCCGTTTTTCATCATTTTTGAGGATTTGAAAAAAATGACGAAATGACAAAAACGATGGGTTATAGCCCATGTTTTTTGAAATTTTGAAAAGAAAAGTTAGCCTCGTTTCTCATCATTTTGGACCGTGGGCTATAGCCCATATCGTACGGCATACTATAGAGCGCCGTTTTTCATCATTTTTGATGATTTGACAAAAATGAAAAAATTACAAAAACGATGGGTTATAGCCCATGTTTTTTGAAATTTTGAAAAAAAAAGTTAGCCTCGTTTCTCATCATTTTGGACCGTGGGCTATAGCCCATATCGTACGGCATACTATAGCTCGCAGTTTTTCATCATTTTTGAAGATTTGAAAAAAATGACGAAATGACAAAAACGATGGGTTATAGCCCATGTTTTTTGAAATTGTGAAAAAAAAAATTATCCTCGTTTCTCATCATTTTGGACCATGGGCTATAGCCCATATCGTACGGCATACTATAGCGCGCCGTTTTTCATCATTTTTGAGGATTTGAAAAAAATGACGAAATGACAAAAACGATGGGTTATAGCCCATGTTTTTTGAAATTTTGAAAAAAAAAGTTAGCCTCGTTTCTCATCATTTTGGACCGTGGGCTATAGCCCATATCGTACGGCATACTATAGCGCGCCGTTTTTCATCATTTTTGATGATTTGACAAAAATGAAAAAATGACAAAAACGATGGGTTATAGCCCATGTTTTTTGAAATTTTGGAAAAAAAAGTTAGCCTCGTTTCTCATCATTTTGGACCGTGGGCTATAGCCCATATCGTACGGCATACTATAGCGCGCCGTTTTTCATCATTTTTGAGGATTTGAAAAAAATGACGAAATGACAAAAACGATGGGTTATAGCCCATGTTTTTTGAAATTTTGAAAAGAAAAGTTAGCCTCGTTTCTCATCATTTTGGACCGTGGGCTATAGCCCATATCGTACGGCATACTATAGAGCGCCGTTTTTCATCATTTTTGATGATTTGACAAAAATGAAAAAATTACAAAAACGATGGGTTATAGCCCATGTTTTTTTAAATTTTGAAAAAAAAAGTTAGCCTCGTTTCTCATCATTTTGGACCATGGGCTATAGCCTATATCGTACGGCATACTATAGCGCGCCGTTTTTCATCATTTTTGATGATTTGACAAAAATGAAAAAATGACAAAAACGATGGGTTATAGCCCATGTTTTTTGAAATTTTGAAAAAAAAAGTTAGCCTCGTTTCTCATCATTTTGGACCGTGGGCTATAGCCCATATCGTACGGCATACTATAGCGCGCAGTTTTTCATCATTTTTGAGGATTTGAAAAAAAATTACGAAATTACAAAAACGATGGGTTATAGCCCATGTTTTTTGAAATTTTGAAAAAAAAAGTTAGCCTCGTTTCTCATCATTTTGGACCGTGGGCTATAGCCCATATCGTACGGCATACTATAGCTCGCAGTTTTTCATCATTTTTGAAGATTTGAAAAAAATGACGAAATGACAAAAACGATGGGTTATAGCCCATGTTTTTTGAAATTTTGAAAAAAAAAGTTAGCCTCGTTTCTCATCATTTTGGACCGTGGGCTATAGCCCATATCGTACGGCATACTATAGCGCGCAGTTTTTCATCATTTTTGAGGATTTGAAAAAAATGACGAAATGACAAAAACGATGGGTTATAGCCCATGTTTTTTGAAATTTTGAAAAAAAAAGTTAGCCTCGTTTCTCATCATTTTGGACTGTGGGCTATAGCCCATATCGTACGGCATACTATAGCTCGCAGTTTTTCATCATTTTTGAAGATTTGAAAAAAATTACGAAATGACAAAAACGATGGGTTATAGCCCATGTTTTTTGAAATTTTGAAAAAAAAAATTATCCTCGTTTCTCATCATTTTGGACCATGGGCTATAGCCCATATCGTACGGCATACTATAGCGCGCCGTTTTTCATCATTTTTGAGGATTTGAAAAAAATGACGAAATGACAAAAACGATGGGTTATAGCCCATGTTTTTTGAAATTTTGAAAAAAAAAGTTAGCCTCGTTTCTCATCATTTTGGACCGTGGGCTATAGCCCATATCGTACGGCATACTATAGCGCGCAGTTTTTCATCATTTTTGAAGATTTGAAAAAAATGACGAAATGACAAAAACGATGGGTTATAGCCCATGTTTTTTGAAATTTTGAAAAAAAAAATTAGCCTCGTTTCTCATCATTTTGGACAGTGGGCTATAGCCCATATCGTACGGCATACTATAGCGCACAGTTTTTCATCATTTTTGAAGATTTGAAAAAAATGACGAAATGACAAAAACGATGGGTTATATCCCATGTTTTTTGAAATTTTGAAAAAAAAAGTTATCCTCGTTTCTCATCATTTTGGACCATGGGCTATAGCCTATATCGTACGGCATACTATAGCGCGCCGTTTTTCATCATTTTTGATGATTTGACAAAAATGAAAAAATGACAAAAACGATGGGTTATAGCCCATGTTTTTTGAAATTTTGGAAAAAAAAGTTAGCCTCGTTTCTCATCATTTTGGACCGTGGGCTATAGCCCATATCGTACGGCATACTATAGCGCGCAGTTTTTCATCATTTTTGAGGATTTGAAAAAAATGACGAAATGACAAAAACGATGGGTTATAGCCCATGTTTTTTGAAATTTTGAAAAAAAAAGTTAGCCTCGTTTCTCATCATTTTGGACCGTGGGCTATAGCCCATATCGTACGGCATACTATAGCTCGCAGTTTTTCATCATTTTTGAAGATTTGAAAAAAATGACGAAATGACAAAAACGATGGGTTATATCCCATGTTTTTTGAAATTTTGGAAAAAAAAATATCCTCGTTTCTCATCATTTTGGACCATGGGCTATAGCCCATATCGTACGGCATACTATAGCGCGCCGTTTTTCATCATTTTTGAGGATTTGAAAAAAATGACGAAATGACAAAAACGATGGGTTATAGCCCATGTTTTTCGAAATTTTGAAAAAAAAAGTTAGCCTCGTTTCTCATAATTTTGGACCGTGGGCTATAGCCCATATCGTACGGCATACTATAGCGCGCCAATTTTCATCATTTTTGATGATTTGACAAAAATTAAAAAATTACAAAAACGATGGGTTATAGCCCATGTTTTTTGAAATTTTGAAAAAAAAGTTAGCCTCGTTTCTCATCATTTTGGACCGTGGGCTATAGCCCATATCGTACGGCATACTATAGCGCGCCGTTTTTCATCATTTTTGAGGATTTGAAAAAATGACGAAATGACAAAAACGATGGGTTATAGCCCATGTTTTTTGAAATTTTGAAAAAAAAAGTTAGCCTCGTTTCTCATCATTTTGGACCGTGGGCTATAGCCCATATCGTACGGCATACTATAGCGCGCAGTTTTTCATCATTTTTGAAGATTTGAAAAAAATGACGAAATGACAAAAACGATGGGTTATAGCTATAACCCATCGTTTTTGTCATTTCGTCATTTTTTTCAAATGACGATAACTTTTTTTTTCAAAATTTCAAAAAACATGGGCTAGCCCATGTTTTTTGAAATTTTGAAAAAAAAAGTTAGCCTAGTTTCTCATCATTTTGGACCATGGGCTATAGCCTATATCGTACGGCATACTATAGCGCGCCGTTTTTCATCATTTTTGATGATTTGACAAAAATGAAAAAATGACAAAAACGATGGGTTATAGCCCATGTTTTTTGAAATTTTGAAAAAAAAAGTTAGCCTCGTTTCTCATCATTTTGGACCGTGGGCTATAGCCCATATCGTACGGCATACTATAGCGCGCAGTTTTTCATCATTTTTGAGGATTTGAAAAAAATGACGAAATGACAAAAACGAGGGGTTATAGCCCATGTTTTTTGAAATTTTGAAAAAAAAAGTTAGCCTCGTTTCTCATCATTTTGGACCGTGGGCTATAGCCCATATCGTACGGCATACTATAGCTCGCAGTTTTTCATCATTTTTGAAGATTTGAAAAAAATGACGAAATGACAAAAACGATGGGTTATAGCCCATGTTTTTTGAAATTTTGAAAAAAAAAGTTAGCCTCGTTTCTCATCATTTTGGACCGTGGGCTATAGCCCATATCGTACGGCATACTATAGCGCGCAGTTTTTCATCATTTTTGAAGATTTGAAAAAAATGACGAAATGACAAAAACGATGGGTTATAGCCCATGTTTTTTGAAATTTTGAAAAAAAAAGTTATCCTCGTTTCTCATCATTTTGGACCATGGGCTATAGCCTATATCGTACGGCATACTATAGCGCGCTGTTTTTCATCATTTTTGATGATTTGACAAAAATGAAAAAATGACAAAAACGATGGGTTATAGCCCATGTTTTTTGAAATTTTGAAAAAAAAAGTTAGCCTCGTTTCTCATCATTTTGGACCGTGGGCTATAGCCCATATCGTACGGCATACTATAGCGCGCAGTTTTTCATCATTTTTGAGGATTTGAAAAAAATGACGAAATGACAAAAACGATGGGTTATAGCCCATGTTTTTTGAAATTTTGAAAAAAAAAGTTAGCCTCGTTTCTCATCATTTTGGACCGTGGGCTATAGCCCATATCGTACGGCATACTATAGCGCGCCGTTTTTCATCATTTTTGATGATTTGACAAAAATGAAAAAATGACAAAAACGATGGGTTATAGCCCATGTTTTTTGAAATTTTGAAAAAAAAAGTTAGCCTCGTTTCTCATCATTTTGGACCGTGGGCTATAGCCCATATCGTACGGCATACTATAGCGCGCAGTTTTTCATCATTTTTGAAGATTTGAAAAAAATGACGAAATGACAAAAACGATGGGTTATAGCCCATGTTTTTTGAAATTTTGAAAAAAAAAGTTATCCTCGTTTCTCATCATTTTGGACCATGGGCTATAGCCTATATCGTACGGCATACTATAGCGCGCTGTTTTTCATCATTTTTGATGATTTGACAAAAATGAAAAAATGACAAAAACGATGGGTTATAGCCCATGTTTTTTGAAATTTTGAAAAAAAAAGTTAGCCTCGTTTCTCATCATTTTGGACCGTGGGCTATAGCCCATATCGTACGGCATACTATAGCGCGCAGTTTTTCATCATTTTTGAGGATTTGAAAAAAATGACGAAATGACAAAAACGATGGGTTATAGCCCATGTTTTTTGAAATTTTGAAAAAAAAAGTTAGCCTCGTTTCTCATCATTTTGGACCGTGGGCTATAGCCCATATCGTACGGCATACTATAGCGCGCCGTTTTTCATCATTTTTGATGATTTGACAAAAATGAAAAAATGACAAAAACGATGGGTTATAGCCCATGTTTTTTGAAATTTTGAAAAAAAAAGTTAGCCTCGTTTCTCATCATTTTGGACCGTGGGCTATAGCCCATATCGTACGGCATACTATAGCGCGCCGTTTTTCATCATTTTTGAGGATTTGAAAAAAATGACGAAATGACAAAAACGATGGGTTATAGCCCATGTTTTTTGAAATTTTGAAAAAAAAAGTTAGCCTCGTTTCTCATCATTTTGGACCGTGGGCTATAGCCCATATCGTACGGCATACTATAGAGCGCCGTTTTTCATCATTTTTGATGATTTGACAAAAATGAAAAAATTACAAAAACGATGGGTTATAGCCCATGTTTTTTTAAATTTTGAAAAAAAAAGTTAGCCTCGTTTCTCATCATTTTGGACCGTGGGCTATAGCCCATATCGTACGGCATACTATAGCGCGCCGTTTTTCATCATTTTTGAGGATTTGAAAAAAAATGACGAAATGACAAAAACGATGGGTTATAGCCCATGTTTTTTGAAATTTTGAAAAAAAAAGTTAGCCTCGTTTCTCATCATTTTGGACCGTGGGCTATAGCCCATATCGTACGGCATACTATAGCGCGCAGTTTTTCATCATTTTTGAGGATTTGAAAAAAATTACGAAATGACAAAAACGATGGGTTATAGCCCATGTTTTTTGAAATTTTGAAAAAAAAAGTTAGCCTCGTTTCTCATCATTTTGGACCGTGGGCTATAGCCCATATCGTACGGCATACTATAGCTCGCAGTTTTTCATCATTTTTGAAGATTTGAAAAAAATGACGAAATGACAAAAACGATGGGTTATAGCCATAGAGTATTAAAAGGATAGAGACTAAACTAGCGCGAAGCTCCGCCCCCTCCGCTATTCATGTCAGTGGAAGTTGCTCAGTGGCGTTTTGAAGCACCCGGAAGGCTGCCGGAAGTACCGTCTTTTCGCTGATTCAGCATTTCACTTCCGCATTTGGACACCAAATTTTGGTGTCCAAATGCGGAAGTGCACCCAGAGTGCACCTGGGCTTTACATTGGGCGCTCGGTTGCACGGGGTTTCCTCGTCAAGAATCCACGGGTCCGCCTGCAGTCCTTCCTCTTACCACTAGGGCCCAGCGCTTCAACATTGGAGTGCATAGCTGGCCCCTTGGTTATAGCCCATGTTTTTTGAAATTTTGGAAAAAAAAATTATCCTCGTTTCTCATCATTTTGGACCATGGGCTATAGCCTATATCATACGGCATACTATAGCGCGCCGTTTTTCATCATTTTTGATGATTTGACAAAAATGAAAAAATGACAAAAACGATGGGTTATAGCCCATGTTTTTTGAAATTTTGGAAAAAAAAGTTAGCCTCGTTTCTCATCATTTTGGACCGTGGGCTATAGCCCATATCGTACGGCATACTATAGCGCGCCGTTTTTCATCATTTTTGAGGATTTGAAAAAAATGACGAAATGACAAAAACGATGGGTTATAGCCCATGTTTTTTGGAATTTTGAAAAAACAAGTTAGCCTCGTTTCTCATCATTTTGGACCGTGGGCTATAGCCCATATCATACGGCATACTATAGCGCGCCGTTTTTCATCATTTTTGATGATTTGACAAAAATGAAAAAATTACAAAAACGATGGGTTATAGCCCATGTTTTTTGAAATTTTGAAAAAAAAAGTTAGCCTCGTTTCTCATCATTTTGGACCGTGGGCTATAGCCCATATCGTACGGCATACTATAGCGCGCCGTTTTTCATCATTTTTGAAAAAAAATTACGAAATGACAAAAACGATGGGTTATAGCCCATGTTTTTTGAAATTTTGAAAAAAAAAAGTTAGCCTCGTTTCTCATCATTTTGGACCGTGGGCTATAGCCCATATCGTACGGCATACTATAGCGCGCAGTTTTTCATCATTTTTGAAGATTTGAAAAAAATTACGAAATGACAAAAACGATGGGTTATAGCCCATGTTTTTTTTAATTTTGAAAAAAAAAGTTATCCTCGTTTCTCATCATTTTGGACCATGGGCTATAGCCTATATCGTACGGCATACTATAGCGCGCCGTTTTTCATCATTTTTGATGATTTGACAAAAATGAAAAAATGGAAAAAAAAATCCGCAATTTCCTAAATTTCCATTTCCGCAATTACCATTTCCGCAATTTCCGCAATTCCGCAATTTGACAAAAACGATGGGATATAGCCCATGTTTTTTGAAATTTTGAAAAAAAAAGTTAGCCTCGTTTCTCATCATTTTGGACCGTGGGCTATAGCCCATATCGTACGGCATACTATAGCGCGCAGTTTTTCATCATTTTTGAGGATTTGAAAAAAATGACGAAATGACAAAAACGATGGGTTATAGGCCATGTTTTTTGAAATTTTGAAAAAAAAAGTTAGCCTCGTTAAACATTACTAAACATTAAACGTTACTTATACCTGTTATTGAGACTCCTATAGAGCATGTTGACATGGATAGCTTAAGCTTGGTTAGTAGTATCTTTGTTAGTTGATGCAGTTTGATTGAATGAATGAATAGCCTATTTTATTTGACAAAAATGTGGAACAGTAGTGTCATAGAGTGGAAAATGCCATTTGGTTTAATGTCACAGAATGCACAGTGCCACGTAGAGCAGCATGATAAATGGTTAACTTTATATTGTGTTTTATTGCTTTATTTATATTTTGAGTTTCATTTCTGTGTTGTTTGATGAGTGCCGTGCCCTATGATAGCGATAGACAATGAACATTATTTATGCCACAGTATTGTTTACCTGTCAGGTGCTCTAACCAAGGCGTGTGCAGCCTATGACACAGACTCACCGATAAGGTGCTGCATTACATGTCAGAAATTTGACAATATAGATAAGACCATTGTGCGCTTCAGTGGGTGTGTGATTTGTGTTGTGTCCACCAGAGGGCGCCACACCCAGTGAGCACAAGGCTCTGATGACTGAACTGAAGATCCTCAATCACATCGGACACCATGTGAATGTTGTCAACCTGCTAGGAGCCTGCACCAAGGCGGGAGGTAGGGAGTGTGTGTGTGTGTGTGTGTGTGTGTGTGTGTGTGTGTGTGTGTGTGTGTGTGTGTGTGTGTGTGTGTGTGTGTGTGTGGATGACAGGCCTACTGTGCATATGCCAAGCGGCAGCACTTACACCAGACACTTCTGCAACTGTAGTTTCTCTGACTTGTATCCAACAAATAGGCTACATTTAAACGAAATGAAACTTGCCATGATTCTCACCCATGCGTGTGTGTGTGTGTGTGTGTGTGTGTGTGTGTGTGTGTGTGTGTGTGTGTGTGTGTGTAGGACCACTGATGGTCATAGTGGAGTACTGTCAGTATGGAAATCTCTCCACCTATTTGAAGAGCAAGAGAGAGGTGTTTATGCACGACAGGGTGAGTTCAGGAAGTCTAACTTTTGCCACATGCCCATTTGTGCACGTGCAGAGTAGTGTTTGAGTAGTGTTTTTCACACGCACGCACGCACGCACGCACGCACACACACACACACACACACACACACACTTAACTACTAACCTTGCGTGTGGAGTAGGCCTGCCTATTTGTATCAACTGTAGACATTACTTCATATCTCATATCTCACATCTAGCTTCTCGGCCTGAAGTTCTCACCCTTCACCGCAAACATACAAACATTAAATGGTGCATACTCACAGCTTCACTTCTGCGATCTGTTTGAGATACCAAGATGTTATCTGCCCGGAATCAAGAGGCCCATTTCCTATTTTTCTCATGTTGTTTACTGTCACGAAACTCAGAAATGATAGTCACAGCAAGTCAGTGTGGATATAGTTTGTGACCTTGGCTCGACGGCTGCAACTGAGCAAGACTTCAGTTGCACACAGCTCCATGCACAGTGGTCGCTCCCATGCATCTGTCAGTCTCTTACTGTACTGTTCATTAACAACTTAAACCCTATACAGTTTACCGAGTTCTGCCAGGGCTCTGTTCTAGTCCCCTCCTTTTTTCCCTCTGTCTACACCAAATCTCCCCAACGAAAATAGTAGCCAATGTAGATTCATGTTAGATTCATTGGAAATACACGTCCTTTGTTCTGGTGACCGATATTGTCCTTCAAAAGCCTGAGTAGACAATAAAATGACCACAAACATGTTTGAAAGTGAAATATCCTTAAAGTACAGTGTTATTAAGTATTATTAAAGTATTATCATCTCTCTTTCAGGTGGTTGGAGGGCAGGATCATGGGAAGGGCAGGGTGAGCAACGTGTCCAACAGCCACAGTAGCATCAGATCAGGGTTCGAGGATGAGGGTGACAAGAAGGACCCGGACCAAGGTGAGGTGTTAAAGGAAGACAAATGTGCCTCATTTTAGATATCCACACTGCTCAATAGGGTTACTGTATAATCCCTCTTTATAGCTGAGACAGGGGCATTGTCTTTGTAAATACACACCCTAGGGACTGGAACTTTAGGAAATGTTACATCAGATAACTTTGTGTTTCCTCTTGTGTCTTCAGGCACCCTGTCTGTCCCCGGTTCTCCCTTGTTTTTGGGGGACCTCATATCGTTCAGCTTCCAGGTTGCACGGGGAATGGAATTCCTGACCTCTCGCAAGGTATGGTACACAACTGCTGCATACTGTATATCTAGGTATGTGTGTGTGAGTGAGCGTGATTGTGATGAGTGAGCGTGTGCATGTGTACACAGTGTATGTCATTAATTTCTGCTGTGTCATCTGTCTGTGTACTTATCCATATTTCAGTGTATTCACCGTGACCTGGCTGCCAGGAATATTCTGCTGTCTGAGAACAAAGTAGTGAAGATCTGTGACTTCGGCCTGGCCCGTGACCTCTACAAAGACCCTGACTATGTCCGCAAGGGAGATGTGAGTACTTTCTACCGTACTGTAGTGTTTCTCAACAGGGGTGGTGCAGCGAGTACAGAGAATTTCAGAGAGCGCTGGAAGAGCCTTACTTTTTAAAGGGGGGGGGGGGGGGGTGTCAGTTCAATACAGGGAAGCACAATTGGAAGCACCATAGGAAGCACGATAGAAGACAGAAGCACCATAAAAGACAGGGACGAACCATTGTTTTGTCGACTAAAACTATGACAAAAAATGTTCGTCGACTACCTTTTTTTCACTGACGAAATCTAAATGGAAACTAAATGAAAACTAAGCTATGATAACTAAAACTAACACTAAATATATTGACAATTTCGTCAACAAATAAAAACTAGAACAACACTGCACCATAGAGTACCGAAGTCCTGACGTCACAGATTAGTTTTTTTCTATTGAGAAACCCAAATGACGTTTTTATAAATAAACACCCTTGAAGAGAAGACCGATGCCTCTCATTGCATTCCTACCGGTGCACCGTGCACAGTAGACAGTAGTCACACCGTTCCATCCAGCTAAACAAGTTATCAGTCTAAATGCGAAAGTCTTGTAATACCAGATCTGGTAACTTCAATGATCGTCCGTGGATTCTCTGGGAACAAAATTCAAACACAAGCTTTGGATTCTGAAACCTCAGCTTAACTCTTGTGCCACGTGGCCTTTCACATTAATGAGATGTTCACGGTCATATTAGAGGTTCAAGGGAGTTGTGGCAGGCAAAAGATGAAAATCCACAGCACACTGTGGCTAAATAGCCACTGTGGCTAAATCTATAGATGTGGCTAAATCTACAGGTGACCATGGTTCATTATTAACACAACTGAAATTTAGGTTATTGTTTAAAATCATATAGCTACTTATCGACCAATACGCAAGTTAGGGGTATCAGAATCGGTATCGGAAGGACAAAATGGTATCCATACATCTCTACTTTTAACCATTTTCAAACTTGTGTGTGCGCAAGCACTTGGTGACCTGTACTGTGATTGTCTGAGCAGGCCAGACTCCCTCTGAAGTGGATGTCTCCAGAGTCTATCTTTGACAAGGTCTTCACCACCCAGAGTGACGTGTGGTCGTTTGGAGTTCTGCTGTGGGAGATTTTCTCTCTAGGTAACTAGCTGGCAACAGGCATATGTACACAGTGGTGGAAGAAGTATCCAATTTATGTACATAAAGTTAAAGTAACGATACCACAATGTAGAAATAAGTAAAAGTAAAATTCCTGTATTCAAATTTTTACTTGAGTATGAATGGCCAATTTCACTATTTTTCTTTTTTCCTTTTCTCTTTCATAAATTCGAAAATAGCATAGAAAAAGTAACTAGAAACTAATCAAATAGTTTTTGAGTAAATAGTTTCAAATAGTTGTGGAGTAAAAGAAAGAAAAATCTATATTTTGTATTTAAGAACTTAAATACAGTACTAGAGTAATTTCCACCACTGCATGCATGAGAAAGTCTCATTGTAGTTATAATTGAGTTGAATCAATACTTTATATGGGAGTGATTTGGAGAATGTGTGCGTTTAAGGGGATTGTCTGTGTGCAGAAGTGACTGTATGCATTAAGTTTGTGATGTCATGCTCTGTGTGTGTATCTGTTCATCAGGAGCCTCTCCATACCCTGGTCTTCACATAGACGAGGACTTCTGCCATAGACTGAAGGACGGCACAAGGATGCGGGCTCCGGAGCACAGCACACCCGAGATGTGGGTTTCTTCAGAGTTTTCACGACACTCTAACCCCAGTTAGAAACAGCAATTCATAATTAAGCTTCTCTCCACATTTGTATTTGTCATCATGTTGCAACATAACAAACCATTTGGCCAAATGACCATTTGGCCATTATAGTATGTAAAAAAACTACCTGTCTGTTGATAACAGTGTCAGTGTATCTTGCACACAGTTACAGCACCATGCTGACTTGTTGGGAGTCCAGCCCTTCACACCGACCCACCTTCACGGAATTGGTAGAAACACTGGGAGACCTGCTACAGGCGAGGGTTCAACAGGTTAGACAGGGGGGGGGGGGCGCACACACACACACACACACACACACACACACACACACACACACACAGTAATAACGCCATGATATTAGAAACGCTGATGATTTCTCACTTGTTTCTGCCCTCGAACAGGATGGCAAGGACTATATTCCTCTAGGGTCTTTCATGTCTGGAAACAGACAAAGCAGTGAGCCACATGCTGTCACCAATCTGGGGTAAGGACAAGAGAGAGGGGAAGAAAGAACCTACTATTAAACTAGTGATGATTGATACAACTCATTTTAAGTATTTCACTCTGAGAGATTCACAGTGATGGCAATAATACAAGAAAAAGCTTACAGTAAATAAAACAGTACAGCATTAAAGTAATACTTTACCCTGTCACACATGCACACTCATTCGTGCGTGAGACTGTCTTATCCTGGATGTGTTTTTCAATCATAACTGTTAATCGAAAAGTGTTCTGGATGTAACAAGGTCACAATTTGGATATATCACTGCGAGAGTTGGTTGGAAAACGCAGTGCAAATGCCATTGTTACTTTACAACCGAACCAATGCAGTTGTCACAAAACGTCTTAAAGCTCTCTTGATACTAGCTTTTATTTATCATTATTCTTATGATTCGTTATGAATAAGAATATAACTAATACAAAGAATTATAAGAATTATATGTTTTTTGCATGTAGTCTCCCTGCTTTTCTATCAATACATGTACTCAATTCAGATACATGTACTTACTAGATCAGGGGTTCCCAAACTGTGGTGCGTGCACCCCTTGTGGTGCGCCAATGCCCTCTAGGGCGTGCGTAATATGAAAATCGCGATGGTGGTTTTATGGTGTTATTTAACACAAATGGCAAAATCCAGTAAAATA
Organism: Protomyctophum bolini; assembly: GCF_963924005.1. Lineage (NCBI taxonomy): Eukaryota > Metazoa > Chordata > Actinopteri > Myctophiformes > Myctophidae > Protomyctophum > Protomyctophum bolini. Next base: position 9,372,375 of record NC_137882.1, on the reverse strand, counting down.
CTGTTGTAAGGAGATGTATAGAGCAGCTAGCTGCATGTCTCAGTGCAGTGACATTCTGTGGTTATTTGCCATAATCATTAAAAAAAAGTATAATTTTCGGACAAATACAACGCAACTTAACATTGGGGACGGGCAGGGCATTTCAGAGCAACTAATGCAGTGGCAGGAAGATGGGGAATGAGAAATGAGTTTGTGGAGGAAAAAAGTAATAAATGAAAACAAAAACCAATGAGTGTAGTCAGGAAGAGGAAGAAAACAATTGGCAGAACTCGTCTAATGTTTTCAATCTTGACCCGATTCTTCCAGTTACATGAGAGGTGTGACCACACTCCAGACATTCGAGGAACTACCTTGCCAGGAGCCAGCCAGTCTGGATGTAAGGAAACGCATACAGTACACGTGTGCTTTCACATGCACGCTCACACATGCAGAGACACTCTCTGATGCTCTCGAATGTTTATATTGCTTCAGGAGGAGCAGTGGGACAGTGGCATGGTCCTACCGTCCGAGGAACTGCAGCCCCTGACATGGAGCAGTAGCCCGACCAGCTGGAAACTGAACAGGTAATGGTTGACCTCTTAAACCCTTACTTAACTGAACTATTAATCCTGTTTTATCATGAGCAGGTTGACTTTATTCATCTGTGTGTGTGTGTGTGTGTGTGTGTGTGTGTGTGTGTGCGTTCGTGCGTGCGTGTAGGTTCTTCACCTTCAGTAAGTGCAGAGAAAAACAGACGCCTTGCCCGTGCGATGACATCGCAAGTCTCCATGATGACGAGCCGTCGGTTCTGCCAAGCGATTGGGAGTCCGAGGAGGGAGGCTCTCCACCTCCTAACTATAACTCTGTCTTTCTCTACCCTGCCCTCTAGCATCAGCCCTGACAAGTTCTCCCTACTCTGTGACGCAGTCTATAAGTTAAATACTTGTTCTCCAAAGATTTCGAGTCAATAGTCAAGTCAAACATTTCCATTCCAACTTTCTAACCATTGGTCATTTCTGTTGCTGTAAACATCACCCTCTGTTCTCAGGGGTTCCTGACCAAGGTCCCCGACCTAATGCAATGGTTCTCAAAGTGGGTCCAGTTCCTTGAGGAACTGGACCCACTTTGAGTTACAGGTTTGAGAATCACTGTACCGGATTGGTTTTGTGGGTCCTCCCTAGACCTCATCTGTAACACATGCCACCAAACCCATAACTTCCATACAACTTTTCTTTTCTAAACTGTATCTTTATGCTGTGAAGGTAGACAGTACAGCAGTTTCCTCGACAACGTTCATGCCTTTACCTTAAGACACTCGCAAAGCTGAAATCCCTTCACAGAGCAGCTATTTAATAACTATACTATTTATCACAAGCATATACATAGAATGTATCTACTAACTGACCAAGTATTATCAGCTTAATGCACAATTTGGTACCTACTGTATAGTGCACTGAGATCTGTATAAGAGTAACACTGCTGTTGGAAATGATGATTCATTTCACACATTTATATGCTGGAAGAAATTATTAATGGTTTATGTATCAGTTTATATTTATTTTAATTATATAAGCTACATCCCGTGGATATATGTAACTTTTGCCTATATGTGACCTATAATTCAAACGTATGCAATTATACAATGTTTTCAAAATATGCATGATATACTGTATCCATGCATAACGTGGCTATAAGAAACATTTTAAATCTAGTAACTATACGGAAATGAAATCTATAAATTGTAAAATGATTTTTAAGTATGTTTGGTAAAACCATATAATTTACTGGTAACCAAACCTATTAAAAGGTAGTTGGAGGTAGAGAGCACTATATTCTTATAGTAATCATTGCCATAGTGCTTGTCCAGTTAGTAACAGGGGTCTCCCCATCTCTCAAATGCGTTAAAAAAAAATCAGCTTCAATTTTATAGTGATCCATTTCCAATTTTGTCTTCTCATTTCTTGGTCATAACTTCCAATTTAACTTTAATCTATATCCCAGGGGTTCTCTCTCCTGATTGGATCAAATTTGTATTCCAAGCTGAAAATGTGTACATCATAGCTGTAGAGACAGGGAGACTCAAACATTCTATAGAGCGATTCAGAAACGGGTCTCATGGTCTGAATCGGTCTATAGCAATGATGAGTACTCTCAGAATATAGAGCTACACTTTAAGAAGAAAATATCATTTCCCCTTTAAAAATAAGTTCACCAAGTAACAGCCCTGATTGACATTTTAACAATGGAAATAAGATTGTGTACAATTGGCATTAATCAAGCTGATTAATCATTTTTTGAAATAAAATTGCACATTTCTGTCCTTTGGAAGGCAATCTTAGCCAATCAGGATGGAAGATGGGAAATGGTGCCTCTCTGTGTTGATCACATGACTATGGCGATAGTGTATACCGAATTGTGTGATGTATGGATAAAATGTGTAATCTACAGAAATGTGTTTTGTCTAAATCGGCCTCATGGTGGCGCTATAACAGGCCGTTGAGGAATATTTGGGGCAGAAACATGGAAAACACACTCTCCCCCCATGCCTTCGGCCTGGTGGAGACAATAAAATAAAAAAACATTGGTGGGGGGGTTGGGTGGCATTATCTACATTACCATTGAATAAACCTCATCTTCCATTTTTGGTATTCTTTATTAAAATACTGCTGTACACACAAATATTGCAAAATTTGAGACAATGAACACAAGAAGGGCTTAAAACATACTAAGATGGTGATTGTTGGTGTTTGCGTGGACGTGGGGTAGAAGGTAACCACTACTGTCACTGGAGTGTGCACGTTATGAAGTGGAAAATTGTGACATGAGCACTGATATTGTGTGGACTGAGTAGGTGCGTGTTGTCTGCAAGTCTGTGTGTTTGAGGGTATTCTAAAGCACCACATTCACCAAATATGTTTTGTCTGTTCAATTCACTAAAAAGAAAAGAGGATGTAGTACATGATCTAACATGGGCAGCTCCCTGCACGTGGGTTGCCCTCAAGTACAGACCACTAATTTCTCCTGCACATTTAATGCAGGTAAACAAATTGACAACTGAAGCCAAAACCTGTTCTTCAAATGTTCATATGCTATCCCAGTCTTTCAAATATATTTGCGAGAACATAATCCATCCTTTTGACCTTTTTTGTCCTATAGGTTAAAAGGCCTGACACCAAAACTTCCAATGACCAAAACAGAACAAGACAAGTAAGGGAGGAATAAACAAAAGCAATTTGGCATAGCTTGTATTCTTTTCTGTCTGGACACAGCAGGTATTGAAGTGTGTTCACTTTTGAACGCACCACTGCAACATTTTACTGCCCGGTCTGGGCTGCTGAGGTTTATGAAAAGAAACCGCTGCCCTGTCTACAAGGTAAAATATACTCTGAATATGGGACTGTGCTTAAGGGCAACTCACCATCCCTTACAACATGATCACATTACCCATCTGAAGACTTCCCGCCCACTCCACCGTGGATCATCCATCCGACTGGAAAGAGGGCAACCAATGACGGCCAAACACATTCAATCATTGGGCCCCTCCAGCTGTCCTTCATCCTGAGAGAAATCCAAGCCATCCGAGTGAATACAATGACCAGAGCCCGTTTCCCTGGACCTCGGAAGTCGGAACCACCACAGGGAACTCCAGCTCTGTCACGTCACTGCTTTGTCTCAAGCACATCGTGTCTCATGATCTTAAAAAGTCAAATAAAACAAATCATTGTCACTCCGTTCCTATTTCTGCCCACTATCCGCCCCCCTCCCCCCCCCCCCCTCCCCTCCCCCCAAAACACCCCAACCCCTGCTGAGATTGGTCCACAGAATAAAGTTGTATCGAGGCAAAACAAATTGCACTCCCACATCCCATCATGCATCCCTGCATGAACAGTTGAGCAAAAAGAGGAAAACCAGCAAGAAATTCATCACAAAAAGCATAACTTATTCTCAAATGTAGAGGGGCCCGGGCCCTTTGAGAGGAAGGGAAGTTTGGGATGGGGAGAGAGAGAAAGATGGTGAGACAGGGGAACAAAATAAGGACATTCCACAAAGAGGCAGACATGGCTCCACCTCAAGAGGAGCCCAATCCATGGGCTACACCCTAGTGCTGGACTGACATTACCCATCCCCAACAGTTTGTTACAATTTCCACAACAGTGTCCATGAAACCAATAACTGTGGTTGCTGCATGACTGCATCTGTAACAAAGACTTGGTACACAGCACCGTGAGAACAGAGAAGACACCCTTTCTTCAGTGCCAACAGAAACCACACATTTTAAATGTCCAATCCCAAAGACCCGACCCGGTGAACCTACATTTGGCCTAATGCTCCACAACCCTTGACCGCCTGAATCCATGAGAGCCAGCACCCAAGTGGTTTGTCCTTTCTGAGGGAGGGGTGGGACCAACAACCAAGGCCATTTCAGAAATCAGTTCTATCCCTCCCCTCTATGAAAGCCTGGAGTGGTGTGTCCCCATCTTAGTGCGTCGGTATGAAGGGATGTGGTCTCCAGCAGGACGAGAGATGCAGGCAATAGAAAGCTGGATTCTCTTTTTGTCTTAATTCTTAGTATGCCATCGCTTTTATGTCTGTGTGTGTGTTTGTGTGACTTTAGCTCTCTGTACACCCTGTAGGCCACTTACTCAAATTCATAAAAAAGAAACAAAAGAATTAAAATCTTAGTGCATCCTCCTCAGAAAAAAAATAACCCCCAAATGTAGAAATAAACAATAAAAGCAGGAAAAAGTTCAAAACCACATGGTTTGAATCTCATGTTTTGTTCCCCCAAATCTAAAAAAATGTCATCATCCTCGTTTTGTCACAGCTTCCGTGTTTTCTTTTTTTTTACATTTGTTTTTAGTTTTGTTTTCTTCTTCTTCTTTTCAAATTTGCAGCTGCGGGATTTAAGAAAAACTAAAAAAATACAATTTAGAAAATCCATCCTGGTGGACAGGGCCAGTGTATGTGACTGAGGTTCAGCAAGCCCTGCCCCTCTTTGCCTGTGTCACGCTGATGATGATGATGATGATGATGATGTCATCTCTTTGAGCCTGGTCCTCCGCTGTAGTGCAATAGTGTGCTCCGGGTCCAAGCAGTCCCACCGCTGGGCCCGAAGAGGGTGAGGGTCTGGGGGGAGGGGCGCTACAGAGGGCCGTTAGCAGACGACTGCAGCTCCTGGAAGGTACTGTCGAAGCATCGCTTCAGGTCAGAGTAAGTCACCACCAGGACACTCTTCTCATCCCGCGACACCAAGTTGATTTTCTCAGGTACGCCCGCGTCCAGCTGATCGTGTGCACAGAACGAACACACACACACACACACATACACAAACATCTGTCATGGCTAGAAACATCAACTGTGGCCACAAAAAAGTGGCCACAAATTAGCAAAAAAATCTGAGACAGAAAGGATGAACCATGTTAAGGTGGGACGGTGTTTGAGTGGGAAGGTGTAATGAACAAGCATTCATAATATTACATTAAAAAAAAAAAAGGAAGTTCAACAGAGAGGACATTCTTCTCATAATAAGCATGACTAATATGTGCGATATGTGACAGTATCTTTATACAACTACATATTCTATGCTGAATATTTCAAGTGCAATAGACAGGGTTGGAATTGGAATGTTATGGACAGGGCATGTGCAGTGTAAAGCAGATGTGTGCGAGAACAGACTGTTGCACAAATGACAAAGATCGAAATGGACAGATTTTATGAAATTACACTAACTAATTGATATTAGTTAAACTTAAAATGAGCATGCTATTGGCTACAATGCGTAATAAACAGTGTTGTGACTAACGCCCTTACATCGCGTTACGTTACATAACGAAACTACTATTTGCAATAATTTGTAACCTAACGCTTTACATTTCCCATTCCATAACGGCGTTATAATTACTGTGCGTGTGTTAACCACGTTATGGCGTTATTATGTCAACTTATGTGATCAGTGAAAAGTCTCGCAGCTCCGTGAGTCTATCATACAGGCGTCTCTGTGCTGCTGACTGCAGTGCAGAGAGAGCGCTCTCTGGGCGCGTTCAGAAATACCGCACCGGAGCGCACTCGCCTATTAGTTTGCATTGCACAGTGTGCTCAGTGCGCTATTTCCGAACGCGCCCTCTGTGTTGACACGACAGTTTCGTTTGTGCAGTCATACTAGCCTCTGAGCCCACATGGCTTGATTGGCTTCACACCCCAACTTGATAAAAGCACGTCGCAGAAGAGGTCATTGATTGGCTAACGTAAGGCCAGATTTCAGCGTAAGCCAATCAGAGACAGTCTACAGGGTGGGCGGGCTTACTGGCTGTGGTAAACAGCAACACATTCAGTCACAGACACAAACCCTTGTAACGCATACACACTACACAGCCAGAAATCGCCGTTGAACGAAAATTATAATACAGTACCACACGCTAAAATGGCAAATGCGGATCATGACAGCGAGATCGGATGGTTTGTGGGTTGGAAAAATCGATTTTAAATGGCCACAGTAGCATGTCACCAAGAGTCAACTTGACAAAATGATTGCTAGGTAGCCTATGTTGTTGAGGAAATGCTTCCCCTCTCAACACCGGTGGAGTCTGTTCCTTGGTCAGCAAAATACCAGTGAAAGCAGGGCCAATGTGCAGAAATACATTTTCCAAATACCTGAACAGTGAATATTCTAAAATGGAAGATGAGCTCAAAAATACATTTGATGAATTAGAATATCTCTATAAAGATGCCTTTCAAAATTTCTGAACATCTTTTATTGTTCCACTACATTTCATAATGTTAGGAGGGAGTTGTCTTTTCTCTTACTGTGCGACAGAACAAAAAACCTTCTTTTAAATCGTTTATATTATTATTTTGACAAGTAAAGTAAAGTGGTTACTTTCATAATTTAATGTAAAGTAAAGTAACAAATTACTTTTTTAGATAAGTAACAATAACTATAAGTCCTTAATTTTTAAAAGTAACTTCCCCAACACTGGTAATAAAGTATAAATCAGGCATGGAGAGACAAACAGAGACAGAACTGAAGGATGCAAGTGAAAGAACGTTTGTGTGTGACTGACTTTGTTGAGGCAGGAGACAATATGGCTGAGGTCAATCCAGGGAGTCCCAGCTTCTGTTACTTGGTGGAAGATGTGGTCCCGGAACAGCTTCAACAGGTACCGGTCGCCTGTCTCCGACCACGTTGGGTCCTTCTGAAATCTACACCGAACACAAACACACAGTTGGTGAATTACTCTCACGGTACACAGTAGTAGAATCTCTATGATTTAATACTTTAGCCTTTAATAACCCACAGAAAACCCTGGATATTGATTACTCGGATCTTGAGCAAAGAAACTTGATCGGGACATCCCAAATCTTTAATTAAGTACAACTTACTCTGGCCTCTCGTTGATGGTGCCAAGTTTGGCCAAAAGGCGGAAGAGACGGCCATTTTGCACTTCCTGCAAATAGACACAATTTAATTATATTTATGCCCATTCCTTATATAGTCTGAGCTAGAATGATGCTGGTCCAATATTCTCTTATAAATGATTAAAGAGTGAGGTTTCTTCAGGTTGGTGCTAAATTTACAATTTAGGAATGTAGCAGATTATGCTCTTAATCCAGAGCAATTTACAGTAAGCAAGGACAACACAAGGTAATACATCAAATCCATAATTCTTTGGTAGAAAAGTAAGATTTAATTTTTCTAAAAATAATGTTACAGAATGAGTACATACAGAATACATGCCCTCTTGCTCTCTGCACCTAAATACCAGTGGGAAGGAGTTGATGTAAAAACATCTTCTGCTTAACACAATGTAAATGAAAACCCATCATGAATCATTCTAAAGACGTCTTGGGCACAAAATATTCACACAGCTATTCTGTGGGCATGGACCCAAAATGTAGTTCAACGACTGGGGGAAAAAAAGAAAGTCTGATAAACAGGAAACAGCACCTCACTAGCAAAGATGGTCACAGACCACAGACATTTGGGCAGAAGACTTGAGGTCTAGAGCAGTTGTGAAAGCTTATTTAGCTTACCATTCATTGTATAACTGCAATTTTATGTCATTATGTATTTGATTGTTAGTTGTTCCATTATTGGTAAAGGAGGGCGATGAAGTCACTTGTTACCATCCATGAGTATGTGCAAATTGAATTGAGTGTAATTGAGTTGCACGTGATGATGGGTTGGGGATGAGTTAAAGAGCTGCGTTTTCACACATTTAAGCTCTAAAAATGGTAACAGAAATAGCCGTGTCAGCATCGTACACAGCACAACATCCTGTGTTCACACCCACAGCCATACCCATAATTAATTTCTTCCCCGTTTTTACAATTTTGCAGAGCGAAGTCAGCGAACTTTAGCCCATGAATTTCATTCAGCAATAACACATGAGAATTGCATTCATCGCAACATCCCCCATGTGCGTGTGTGCATCCATGTTCTTGTATGTGCAGGGATCTGCATTTGTATACCTTGGCCAGGTCTTCTTCAATGACATCGTTCCTCATCTGCGATGCGTCCAGTTGTGTGTAGAACCTGGCTCCGATCATAGGCATTATGTCATTGACACTGCGCAGCCGAGACTGCTCAGTCAGCAGGTACCTGCACACACCATAATGATAAGGTCCGTGTGCGGGTGCATGGAATTATCACAGTCCAATCGCACCGAGTCTACTGAAATACAGGTGTGAATGCGCCTTTAGTCAGGTAATTGGATGGTTGTCTGGGTATGTAATATGTATCCACCATAATCGGAGTAGGCCTGTTGTGTGATTGATCGAGCCAGGAATTACAGTTTTTAACACTTTAATTGCCCGGGGTTATTTAATCCATTACATTATAGCGCCCAGTCGATTTATAAACACGGACCACTTTTACCGACGGACCGGATGTTGTTCCGGATGTGGCTGTAGCAGATAGATATAGCCACACCACTCTAGAGTCGATCGACAACAACGGGAGGTAAGAATAAATCTATCGCGACTAGCGACTGGACAGCGGAGGGCCGTCTAATACAGGATGTTTTTTAATAATTAGACGGGATGATTTAGATTGCGAGTTAATGACGTTTTAAGATTTTCATTGTCGTCGGCTAAACAGGGGAGGAACATTTTCGATGACGTCTCACTGTTGCGCAACATCGAGGATTGCACAACAGGCGCTTCCAGGCTGTGGAGCGATGCGATCAATAAACTTCGTTTTTTGGATCAAACTTTGTCTTGAGCGTCGGGCGTTACTGATAGAAAGGCCAAAGAACTTCGGCCTGGGCGTGTTAACTGGAGAAAATCTATTTTGTAGGTATTCTAGCTTGAACTAATAACTTTTTGTTTACTCTGATTTATCCTTACCGTATTTTTTAACCCTGAAGTGACGTTTGTTGACTGAGGCAACTGGCTGAGCCACCTTGTCCAAAACTCAGTTACATATACATGTCATATGATAAACATGTATCACACAAATTATTTTATATTACATTACTATATTATGTAATTGGGGCCCATTTAATTTTACTAATTCTAATTAGGCATGATCTCAGGAGCTTAAATAAGTCTTAAGTCTAAATGCTCCGTCCCAGAGATAAACTTTACTCTGGTACAGTAGGTCTTACCTACCTGGCACTGCTAACATATAGCCAAGTGTGTTAACTTAAAACTGTTTTCAAATACTAAGGATGACCAATACTTTGACTGGAGCATGCATTTTAACCCATTGCATTGCAAGCCAAGACATGGGACATTGTTCTTACAAGATCAGGTTCTTGAGGTCTGATGAGTAGTTGATTGACACGAGCTCCATGGCCTTCTGCAGATTCTCCCTTTGAATACCAGCAAGGGAGTTGCATGCCAATGCCAGCACCACCTTGCCCAGGGAGATTAGGTCTGCTTGCTGCACAACACACACACACACACACACACACACACACACACACACACACAAAACACCAAGTGGTAAGAAACCCTGTCTACCACCTGGCTTTCTTGTGCTCTAAATGATTAGACAGTGAGACACACAAAACTATATTTTTTGAGCAAGCCATGATTACAGATTACAGTAGCCAGCCACACATGAATACATCGTTCTCTTTTTTTCAATACTTGCACAGATACAACAAGCCATGTGAAAACTACATTAAGTACCTGGTACTGTGGCATAAGGGCAAGGTGATTAGTCTGACTGTTGTCAAACGTTAAGACATCAAACACTCCGACACAGTTCACTCGTAACCTGCAGAGAGAGTAATATAATTCAGTGTGTGCATGCACGTATCTCTTGCTTGTGGATGCATGGTTTTGACTTCTACACATGTGAAGCTGCTCTGGAAAAAACGAAGAAAAATGCAGTAAGCCTGTAATGAAATTGCTTCTGCTTTAAAAAAAAATCTTTTTAAACCATAAACCCTGTAAACACAATCTGTAAACAGTGCCTTGCGTGCAACTTGCTGAAACCCATGCCGCTTTTCAGAGAAAAAACATATTTATAAATAACCTGCTCAAAAGGTATGTGTGTGCGTGTTTACATAGTATATACATGTGGTGTACCTGGTCTTTCCAGTGATGAGAATCTTGCTGGGGTCCATGACTCGGCAGGCCAGGCCAGCAGTGTGAATGGTGCGCAAGGCTGAGCTCAGCTGGACAATGTAGGCCCAGATCAGAGATTCTGGGAGCAAACCTGCATGTTGCCGAGGCGGCGGAGGCTCATGTTGGCCTACACAGGTACAGGTACACACACACACACACACACACACACACACACACACAACACATGAACACATTAGATCACAATGGAAAGTTAGGACTTTCAGGTCATTATTATGACGACATTACATGCTATTGAGTGCAAGAACCAGAACCATAGCCAATTTAAAAAGACAAAACGTACATGGTATAATAATAGTTTTACTATTTTAAAGTAGACATTGCGCCGCACACAACCATGTGCATTTCAGTTAGTCTGCAGTATTTATTGGGAGGACTTGTATTGGCAACACAGGATAGAGGCCACTAGTCTCCACTAAAAACGTTAGGAAAAAAGCAAGTATTATGTTTCTGGCTGAGTTAAGTGTTGTTAGGGTATTTTTAGACGCAAAGGACAAAAATATGCTACAATTCTTAAGCTGTGTTTTTACATGACTACTTTCTCCATGACAAGAAAGAGTTTCTTGCCATTCATTGTGAAATGGCCAGAGAAGGTCTGAGAGGTTTTGCTTCCTCTGACCGTGTTCCTGGCAGGTACAGTAGGCTGTACTGTACAATGTGCACCACCTATCAGGGGATGACTTTCAGCCACAATTTCCTCTCAACTGCTCTCGTCTCGCTTGCTCTCTTCAACATGGTAACAAAAGCCAACTGCCAGACCAGATTTTAATCGGTTTCATGAAAGCCGGTTAATCTTGCCAGATTTAGCCAGTTAACCTGGATATGTTGAGGCTTGATTCATGAAAGCAATGCCACATTAGTTAACTAATCGTGATGTCTTCTTCTGTTCATTAAGCAGTCAATCTGATCACAAACAAAAAATTCCCACACTTATTCAATTATTATGTGTTTATATTTCATTATTTTTATTAGTCTGCAATGCTCTGCATTAAAACATAATCCCTATATACAAAATAGAATAACAGAAATATATAGGCTGTACAACCTCATCATGACAGCTTGTGAGCTTGTAGATAATACTTTTGGCGAATGTTCCCCCAGAATAGGTTTGCTGGGGTGAAAGTTAATCAAATATGCCTACATCCTGTTATTTATTTCTTATTGTAAAATACACCCGACCAGATAAAACGGATATGGCACATTAAATAAAACATTTGGTATTGTTGGTATCCTCTGAAGCAACAGAGATGTTTTCTAATGGTCAGGTTGTTCTGGAATTGCTGCCCCAACCCTGTGGAATGCATTCCACCAAACGCTCTCATTCCACTGTTTTTTATTTTAATTCCTTTGTCTTAGTGTTCCCCCTAATATTTATATATATATTTTTGTTTTTTCATGCCACCCATGTAAAGCACATTTGAGTATTCATATAGACTACCTGCATTGCTACCACCATGATACAAATCAATGTTTTATAAGCTTATATGTAGTCACAATTCATTGATATACCAAAATCCATTTGAAAATTGATATCACTGTTCTCAATCTCAGGTCGAATATTGATATGCGATTAAAATGAGATTCATTGAGATTAATTAATTACAAAGCCTCTAATTAAGTGTGCAAGTGGCAAAAAACAGACCCATGCTCAAGGCTGACAACAATCACACATTTAAATACTCCGCACACACAGTACATCTTCTGCACATGGGCAGGGGCGGGAACCCCTTTTGGTGTTTTACCCCTTCAGGCCGGGAACCCATTTTGGGTTCTGTACAGTATTCAAAAATGTAAATATTTGAAGTTTTTCCGAAAACTTTGGTCAGGGTTTTTAGAATCGGCCTCAGGCCTGAATGGGTTAACACTTTAATTGCCCGGGGGTTATTTAATCCATTACATTATAGCGCCCAGTTGATTTATAAACACGGACCACTTTTACCGACGCACCGGATGTTGTTCCGGATGTGGCTGTAGCAGCTAGATATAGCCAAACCACTCTAGAGCCGACAACAACGGGAGGTAAGAATAAATCTATCGCGACTAGCGACTGGACAGGAGGGCCGTCTAACACAGGATGTTTTTTTTTATAATTAGACGGGATGATTTTAAGATTTTCGTTGTCGTCTGCTAAACAGGGGAGGAACATTTTCGATGACGTCTCACTGTTGCGCAACATTGAGGATTGCACAACAGGCACTTCCAAAGAACTTCGTCCTGGGCGATGGGGGTGTTGATAAGCGGTCAGTTCTCACTAAAGTGTGAACTGTAGCAGATGAGAGGGCGGTGATCTATAAGGGTGTGAATGTGCAAGTGTGAAGAAAATGGATTGAGAGATACGACAGCAAGAGACGGATAAGCAGAATGAGAAGCCCAACTGACCCCACTTCCTCTTGGTGAAGTAGGAGTCTGCTGCGGGGTCGTTGAAGTGTCTGCTGAACATGGTCTCTGCACCCGCATGGAAGTCATAGGAGAACACCAACGCTGGTGGACAAAAAACACAACCAAGCCATTATCAGTTTGCAAAGCATGCACAGAATCCAAAACAATACAGTAGGGCTGGGCAATTAATCAAAAATATATATCTGATTCTAAACTGATCTTTAGAAACAATAAACAATTCATATATAGGGTAACATATTAATCAAGCCGAGAGAGGTATTATTACTAATAATGTAACGTATTAATCTTGATACAAAGTAATAAGTAACGTAATATTAGTCATAACTAGCAACATTTCTGAACTGCCCACAGCCCTCCTATGAGACACAGACCAAGTAGAAAGAAATTGTGGTATTTTATCATGTACATTAGTAAGGACCAATTATATGAATATGGGCTGAAAAGTGGTGAAGTGGTCCTTTAAAATCTGACAAATGCACCTGTCATTTTTTTTTAATCTGACAAATGCACCTGTCATTTTTGTAGTATAAAAAAAAGGCTTATTACTTTACCTCAACTTTCAGGCTTTATGTATCTCAGATGATCTATATTATTACTACAGGTTTTGTAGGAATTCATATCACAATTCATTGTTTTTTTAAAGACCTGACACACACACACACACACACACAGGTTCCAACATAATTCTGACGGATGATATCCAGTGAAACAAAAACACAACCGCAATTACAGCAAAGTCACAGATATACGGCACACATACAGTACACACACACACTCACAATGATCTCCAAAGGCCTTGGTGGTGAAGACCTCCCTCAGGGTGACAGAGTTGGAGTGCTGAATCTTCTTCCACATGTCCACCAGCATCATGCACTTGGTGTTCACCAGACGAAACCCTGGACACACAAGAGGTACATAAACACTAAAAAACACAGGTGGCTCAGTGGGAGCAACGACGATATGCTCCTAGGGAGCCCGAGCGACGACCCAGGTTTGAATCCAACCCCCGTCTCTTGTCTTGCATGTCTCTCTACACTCTCCTGAAATAAAGCATAAAAATTGCCAAAAGATTTATCTAAAAGAAAGAGAATAAACCATATTTAGTGATGAACATTACCAATAAAAAAAGAAAGGATGCATTGGAAATAATGAAAATCATTTAAAGAGCAGGCAGCCCACTTTGTATTTACTTGCTATTTACACAGCAAGAGTTGACCAACTACAGTACACAGTAAAATCCTTGGTATTCATTTAAGTGTGTAAAAGTAGAGCACAAATGGAACAAATGGTTTAATTTGTACAGTTTCCACATACTGTAAACACGTAATTTAATATTTTACACAAATTACTTTGTAGGGGATTTGTGCGCTTTCAATACTGCATTGGAAGGGAAACATCAACAGGATGTTGCAGAGAGTAGAGGGGTCCTGTTCCTCACACCATCTCTGGGCATGGATAGGTCTTTTCCACATGGCCCACATCACACCACATCTCACCATGTATTCTCCTCAGGCAGTAAGGTAGGTCATCCTTGCTGTTGACCGCCTTGTAACAGGAAGTGATGTAGCTGAAATTGCTGGTCTTCTGCATGCGGTTGGGTGGGGGGACAGGCTCCAGGGGGAACAGGCTGTGGTAGCTGTCCACATCACTTGGAACACCTGTCAAAACACAGCAGGAGTTAGAAGACAAATGCAGACACACTTGCACACAATCTCAGAATAGACAAGGAAATCCACAAACTCACAACACACAATATAAAAAGCCAGTGACTAGGTTTTCTCCTGTGACCCATGCTGTATGTTAATAGCTCACTAATATCCACTAAAATGGGTATGTCAAAGTCGTGTTGCGTTGCGATAGTGCTGACACACCTAACTTTGACAATCCCTCAGTGTGTGCCTGAAACATGCCACCAAAGCTCCACATGAATAAACTATGGACTGATCGAGAGAAGATTCATGATGTGGGTCCCGTCAGACTGGAGGGAAGACCACAAACACCTCACAGTCACAACACATGTCAACTGTCGGAAGTAAGGAACCAACACCACAACCTACCAGTGAGACTAGTATCAGTCGAAAACGCAAGAACAGAAGTGAAACTGGGAATGATCAGTATGTTACGCAGAAGAGATTGATACTTTTGGGTCAAAAAGCTCATACGTCAAGATCACAGCCAGTGTTACGATGACATAATAGTCATATCTAAGGAATATAACCAGGAAACATATAGAACAAGGTGTTTGTAGTGGATTTTGAAACCCTGCCCACACAATGTCACCCCCCCCCCACCCCCCCACCCATCATGTGCTTGTATGCAACATGCAATCATACATCATACTGTATTGTATGCAAGTTAAATATATGGAGATACAATATTTTTGCCCGACAGCAACAAGTAACAATTATCCGACCACAGCGAAGTCGATATATATTTTACCTTGGTTCTCTGATTGGTCAAACTGGGCCATTGTCATTAGATGTCTGTTTACCAGCTCCTGAGGAGGGGGGAGGGGGGACAGGAGGATATGACATCCGATTAGGGCTGCACGGTCATTTAAATTATAATCCTGATTGCAGTACTTAATATTGTAATCGCAATTATTGGTAATGATGATTTTTGGTGGTAAAGGATAATTTGACCATATTCTGTCTTTGTTTCTCATTGTGCTCTTCATCGGTACCATATGAAATAGTATGTAATGGCCTCTGTGATTCTACTGATGGGTTGTGCAATGCTCTGGTTATTGGTGGAGACATGGGAAAGGTGCAACATCTAACCAAATAAGCTCCACAAATACATAAATGTGACACATACCATTTTTTCCAATTAATTGTGTCATGTCGGATAGTCATATGTCAGAAAGGGCAAAAGATGAAAAGCAATAGCGGAGGTGCAATACCTGTCGTAGTTCATCAGCCATGAAGAAGGATGGGGCGTTGGCTTTGGGCTGCATGTAGGCTACATGAGGCGCGGTAGGGGGATAGATATGGTAGGTAGGAAACACCTGTGATGAAAACGGAAGAAGATAACTTCCCATTTATGAGTAAATCAAAACTTGCTTTCTGTTCGTGTTCTTGCTGGTTTTCAACCAGATGCAACCATGTTTTCAGGGAAATTACCACAGTGTATTTCAAACAGCACGTACCATCCCGGCCATGGGCGCAGGTGGGGCGTTGTCGGTATAGAAGTAGGTGGTCCCACCCACAGTCTCCTTCTGGATAATGTGGGCTTCAGCTGAAGTGGTGGGCACCATGTAGTTGGCAGGGTTGGGGGTGTGGCTGCGTCGGCGAGGGGCAGGTGAGGTGTGTGGTGTGATTTTGGGAGAATGGAGAGGAGAAGAGCCAGCAGAGAGAGACATTCCTAAAGTTGGGGTGAAAAATAAATATTATTCAGAAACCCAGAATGCAACATGGGCCTGTCTGGTGTTTTCTATATTACTGCACAACATGACAAGTCAATAGTCAGATATACTGAACAACATATTTCATTTTAATATTATATAGAGAGCAGGATGCATCCAAATGTATTATACTATAATTTTATGTATCAATACAAAAACCAATGTTATTTATTTAATCATCTTATAAATTATATCCTCTCTGGTGTACACATACACAATGACACACCCTGTATGTATGTATTTATCACACACACTCTCTCTCACACACACACACACACACACACACACACCGAGAGCTGGGGGCAATAAAGAGAGTTTCTTTCTTAAAGGCAGCACATCATTCTATAAACGTATGTCAGTCTCTGTACACAACATGTTTCAGAGCTCAAGTAATTTAACGCCCAACTAGCTCCTTAACACTATGGACCAGACTCAGTGCGAAGTTAACGACCAACGTATCTTCCACGTTTACACTCTGGGTTCGCTGTGATTGGTTGAGATGGCCGTATAAGCAAATCCCAACACTGTCCTTAACAACCCGCCCCCCCAATTACTGTGATTGGTTTAGATGTGCAAAGAGAGAACTATATAGACGCTTCAAAAGGTCAAAAAGACTTTGCTATATGTCCGTTGCTGAATCGATGCAGAATCATGCACGGTTGAATTGCGATGCATTGCTGAATCGACACTACAGTTTAGGGCTCATTGCAAATCTTCAGTCTGAATTAGGCTTAATTTAAGAGAAGAACATTTTTGACTGGAAACAAAGTATTACAAAAGATAGGGTGTATTCCCAGCTGAGATGGCAGTGATTCAAAAGCCTCACCTGGGGCCAGGCCAGCAGCTGTAGAGCTGCTGAGACCAGGATGGGAGAAGAGAGGTGAGGGGAAGGCCTGGACACTGGGCTGGGGCATGGTGGCCATGCGTGGAGCTGCTTTAGGGATAAACTCACTGGCTGCTGGGTTTGGAGTCTGGGGACACAGGTTGGAATCAAGAATTCATTCAACTCCCTCACAAAATAATTAATAGACAAAACCTGCAAATCGTCAAGCAGAAACCTCATATATATATATATATAAATACACACACATATATATATATATATATTTATTTTTGTTGTTGTAAATGAATGCCGTACTTTGTTGTAGCAGAGTGTCATGCATAAGGAGCATAAATTGGCAATGTACAAGCTTACAATTTGTCAGCTACTTTCACATTTTTTAAGTTCCTCCGTGGGCTATATAAATATTGAACCAAAGAAAAGTATTAACAAGAGCTTGTGTGACTAAATAATAACTACAATAACTACACTTCCATTTCTTGGAAACTAACAGTTTTGGCCATATGAGGTTTCCACCCGGAAGCGACAAACACATCTCACCTTTCTCCTCTGTGATATGCTAAGAGCACCAAAATCACTGAATAGCGATGATGTCGGAGAGTTCACTGGATCTGCAGAAGGACACAGGAGGTCAGGAGTGGAGCTCTTATGGATGTACAGTCTTTCATGGATGATAGACTCTAAAGCTCTAGTGTAGTTTTTTTATGTCAAGAACCCCCAAATTGATATGCATTTGGCTGCAGAGCCCAACCTGAAAATATTTTGTACCAGAGACAACCATACACAATTTGTGTTCTTAAAATGTTTAAAAGAATATAGCAAATTGATTTAGTAGATATTTTGATACTATATATTTTAACTTTCCATAAAAAAACTTCCATACAAAGATTTTCCAGACTCAAACTTTCAAAATATGCATTAGATTATTTAGATTATATTCCCATGCATCCACGTTCAAAAATATAGACGCTTATTGCCACATGACATCCATACTCTAGGAACATACATGAAATTTGTCCACAAATTAATCCTAACTATTAGGAGCAATGCTTGCTGGGGAGCAGTTCGGGATTAAGTGTCTTGCTCAGGGACACTTCAAGGCCTAGTCTAAATCTTAATTAATGGTCTTAAATTTGAACTGTTACTAGGTACTACTGTAGTAGCCTATTAACTAGTCCACACAGGAATCTGCAGAAAAAGTCTCGATCCCAATCCTTGATTCCGAGGCTTAGTTAATATTCGGCGGACATTAATAATCAAAGATTCCAATAATTGTTTTTGGGGATTGATTATTATTATTCATGTTTTAATTATTTGTTTTGGTTGAAAAGGTTGTCATTCAAACCCTGTCCACAACTGTAACTACAGTTTAGACAAGAGGATACTTAATGTGGGTGTAATATTTATTCTTTTCTGGGACATTCTACTATTCTGCAGATGGTCGAGAATTCCACGGACGGCATTGAAATCAGCAGTAAATTCCGCAATCTCCGATTCCTGTGGGGACTAATTAACCACAGACGTCAGATGGTGTCACCTAGATGGTGTGAAGTTCCATAATCATATACGAATCCTGCCCCTCAAGGACCCCACTCCCCACTTTGATGACCACTGTTCAAGCGGACAATTCAATTTCTTACCAAGAGCGCTGTGGCTGAAGTTCTTGGCACCATCATTGACGAGACTGGGAGAACTACTGCTGGTGGTCATTCGCTAGAAATGGCAGGAACAAGCGAGACAAGTCACAGATTATAAACAAAATAAAGTATTGTTTATAAATGTTTAAAATAAAAATAAAATAAAATCGGTACACAAAGTTCGGAAACTTAACTTTGGTCCATTTCTCCACTTTAATAATACCAATTGGTATTGAATCTTATATATCATTTTAATCGTTGATGATTTGAACATACGAGGTATAGAATGTAGGGATCGGACATACCTGGAATGAGTAACACTGCTAAACGTGTGGGTTGCACCCCCAAAACATTTTCCAAAATGAAATATTGTTCTGTTGGCAGGTGTGCGCCAGTCATAGGTGTGTGCCACTCAGTCACACGTGTGTGCCAGGCATATAAGCATGGGTCCTGCGACTTTCTTAACTTTGTTTATGCTCAAAGCAGCAGCAACACTGGTGGAAAGATGCCATGTTTGTCAGGATAAGGCCTGTGCATTGCAATAGGGCAAGTGGATGCTGATGTTCCAGCATACAGTACATATAGTGGCAGCATTCGTTTGTGTCAGACCTGGTACCATTTCAAAACTTAAGACAATGTTAAGGGATGTCCGATCCCGACATGCTATACATTGTTGTAAAGGTGACTAATCAACGATTAAAATGATATAAGATACAATACCTTATACCAATGGGTATTATTAAAGTAGAGAAACAATGGACCAAAGCTACGTTTCCAAACTTTATGTGCCGAGTTTATATTAAAACAAAAATTTGATGTGTAGACCAGTGGTTCATGGGGTCCTTGAGGGAGTCCCCAGCTAAATGACAGAGTTAATCTTCTTCATCATTACATGTACACGTGAATAGAACTACTGAACATACAAGAATGGCTATTTTGATCAGAGTTTCACCGTTATCTCTATACCTACAGTACAAAGAATCAAATTGTGTGTCACTGAAATTAAAAAGGTTGAGAATCACCGTCACTGGCATAGATCTTGCCTTACCCCTTATGCCTATACTTTTTTTGGCATTTAAAAAAAAACAAGATATGGATCATATGACCCTTTATCCGACTTAAAAAAACGTGTTTAGTGTACCTGCATCATAGAGTATTTGGACTCTGCTGGGCTTCCAAACCCATTGACCCCAATAAAGCTGCTGCTGAAGTATGAGTTGGTCAAATTGGCATCATTTAAGGTCCCGCCCTCCATCCCTGGGACTGTGGGTGAGAGGAAGCAAAGTTTAACAACTACTACTACTATTACTACTTCGTACATCCGGAATAACATGATTGGCATGCAATAAACCACTCCAAAACAAACAATAAAATAGTACTGCTGATGCCAAAACTAAACAGAGTATCTGCCTGGCCAATCACAGAGCTTATTGGGAAGGGAGTAAACAGTTCTGCTGCAAAGCATGCTACTTCTACTAGGCATGGTACACTACACTAAAGGCATGATATCCAAAACACGAGTCTCCCCCCCCCCCCCCCCCCCCCCCAAGTCTCATTTTTATATTCCCGATGACTCGCACTAGGCTATGTTTACCGTTAGTGGCTGCGTGTTAGGTAACTAGGTTGATGCTGTAACAGCCACATTGAAACGGGTCGAAGCAAAGCAACAACAATGCCCTGTGCACGACTAGCTAACCGCTAGCTGATGTTAGCCAACACTCCAGACAAATGAACGCTGCAGCTCATCTCGCTCACATTTTACCTCCCAACTAAAACTGACTAAAGTCTACGAAAACCAAAAGCAAGCGGCTATAATGTAAGCAACCACCTACCATAGCTAGTTATAAGCTAGCTATAATAGGAGCTGGTCAATTTCTGCCCACTCACCCCCTCAGTCACAGCTGTCAAACACTGCGGGCCCTCTTCGTGTTAGGCTAGTGCAAAAACAGCTAACATGAAACATCAAGGATAGATCAGTGACGCCACAACCAGTCGCCGGACGGCGTCAATTAGCGGTTCAAAGCCCGAGTCGGAAACACTTCCGCGTGACGGTGACATCACTGACGACTCCCTCTCCTTGGTACCGTCATTCTAGCCCACCAACTATGAATGTTGCTAATAAATAAACCATGACTTCATTGCAAGAGCCAGTCCCCCATAATAAGCATAATGTCTTATTCGGACACACATTCTTACACAAAATGCCAAGTCAATGCATCACACGTTATTTTCGTGGAGGAAAAGAAAGGAGACCAAGAAGGCCTCGCTTAAATCCTCGACCTCGATTTGAACAAAGCCCCCACACACTCACACAGGGCCACACAAGTAGAGTGCAGAGCGTACAGTCCGTGTTTGGGGCCTTGTCCCGGTGCACTTCTGGAGCAAGACAGACAGACTGTGCAACAGTGCATATACTGTGTATATACTCACTGGTCAACAACTGTCCCTCTAGAGGCGTGCCTGCAGGCCCCTGCAGGGACTCGTTCTTCTTGGAGACACTGGAGACTCCCGCGCCTCCGCCACTACAGGACACTGCGGGACCGCTGAGTGGGTACCCGGCTGGAGCCTGCACCTGTCCCCCGGTCAGTGATAACGGGACGGGGCTGCCGCCGCCGTGCAGCGACAGGCTCGACATGGACGGATCCTCGTGCAAGAACTGACACTCGTCCCCATAAAAGCACGTCTTGTCCTTGGCGTAGTATCGGCAGAACTTCACCTTGACGTTGGGTATCCCGAGACTCCCGACACCCCCGAGCGGAGCAGCTGAAACTGGGAGTCCACTGTTCATGGCACCGCTGCTGCTGCTGCTGCTGCCGCTGCCTCCGGAAGACCCTCACACATAGAGAGGGACGCAGATAGCCAGCGAGCTAGCTGCTAGCTGCTGGCTCCCTTCTCTGAAAACAGGTTTCTCTAAACCAATAACACGATTAATATGACTTCAGATAGTCCAAAAGAAATTGCCACAACACGAATAGTACTCACATTATAACGCTAGAATGCGAGTTTTCGATGAAAAAAAAATGGCATTGTAAAATCCTGGGTCGTCGTTGTTGTCGCTATCCATGCAGCTGGCCTCACGATGTAGCCTGTTGTTGAACTGAACTCACGCTGTTGTTGTTTTCTATCCGTGCAGAACAGAACAGCAGGCTACCCTGCTACAGACCTGCTAGCATAGCTTTGCATTGTGGGTATACTACCTTGATCAAAGAAGAACGTACATTGCTACAATGTTTGGCACAGTGTGGCTGGCTGGCTACTAGTACAATCTACATTGTAACACAAGTGTGCACCTACGGAGCATGGTGGTTTTTGTGAACGAAAACAAATATGTCATCTTTTATCTGGCGGCAGTCCGCCCCTGCTTCGGCATTCGGCATAATGAGAACGTCAGCCAACTTTACAAACTAAATGCTGATGCTTTCTGGTCACCTGCTGCCTGCTGGGCTGTAACCATCGTGCAGGTGGAAAATGTCAAACAGATCTTGACTTCTATAAATTAACAATCTTATTTTTCAATGACGTAATCTGATGAAGACTATATTAAATAAAACTAGGGCTTCAAAATACAGTCTCACTTCATTATCAGTGATGTAATTACAAAAAGCTTGAAATATAGTATTTTTTTTTACATTTACTATATTTTAATACATTTTAAATGGGAGGTTTGAAATATTTGAAATAGAACAAAAAATTAACAAAAAATATGACATTTAAAAAGAAAAATCATAGGCCTTGTATAGGCTACATTGAAATTACTTAATGTCATACGCCTACAGTAGCCTAGTGCCTTGACTTTATTTCACTACCGTTTCCCCTTTCACATTCGTGACATGAGGTTTTCTTTTTTTCTCTTTTCTTTTTTAAATGAGTTGTTAACTAACTATAGGCCCAATTAACTTGATGACATCACTATTGCAACTTCCCTTGTTTATAAAGGCACGCATTCGTCCTCGCGCAATCATATTGATAATTTCTTGGGGCCATCCATCCTTTGGGCTTTGACTATGTGACAAAGAAAGCGACAGAAGTTTTTGCAATGCGGGGAAAGGGGACACTCGTCGGTGAGTCCGATCGTTTCTATTGCATACCAATACAATAATTGCAATGCAACTGATGCTTCATTGGGGTCGTGGATAAGAAGAACGTCTGATAAATGGCTGAATTGTTATTGCAAATTGTTTTGGCTGAATTTAAAGCCTGATTTAGCAGCATATTTAATTATCGTGTTTTCCAAGATGATGCATAGCCTATAAGCTATAATTTATGTACGATATTAGGCTACTTATTATTTTTTCGTGATTATGTGCTGGGTGACTGATTTCAGTATGTTTCTATAGATTTACTTATTTACTCGTTTGAATCTTGATTTGATTGGGTGGTCTTTTTATTGCTTTTATTGTCTTATTTGTATAGCCTATTTATAATTAGATGAATTCATGTAGATTGTTCATCTGTTCCACCATATTTCTTTCAATATCTTTCAGTTTTCTCTGTACTGAGTTTTCACTTTGTGTTCTTGTTTTAACTTGTTCTTGAATTTACCTCAATTTAATATGGCTCTATTGTTATTTATTTATTTGTATCCTGCTTTTGTATCGGTCAAAGCAGTTTCTTATTGTTATTATTGCCGTTATTACTACTACCACTACTAGCTACTGCATGCTGCTACTATAACTTGAACTAAATTATTAAAACATTTAGCTAGTCCTATTTAGAAAGCTTGAATGGACTCAAAGGTTTTGGACATATCAATAGTGGCAAACATATGCCAAAGACAAAGAGTCAGAACAGATACATAGACTAGAAGGAATGATACTTACGTCAACCCATACAGAACATGAATTTGCAATTATGGTATACTGTAGCCTATACTTACTTCTGTATTAAAACACAGTTTAAGTTTACATAATGAAACCATTTTTCATACTGTGTAGAAGAAGTTGAACTGTTGTCCTTCAACTAATAACCCAAGTAATTTTAGTCCCATGTAATTTAGCGTCTCACTTTATAAAAGTGTTTGCGCAACACCCTAAACATATTATGGTATGTAAATATTCAAGAGACAAATTCAAGAGTAAAGTAGCTGATAAAGTTTCCTGTCTTTCAAGCTGTGCTCCTGCTGTGGGCTGTCACAGTTGATGGTTTCGACAGAGATGCAGTCCAGAATCTGTCCTGTTTACCCTGCCAGCAGGTAACCGCCTTTCAGATCAATGTTTTGTTCACAGACACATTATGCAATATGTACTGTACCCTATTTATTATTATGCACAAAACCGATTTTGTGTTTTCGAGGTCTTCCCTGAATCATCTATTTTACAAGTAATAATAAACAGAACACATTTGACCTCATTCAGGAATAAACATATTATTTCAAGAGGGGGGGGGGGAATCAAGTAGGCCTACAATTTAGTGTTATTCATACACATACAATACGGCTGTACGAAATGCCGTTCCTCACAGACTAAGGTGTGGCATCAGTATGGTCTACTGGTGTACCACCCTAACGGAACCAAGTAGCCACCACAATAGAGAGAATAAAATACACGAAGCAGAATAAAAACAGTGGGGCCTGGGCCGGCTGAGCATTCCAGGCACGGCTGGTAATCCAGCCTGACAGCGCGTCACAGGTTCGAGTCTCGATCCTGACAACCATTGCTGCGTGTCTTCCCCCCATCTCTCTCCCCCTTTCCTGTCAAACTACTGTTAATCTATCAATAAAGGTAAAAAGCCACAAAAATATCTTTAAAAAAAAGAATAAAAACAGTGGATAATAAGCAATATGATTATCTCACAGTGTAAGGGGTTTTTAGCAGTCTACACAGCAGAGTAATTAGCGTCTCACAGCTCCATACCATGATGAGACCCATGATTGTCTAATACTCTTCGAGTCTACACCACCCTCCCTAGACCAACAGTGGTTGGTTAGTGACAGAGACATGGAGGAAATTGGCAACATCTAAAATTGGGAAAATAAAAATGCAGTATGTCTTGGTGTTAATTATCACTAAAACATACTGTATATTTTTATTCCATGCTGTGCTTAAGCACATCATGGAATTGTAACACATACATGTTTATATATCTACCGGTATACACAAAATGCACAATGAGTTCACATAAGGAATATCTACAGGTAGCCTAACATTTGAAAGCAGAACTTTGACGATGTAGCCTATACTATTTAAAAAGTTTACTGAGACCAGTTCAAGCTTGACTTCCCCTTTTTAAGACACTTGCAGTCATTTCACTACATATCTAAAATACAGTTTTCTTGTGTGTAGTCATACTGTACAGAATCCACATACAGTACCATCATTGTTAACACTTACAGATGCATTCTCTTTTCTGGTGTGTGGCACTTCTTGCAGCTTTACTTCTGTGTTGTCTATTCAATAATCCAAAATGCCAAACATGTTCCCATTATTATGTAGCTATAGCTAAATACAGTGAACACTGTAGCAAAACACACCTATCAACAATAATAATTGTATTTCAGGTACTCTATCTTCATCCGAATACCTCTGGTAATGTGGATGTGTGTGCTGGTAAGAATCTCAAAATCGTCCTACAAAACTTCTCTGGAGATCCTGCCTGCAAGTGGAGCCTAGGAATGAATCCTGCACTGACAATGTGAGTGAGTGTGTGTGTGTGTGTGTGTGTGTGTGTGTGTGTGTGTGTGTGTGTGTGTGTGTGTGTGTGTGTGTGTGTGTGTGTGTGTGTGTGTGTGTGTGTGTGTGTGTGTGTGTGTGTGTGTGTGTGTGTGTGTGTGTGTGTGTGTGTGTGTGTGTGTGTGTGTGTGTGTGTGTGTGTGTGTGTGTGTGTGTGCTATGCTATGCTTCGACTGCCATGACAACAGCATCTTCTTGCAGCAAAGGGAGTTATGAAAATATCCTACCACCACTTTCGGAGAGGGATACTGGGGAATATACATTGAAATGGGAAACAACCGATGGCATCAAATCCTCCCTGGTTATACATCTCAATGTTCTCAATGTGCACAGTAAGTATATCAGCGTTTGTCTCGCTTTAGCCTAATATATGCTCACATCGCATGATACCTTGTCACCAAGACTTACATTTTTCCTTCACAAATTTACAGCAAGCACACATGACATCATGTCAGGAATACAATATTAGAGTTTTGAATGCTGAAAGAAAACGTAGTAACCTATGATAGACCATGTTTACCGTAATGTAACATTTCACCTCTGATTATTTCCAGAAAGCCCCATGATACCAAAGTTGAAACTGAAAGCCCCAAAATCTAAAGGGCGTTCTTTGCTGTTCCTGTGCGTCTCATCCGGCTGTCCCAAGCCTACAATCAAATGGTCCAAAGACTTGCAGAGGTCTGGGAAAGGCATCACACATAATATTTGCTCGCAAAATCCGGACAATTGTATTTAATTTATTGTCTGTTAACATTAATCTTTTAAAGAAAATATTCATATTTCATCACTCTCCCATGTAATGAACCATGAAATGTGTCTTATTCAACAGTGGTGGTGTTGATGGGCAGAATCTTGATTTAAACAATGGAACGGCAGAGAGCACCATTAAAAGTTCAAGATATATCGAAACAACAGTGATGTGTTGTGCCTCCAACACAGAGGGGAAAGAATGCTCCCAGCTGTATGACTATGGTGATGCAGTTAGTCAATAACATTACAATAATCATGGTTGTATTAAATTCTAACTGCAATATGCCTAATGCAGCATTAAATTGGTTAAAACATTGGACCTACTGTACACTGCAAAATTAATGTTCTTCTGCAGTGGCAAGGAAGGGGAAAGAAGGAAGAAATTGAGCATATTGTAATATAATAATATATAAATAATATGGATTGTTTTTGACATGAGCCACTTGGCTGCTTGTCTTTCAGACATGGATAGTGATTGGAGGTCAGACGAAGAGGCTCCACGCGTGACTCTCAGCCCTGGTCAACCCCTGCTGCTTCGCTGCTCAACCACAGCCTGGGAAGCAGCAATAGAGTGGGATAGAAACAGTCAAATAATAACTAGCAGCACAGCGCCATGTTTTGGGAACAACACGGAGGAGGTACAGTATAACTATAGTACCAGTATCAGCAGTTTCTCTTGTGCTCTGTCACGTGAACTCAATAGAGTTCTGGAGGGTTCCATTTGCTGAGAAGGATATAGGGGGGAATCCATGCCGCTGCGTTTGGTATCCTACTGGTCATAAATTGTTTATCACCGCTGTTCTTGTTTTTTAACCCTGCTTTTGGTCAGACCGAATTATTTAAATACATGCCTGATATGTCTGATATTTAATTTGTTTGATATCACAATTGACAATATCATGAACAATTATGTACATTAACCACATTAACATGACATATGTTCTTTCGCCATTTGTCATATAAGACAAAGTATTAAGTCAAATTAAGACAAAGTCATTAACAAAATGTTTCTTTTACAAATCAAACCAACAATTCTGGATCTAAAAATATCATAACATTCCTCCTCCATTCTTCCTAATTAATTTAATGTAACACTATCTTTTCCCTTTAGATTTGCATAGCCGATGATATGCATGATTACAGCACAATGCGCTACCTGTTCATTGACTCTGTTACTGAAAACCACAGTGGAACATATACCTGCAGAACACAAGCCAGAACCAAATCTGTCCGTGTTCAAGTCCTGGGTTTGTAGAAATAAATTCCTCATTTCAAAAATTGCCATAATGGTCATGGTGTTTTAGGTCAGATATTAGATGGATCATTTTATATTATACACGTATACATATACTATACAGATATATTGGAATATAGTCTACTTATTCATTACTCTCTTATAAGAAGAATCTGGAAAAAACAAAACGACTTCTTAGCTACCTCTTTTATTTTTTTATCGGCAGAATCTGCATTGTTTGTATTAGTTTGCATTGGTTTTAGATTGTTCCATTTCTTGTGTGTCCTCAGATGAGGAGTTCCTCTTTGTTCAGGTGGAGAACAACAAAACCATATCGGTCAAGGACACACCCTTCTGCTTACAAGCCGATGTCTCCTCTCACCCTGTACTTCAGAATTGTGCCTGGGAGGACACAGAAAACAACAAGACTGACTGTGTCAGGCCCACGCGGTTATGGAAGAACAGGTCATTAACTCAAAGTGCTTCTTACTGAGATGCAGTTTCTATGCAAGGGGACATTTAAAGTTTAAAATTAATTGGAAAAGTAAACTAACTAGTTCCTGTAATTTTGGGTCAGAGAGGTTTAGGATGAATGAATGGATGGCTGGATGAAAGAAACATACATCAATATGTTGCTTTGCATACAGTAACTAAAGAATAAGAACCGTCAAGTCAATGATATGGGGTGTATACTCAAACAGGTGTGTGTACATGGCTCTTTCCTCAGAACTCTGACGCTGTGTCATCAAAACAAATCTGGAGAATATAAATTACACCTGAAGGCAGGCAGAAAAACAGAAACAAAGGTCATGTCAGTGTGTGTGGCGGGTAAGATGGATTGATTGATTTTTGTATTTCACAGTATGTAGAATGGGTACATTTCAAACGAAAGCACAAGTCAATATAAAAACTGTTACTTTGAGGACGAAACCGAAAAGCACTATGGTTCCTCCATTTTCAATTAATCAGAAAAGTGTGTGTGTGTGTGTGTGTGTGTGTGTGTGTGTGTGTGTGTGTGTGTGTGCGTGCGTGCGTGCGTGCGTGCGTGCGTGCGTGCGTGCGTGCGTGCATGCGTGCATGCGTGACTTTTTTCTTCTGGAATAAATACAACTTGCATACAGTGATATCTATGATATGTGACTTTACCTTCATTTCAGATGAATCATTGATAAAATGCCATTGTGACCATAATGCTCTGAACTGCTCCTGTGAGGCTATAAGTCCTGTCCCAGTAAAAATGACTTGGATGTCCTGCCCTCTGGCCAATGACAGGTAGGTCTTTCCCCAGTGCTACCCAGGTCAGAGGGTATTACTTTATGCAGGGGATATAAACTAAACTTCAACACACTGGTTGACTTGTTTTCTATCAATTACACACCCCATGAAGCCTTGAATTGATCGATATTGTTTTGTTTTTGTCGTAGTCCTAAGCTAATAAGGAGACTCTTTTTCTCATCAGATTATTGGCTCAGGAATGTGACAAAAAACAAAAAATATCTCATGAATTGGGTGAACTACTCCTTTAAGGGCAATTCATGTTGTGCACAACAAGTGTCACACAGAGTCAGAAACATGTAGCAGAGGAACGTTGCAGACCTCAGAAAAAAAGGTTGCAGATGCTGTCAGATAAATGTTTCCTTCCTTTTCTGTTTTTTTCCCTCCTGGCTGTCAGCAAAAGTAGATTCAAAACTTCCTCCGCCAAATCAAAATCATCCTCCGCTTACAATTTGTAACACTGTTAGCCCTTTTGTCAACAGTTATCTCAGGCCATACCATAGAGATGAGGCGCCGCTGTAGGTATGAGAACATTACCCTGCTTTGTCTCCTTTACAGCTGTCAGCCAGAATCCACTTTCTGGACAGAGATACCACATACCACTAAAGAAGACTCAGATCTGCGCTGCAACAAGAAGCTGAGCAGCTCTCTAACCAAACAAAATGAAGGCCACTATGTTAGGTTTTGCTTCATCAATTCCGTGGGCACTCGGTGCAGTGATAAGTTAATGTACCGGTACTATGAACCTCCAAAGCAACAACCGTCCAGTGGTGAGAGACGTGTTTTGCATTGGAATTTGTTTATGTATTTACTGTGCAACTACGATGAGTGCTGTTAGAAAGTAGTGGTCATAAATAGCTCTGCTTCTTTCAGGTTCAGATAATGTCGACAACAACATTACTGCCCTGAAAGCATGCAGTATTTTCCTGGTATGCGCTTTGACAGCAGTGATTATTGTGCTCATGTACTTTGTGAAGAAGAAGGTATGCACACACACACACACACACACACACACACACACACACACACACACACACACACACACACACACACACACACACTCATTACACCAAAAGCTCAAACTGATTGCACCAAAAATCTTCTCAATAGAAACCTAAGTACCAGAGCCAGCTACAGATGATCCAGATGGTTGGGCCTAATGACAATGACTACATTTACATCAACTTCAAGGACTTTCAATATGACCAGAAATGGGAGTTTCCCAGGGAAAATCTAGAATTGGGTATGACTGTTACAGTAATGTCTAATGCATGCATAATTAATGTCTTAGCTGCCTGGTGATGTGCAGTCATGCAGCGTCTGCCCTGATTTGTTAGACAACTAATGCAATAATGACAGTTGCCAGACATATTTTCTTTTACATTGCATCTTTCTCTACCATAAAAACTGTTTTCTTTAAGACAATATACCCGTTGGAATAGAGTCCATTATAAATAGCCTCACAATGCTTACATTATGCTGTATGTCTGTTACCAAGGCAAAGAGCTGGGCTCTGGGGCCTTTGGCATGGTGGTCCAAGCTACAGCCTATGGCATCGACAAGCCTGGGGACTCACAGGAGGTGGCTGTCAAGATGCTTAAAGGTCAGTGTTTGAGATGCTCATACCACGTGTAACCTTTTAAGATGGTGTTTAGATATACAGTAAGTCAAGCTGATGTGGTGTGGTGCTTGGCTCTGCAGAGAAACATCAGTCAGAGGAGAAGGAGGCTCTGATGTCAGAACTGAAGATGCTGACTCACGTTGGTCACCATAGCAACATTGTCAACCTACTGGGGGCATGCACTGGCTCAGGTACCAGACCCAATAATGAGGGCAGGCACTATAGGGCAGGGCACAGTACATTTACAAAGAGTAACTGCCAATCAGGACCATCAACGAAATACAACAGACTGCTCTTCAAATGTGTTTAAGAACAAGCACTTTTGTGTGTAAGGTTGTCATGCAGTAGACCAAATTACATTTGTAAATGTATTTTTTACTCCCTGAAATGAACAAACGCTGTTTCATAAGTAAAATGTAGGTCCCCCTTTATATTATATTTCTCATTATTACTATTATTATTATTATTATTATTATTAATAAATGTAATAAATAATAAATAGTAAACACCATCTGTCTGGTTGGCATGACATGATTTTTTTGTCTTATAGGGCCCACATACCTGATCTTCCAGTACTGTTGTAATGGAGACTTGTTGAACTACCTTAAGATCAATAGGGACCTCTACCACAAGTCTCTGACCGATGCCTTCAACAAGGACCGTTTCAGCAACCTGTACAACCTGCCCGATAAAAGTTCTGGGTAGGCCTACAAACCTTGGTGTGTGTGTGTGTGTGTGTGTGTGTGTGTGTGTGTGTGTGTGTGTGTGTGTGTGTGTGTGTGTGTGTGTGTGTGTGTGTGTGTGTGTGCGTGTGTGTGTGTGTGTGTGTGTGTGTGTGTGTGTGGGGGGGGGGGGGGGATGGACTGTCACTAAACCTTTTAAGGTCTTTGCCTTAATAGTGAATTCCAGAAACCAGATGGACATTATGTGCCTATGTACCCGGCTCTCCTCAACCAGAACTCCTCTCCCATGGACAACATGACTGAAGGTAATTTACACATTTTACAATATTATCCACAAAATAGTGATTGTGATGTGTTGTGAGCTTGTATTTCTGCTATTGTTGCTAGGCTATTTTTGATTGAATGTTCCTTTTTTATGTTTACCTATAATAACACATAAAACAGGGTCAGCCTGGTTAAAACTAGAGAAACAATGTATTGCAGTACTCAACTGATCCTTGTTTTTATTCAGACTCAGAGAGCCTCGTGCTGCATGTGGAGTCAGAAGATCAGCCAGAAGACTTACATGTCCTCACATACAACGATCTGCTGAGCTTTGCCTACCAGGTGGCCAAGGGCATGGAGTTCCTTGCCTCTAAGAATGTAAGAACACACACACACAGACAATATGAAAAACAAAGCTCGTAGTGAGATTAGTGTTTTATACTGCAAGTGTATATTGAACCTTCAGTTTATATGAATGACAGGGCCAGAACTGAACATAACTGTTCATTGCTCCTGTTAGTGTATCCATCGAGACCTGGCAGCCCGGAATGTTTTGGTGACCAAGGGCAGACTGGTGAAGATTGCTGATTTTGGACTGGCCCGGGACATCGACAATGACTCCAACTACGTTGTGAAAGGAAACGTAAGGGACTTTTTTATCTCTCGTTTAAGGACGTTTTCAGGAATATATTGATTGATTGATTGATTGATTGATTGATTCAAGTATTTATTAACAGTATGCAGAATAGGTACATTTCAAGCACAACTCAATACAAAAACTGTTAACTGTGGACAACACCATAAAGCATTAAACTTGGTTACAATAGGGTCCACCATTCGTGGATTACCTTGGATTCCCCATCGATGATGTCACTGCTATTTTGTATTTTATCATGAACATTAGTGAGGACCATTATAATGAAGATAGGTTGAAAAGTGATGAAGTAGTCCTTAACATAACCCTTTATGTGCATTTACGTACATTTGTTTACTCACTGTTATTTACATCTGGGTGCGGTCCGTCATTGCTTCTACACATGTGTATGTAAAATGTGCTGTTCTCTAGGTGCGTCTGCCTGTGAAGTGGATGGCTCCAGAGAGTATCTTCCAGGGCATGTACACCATGCAGAGTGACATCTGGGCCTACGGAATACTGCTCTGGGAAATCTTCTCTCTTGGTAGATGACTCAAGCATTATCCAAACAATAAATATAAGCATAGACAAACTTGTATCCAAGTCGATTACAACATACAGTATAATATTTAATATATTTTCTCTGGCTACCTCAGGTGTCACTCCATATGCTGGTGTAAAGGTGGACAACAAATTCTACTCCATGATTGAGAGAGGGTTTAAGATGGAGTGTCCATACTATACCAATGAGTCTGTGTAAGTATTATCAATCCATGTATCAATCTGTCCCAAATTAATTCTAACGTTGTATTCTATTCTCACAACTATGCTATCATATCCATTTTAGAATAGATAAAATGAAGAATAACAGCAAATATGCATAAAGAGAAATGTGAGGGCATAAGCCAGATCAGAATATTTATTGCCGTTATAAATACACATGCATAAAGTTATCCAATCGAGGTTCTACCACACTACCTGCAACTGTGTTTTGCTGTAAATTTGAGTCCATGCTTGACATGTTGAGGTGCTTACACAGCGAGATCAGTCATTGTGTCAGTCCAGTGTGCGGTGGCATTTTAGGTTGCGTTGAATGGGCAGCTAGCCGTATCAGCCCTATTGGGACTAATAACAGGGAATGAAAGGCTGGATATGTGAGAAATATAGATTATCACTCTGGGCATCCTTCGTTGTACACGGTTATGAACCAAAGGCTGGTGTATCAAGAAATGGCTGCGTATATGATAAAAGCCTGTTAGCAGCCACTAAACTCTCAAGGGTTTTATAGCTCTTCAAATACAGATGTCAATGCATGAGCTCAATTTTCATTCATTGGCTGCTCTAGGTATGAGATTATGTGCATGTGCTGGGACCTGGAGTCTTGCAACCGGCCTCCGTTCTCCAAATTGGTGAGCTTCATGGACGACCAACTAATGGTCATGGAAGAGAAGGTAAGCCTTTTCTACAGATGACCCACATGTTAGTTTGAATCTTGAGGGTTTAAAGATTGACCCATGGAGGTGAATTTTTTGTTCAATTAACACTCAGCAACAATAATAAGCCTGCAGCCCAGTAGCTATAATATTGCTTAAGGGGGAGAGTTAGTGTGCCGCCTGATTTGACAGAAAGTAACACTATAACTTAATTTCGGTCAAATTACGCGGAGCACTTGGACACATCAAGCGGAGCACCAAAGCTCCGCGACACACAGGTTGGGAAACACTGGTCTAGCTGCTAGTATAATGTTTGCCTGCATCCAGTATTGCTATTCTTTCTGCTAGACTTAGCAGAATGAATAGCAACTATACTGCAGGCAAACAGTACAGAATATATATACCCATGTGATGATGATGATGTAACAATTGATTTAATACATTAACATTGTCATTAAACAATACCATTGATCACAACAGTGGCAAAAATATTTCATCCAATATCAGTTTCCTATAACTATAAGGTCCCTCCTCTTTCAGCTCTACCATAACATGCTGGACCAGAACTCCAGTGATGCACTTTACCAGAACACGCCTGCTGTGTTGGACATCTCAGCCTTGACCAAAGAGAGGGATGATCAGTCACAAAACCTGTACTGTCTGACCTATGCCACTGAAGAAATGAAACCACCACCCACATCACACTCCACAGCAGCTGATGATAAATATATGAAACCTACTGAATCAGAGTGAGATTGAGTCCATGATGGAATTGAGACCCATTTGTATCGCCAAATGTAGCTATAAAAGTCTCATCAATCTTACATTTATATTCATGCAATTTTATTCATATTAATCTCCACTTGCTCAGAGGCTTTAGTTTAGAATGTGCTTGCTTTTATTTTCCACGTGATTAAAATGTCAGTATTCTCGAGGTATATCTTTGGGTTTGAATGTCTACTGAAATGCAACATTTATATTCTATTTATACAGATTTAAGTTGTATTTGATATTACTGCAATGATTAAATTGTATCTGTTTCTTTGAGAAAGTGATTCTAATTGGACTTGTATATTATACAGTATATTTTTATATTTATTTCTATTTAATTTAGTAGACCTAGCACTTATTAATACAACAATTGAGATTCAATTTCAGTGTTCGGGTGTTCGGAAATTAATCAGCTTGCAAATGCCGCTATACTTCAGGCCATATTACAATTTTGTACACATTTCTAATCTAAATATTTCATAACTTTGAAAGATGATTTATACTATGCTCATGTTTTTCTTCTGATTATAATTTCAATAAAGTGTTTCAAAACCATCTTGAAAAAAATAAAATGTATTGGTAGGCCTATACTGATCATCCGAAATTCCGAACATAGAATCATGGATATGTATTTCTATTAGTCTTTGTGCACTAGATGACGCCAGAGTCCCAATGTTGGCATTCTGAAAATGTTGCCTATATGCATAATAAATAGGATTTAATATAGGCTTCGTGTTTGTGTGGGACTAACTAAGGTGGTCATCTTAAAACTTTTAGGTTTAATTTTACAAAGAATATAGATAATTAAAACGCTGTTGTTGAGAGTGAGTTAAAATGTGAACCATAGTCAAACCACGGTTTATTAGCCAACAGTGCATTCACCTCTTTTTCACCGCATTTTAATGTCCAAAGGTCAGATTGTCCCATATTTTGGAGAGGGTCTCTGGCCACGGGCAATATGGACATTCGCACAATAAATGCGCTTTCTTACGAGGATTTTGTGGATTATCTTGGTAATGTAGTGGAGAAATGTCCAATTATAACTGCCGCAGTGTGGTCAATGCGTCCATTTGCGAATTTGGCAGCCTTAGAGGCAGCTATGTATGAATTCATCGAGGCTCTGCCAGAATCCGGTATGTAAAATAGACGATGGTGTCTTGGTGTGCAAAATTAACCTATTTAATGAATTCCCATATCTAATCTGTATAGCCTAACAATCATGCGGATTTAACTGTCAGGTTTACCGTTTTGTGTCATGTTTTTCAAAGGCCGAGGCGGCATTGTATATTTTATAGGCAGTTCAAACCATGCTTAATATGTTGTGCTTTTAAAGGCAAAGAGGGAATCCTCCGGTGTCACCCGGACCTCGCGGGCAGGGACCTGCAGAGCGGCACGTTGACCACAGACTCCCGTGAGGAGCAGGGTCAGGCCGGCATGGACGCGCTGGAGGCCACGGAGGTGTCACGCATGGCCCGACTCAACTCCGAGTACAAGGAGCGCTTCGGCTTCCCGTTCGTCATCTGCGCGCGGATGAACAACAAGGCGGCCATCCTCCGGCAGCTGCTCGAACGGAAGGGGAACGAGCGCGCGGAGGAGAGGGCGCGCGCCATCGACGAGGTGAAAAAGATCGGCCACTTGCGCCTCCGAGCCCTGGTGCTCACCGACGCTGTCAATAAATTATGAACTAAATGACTAAAAATTGGGACTAAATGAGGAATTTACATTAGGCCTCGTCCCCTGTGTTGCTATACCTCCATGGAAAAAAAGACTGGCGTTAGTCTCTATACTCTCTATTCACAATTACGCAGTGTAATTGTGCGTAATTCCATGCATGTATCCATTATTATTAGGCTATATAGCCTTAATCGTCTCAGTTCAGGTGTACACTGTGTACATTAATAAATTAAACCTGACTGCATGTTTTCTGTGGTTAAAAAGAAAGATGGTGATCAGTCATCATACCGCCAGTTAAGTTCGTGTAAGCGACTGGCTGAATCCAAGTAGGCCTATACTGTCTCTTTGTGGCAGAGAGGTGCATAGCCTATACGCTCACATTGCTCATTTTAGTTTCGCATCATTGTCATTGGGATGGCAGACTACATCACATAATAGTGTCGGCTGACCCTGATGGCCTTTAGTCCTTATGTGAGTTTAGTTGCCTCCAGTCTGAATAATGTTCCTCTTGAATCCCTGAGGGTTTATTATGCGGGCTCCCTGGAGCAAGACAGAGAGTGGCCATGCATGGGAGAAAGGGGTGGTGTGGCGTGGGGTCCTCCGCCTCCCGTTGAGGACCCCGCTGTAGCCGTGGAGGTGACACCACCACCACCACCACCACCACCAACCGTCTCGTCCCTGAGGTCCCCGGAGGTGATGGAGGAGTCCTGATCGGGGTCGCCCCCTCCTCCTCCTCCTCCCCGCGCCCTCCTCCTGTCCTCCTCTTTCTTCCATTTCATGCGTCTGTTCTGGAACCAGATTTTGATGTGGCGTTCCGTGAGGCTGAGCGTCAGCGCCAGCTCCACGCGCCGCGGCCTCGAGATGTAGCGGTTGAACAGGAACTCCTTCTCGAGCTCCAGCAGCTGCGCGCGCGTGTAGGCCGTCCTCGTGCGCTTGTTCTCCTCGGCCTCTGCCATCATGTAGGGTCCTGCATGGCAGAGATTTTGACTTTTAACATGTTTCTATGATGTACCACATATAGGCAATGGCCCTCGTATAAATAAGAATTATACATATAGGAAATCTATAAAATGACTCTTCTAAATAATGAGTTTAAGTTGTAGGCCTATTTAATTTCAGTTAAATAAAGCAATTTGAATTATTACATTATTCGTATTTATATATGCCAAATAATGCTATACCGGTATGTTCGTTGTCATAAAGGGCCTATTTCCTTAAAAAAAATATAGCCTTGATTACTTTCAGGCGAATGAAACAGTCGTTATTCCTTTTCAAATTCCATTTCAAGATGATATAGCCATATCTCACATGCATTCATTTGATTTGGCATAATTTTAATAATAGGCCATGCCGTCCATGAATATGGCGCATTTTACGCATGTACATTATGTGGCTTTTCTTTCTCTGTGGGCCTATACGAAACTGACTAACAACTGACTAATGTTGACTAATAACTGCAATATTTTCTAAGAATTTCAAAAGGTTCAATCAATGTACCAATTTTTGGGAATTTCATTGGTTTGAAACGTATATAGGCCTACTTCACACAATTGTTCTAAGATGTTGGATATAGGCCTAAAGTTTGACTGTAAAAGGGTAATTAATTATAGCTTAATTACTGACTTTTGACCCCATGCATTTTACTCACTTTCCACTTAATCAAAAATAGGGACAGGGTTATAGGCTATATGGCAACGACGAGTCAAACCCCATTAATTAGAAATAAAATAAGGAGAAAGCATTAAGGAGAAATGCATATATCATGCTTGACATGACTTGAATAGAAAGGAATAGATATAGGCCTACCGAATGGGTTGTTTAATTTCTATTAATATAAAGGTTATTCAAATGTTTTTACACCAACCCAATGTGAGATTATATGGACTTGCGGTTGTCATGGTCTGTGGGAGTCTTTGGAATATAGTGCACACAACTGTATACATATGATATAGAACAATGAGGGTTA
Source organism: Protomyctophum bolini (assembly GCF_963924005.1). Lineage (NCBI taxonomy): Eukaryota > Metazoa > Chordata > Actinopteri > Myctophiformes > Myctophidae > Protomyctophum > Protomyctophum bolini. The sequence goes on along the minus strand of NC_137882.1, from coordinate 9,334,549 downwards.
GAGAAAGTATAGGCTATTGAAGCATTGACCTTCCCGGCCCTTTACAGAATGACTGACAAGGTAAACTGAACCACCCATGCAGCCAGGATAATATTGTTCGGAACATGATGTCATAGACTCGAGTCAACGAGTCAATTCAAACTTCTTAACACGTTTAGACAGGCTATAGGCAAAAGGAAACAAACAAGACTGCTGTAAAGTCAGTGAAAGGCTGCTTCTTAATCTTTCCGTATATGAAGCTTAATGATTATTATAAAATAAAATGAGAGATGAATTAATTACCTGCCCATTGCCCCTTCCAGGCGTGCGCGTGAGATTTGGTTGTTTTCATCCAGGGGAAAGGGAGGTGATACCTGTTCCTATCGGCGCACAGAGTCAGCTCCCCTGCGTCTCCGTAACCTGCGGCAGGTGGAAGCTGCTGCTGGGCCGCCTGTAGAGGCTGTTGGAGGTGAGACACGCCTGCTGGGTCTTCTCGCATAGGCATACTATATGGGGTAATGTCAGATAGGCCAGCTTGCTCCAGGCCTCCCATGGACGGCGTGCTGTAGACGGAATGGACTTGTCTGCTCATGTACAGGCAGGGTGGCGGGCTGTGGCTGTAGTCGTCAACCTGTGATCTCTGGTAGGCACAGGAGTCTTTAAACACCTGCGAGGGGTAATAAAGCTCTTCTCGGTTCATGGCTGCCGGGGGCCGAGGCTCTGCAGGAGCGGTGTGCGCACACATGTACCTGTTGCCCTCCCACGGAGTGAACCTACGCGCTCTACCTGTTGCTGCTCCGTCTGGCGCCACTATAGACCCCACAACTTCTGACTGCAGGTGTGTCACACTCACCATGTGACCCTGCAGCGGCTAAGCCATTGGTTTCATTGTTTACTTAAAAACTACCGCGCCTGTCGCACGGATGTTCGCCCTGGGTAAGCAGCGTCTCGGTTTTACAGTAATCGAACGGAATTGGTCGTCCGTGCGCGAATCAATGCCCTCAGCAAATAGCCCAGGTCTCATAGGCCTGCCCTATACTGCCTGGCTCCACCTGCGCTCGCCACAACGGCAGCACAATGGTCTGGACAAATGCTTACATCTGCGGGAGACACTGCATGCGAACAGGAACAGAATGCAGATTGTGGCCTATATATGCCTATATGCAAAAATAAATAAATTCGCCTTCATAAGTTTGTCGTCGACGTATCCATGGACAAAAGGTATAGGCTATATCTTCTGTCAACATATGTGGCAATACAGGATATGGGGAAATCGATATCCTATATATGGGCAAAAGCATTAGCTGACCTCCGAGATAAGAGACCTGGATGGATCATGCATGGAGACAGTTGTCTAGGAAACTGCATGGGGATAATTTCTCAAGCACCTTCTACAAGTCGTAGAAGGTGGCCCCATTGGACGGGTCAAAATTTTAAAATGTAGGCCTAACCATTATAGCTCCGTAAATGCATCATTTAACACAATTTAACTAGGCTAGGCAGTATAGGCCTACGTCGGTCTTCGCAGCACGATGAGTCCCTGGAAATAACATGGAACTCTCGCTCGCTCTGTCTCCATGTGCACTCTGGCCATGTTTGCTGGCCATTACGCAGACATGCTTTCGCCCCATTACACAGCACTTCTCTTGGCAAACCAATTATGTTGGAGTGAGGAACAGAACTCAATTAACAAGCGGAGCACGTGGGACGTGTCTTCACAGCCCTTGAGCTCTGCACAGGCTAATTTTACGCAACGATTTTAAGACATTGCGCATTTTCACATTATATTCATGCGTGTGTGCAATGCTGACCAAAAGCTGTGTTTTTGTCAGCAGACTATTTGCACGGAGTTCTTCAAAATACTTTTAGGCCTATATATATGGCACATTGTACAGTATCTTAATGGGGCAATAAGCACTGCAATAAAGTCCAAGTAAACCAATTATATACAAATGACACTATGCAATGTGACCTAATGGTGTTTATAACGGATCATTGTTTGAAAGTGGAAGGAAACGTTTAACCGAAGCTATTCCCACTAGTGGAGATTCACCGGATTTATGAAGCGTTATGAATATGTACGTAAAACGCAATTTGGCCAACTTTCCAACCGTACGTAATGGCTTAAGTGACACTTTTACGCAATAATATGCCAATGCGTAATCATATACTGACCAAACAGACCGGCAATTGGAAGGTTTCTAACGGCTCTTGCTAAAGTGGTATAACCTTAACTGCGTGCAGGATGAAGGACAATGGAGTGGACCCAACAACAGGTACACAGCAGATGGAACAGGCCCACGACGTTGATACTTAGGACGCTTGAGCAAATGTCCAGCTGTTGCATTGGAAGTCCCCGTGATCAACAACAAACACTACCAAGCTAAGCACTACCAAGCTTATATTGTGCAAATAAAAAAATCTTTCAGATTTTTGGTTTGCTGTTACTATTACGTTTTACGAAGCTATAGGACAGGTCTTAAGTGATGAAGTAAGACTATAGCCTACAAGCCTGCATGGCTGTCAGTATTACTGAATTACAAATATCCCAAATCTGTTAGTGGGGGACACAATCTCCTTAATTACAGATTATTTCACAATGTACAACTACTTTTTTTTGGCAGACATGAGTGTGCAACATGCATGTAGATGTCATGAACTTATAGTCAACCATGCACCATGACAATGTAATTAGGATAAGAGGTATAAACAATACAATCTATCACACAAAAACATATAGGCTATAGCAGTGGTTTTCAACCAGTGGTCCTTGTGGGGGTTCCATGTGGTCCACAGCTAAATGGAGAGTTGGTAACTAATTGGACCCTTATTTGATCTTTAACTTTAAAGTGTAAAATGAAACCAAATGGACCTGCATGTAAGGGTTTCTCTCAAAAGGGTCTCATTTGCTTTCAAGAGTTACATTATTATTGTTAAACATCTGCATTACTTAATTTACAACAAGTCTAGGCAATGATTTATTTTTTTGATCAACGTTTGCCTGTTATCGCTCCTAATGGTATACCAACATCAACACAGCATGGAATTGTGGACAATTATCTTATCCAAAGACAACAAAATATTCTTTCGTTTTGGGTCTGTGAGGCTAAATCTTATCAAATGGTGGTCCATGGCTTAAATATTGAATAAATATTGGGCCTTGACATGAAATGGGTTGAAAACCACTGGGCTATAGCAATCAGGATTTGTGGTCAGGCAGACTGCAGCATAAATATAAAAAATAATATATAGGTGAAGAAGTATTCAAGTAACCAACAAATAATTGTATAATATTTCTACATTTACATTATTGTTACTATTAAAATGTGTTACATTGTTAGAAGCGAATCACTATAGTTCTATATGCAGAGGCCCAGTGGGCCTGTATTGTTTAAGAGCTGTCAAGAACGAGGAGTGCCACAGAAACAGGACTCTATTTTCTTTCTTTCACAAACAAAGCTATTTCTGGTAGGCGGTATACATGTCAAAAGGTTTGTGAGGCACGATAAAATGTGCTTGCACAGTGGCGACAGCATGGCTTATGTAAACATTAGCAGCAGCGAGTAATGACAGAAGAATGCTAATGGCATTATAATTGGAATCAAACCACCACTAGGTGAAAAAATGCAGCATTAATCATTCATTGCCCAAGAGAAGAACATTGGATGTTATGGTTCACACCAACTAAAATCAATACTGAGCCTGAGGCCGACTGTATACATGAGTCATAAAAATTAACATTTAAACAAAATAATTCACAAGGCCAATGTAAAACTGGTGTAGTTGCAAGCAGAAGTTAATTATATGAAAGAGGGTTTTTGTAGTTCAAACAAGAGTTTATTTTAGATATAGCTAAGTTTATCTTAGCTAGTTAAGAACAGGTAAATTACTGACTGGAGAGATCCTTACATTAAAACATCTGCAAACTGTTTAAATATGGGTGAAAACCAAATTGGTGATTTCTCAATTTCAAAAGTAAATGTAGCAAAGTTCAAGGGCAAACAGGAATGCAATAATTCTAAGAGGAAAAAGCTATTTCTCCATAACATCTTAACAGTCTTAGCCTATGGCCCGTGGCTGAATTGCTAGCAATGGTCATAAAAATGAAAAAGAAAAGAAATCTTTGCTGCAATTCAAGGGGTATTCAAGGGGTGAATAATGAAGTGAAACTAAATTAAAATTCAGTCTGGTACAAGAGGATTTTTTTTCAACTCAAATATACCCAAAACACTCCAGTCAAAACTTACAGCCCAAACACTGTCCTTTATCCCTCTTCCCTGTGAAGCAGTGTTCCTCCTCTTTTTTTCCAGTATCAGAAAAGCAGCCACTGTGAGCCAGCCTTTGAAATAAAACAAGATAAACAACCAAGGAGTATATAGGAAAGGGTCACACAGTGGCAGTGGTGTAGTCTACCGTTATACGCCATACTAGTTTGTTTTAATTATTGCAACCCTTGACAAATAATCAATTCAGGAAAATAAAAGAAGACATATCACACTTTTTTCTGATCTCTTGTTTTAGATGTACACACTATTTGTATCTACTGTACATCTCCTTGTTCAATATTCTCCTTGAAAGTAACCAGGAAGTAATTTCTGATTCATACAGTACGTGTCCCCAAAAGGTGAGTGTAAACAGTTCCTATATATTGCATCACTGGAAAAGTGACCTCATCCACTTTCCTGTGGATGGGGAGCAGCTGGAAGAGGCATGAGCGTGTTGAGTGACCACACGGCAGACATTTTGGGTTACTTCTTTCTGCTGAGGGACCCTCCCCAATATGAAGTAAGAGCATCATAATGTGTGAATATGGATTATTCCTTGGAGAGGGATTGGCTTAGGGAGGAGGTGTGTCCCTCACGTGGAGAGTGGTCTTTAGATCTGAACTTTTCGTCATCTCTCTTACGGTCAACCTTTCTGTGTCTCTGGTCTCTGGAGCCTCTGTCTTTGTGGCAATCCCTTGTATCCATGTCCCTATCTGGTCTCTTATCGTTGTGGTTGTTGCTGTGACATTTATGGCCTCCTCTGTGATCTCCATTCCTCTTGTGTTCTCTGGGAGGTGTTCTGCTGCGGCTGTGGTGGCGGGAACAGGACTCACTTCCTGCTGGACGCCCTCTTGTGGTGGAATTTTCACCTGTGTTGCCATGGTGCAGGCCAGTGGAGCGGAGTGTGTTGAGCAAGAAGCGTTTATTGGTGCTATGAAGAGGACACTTCATCCTGGCAGACAACAGCGAATAACAACCTTTCAACATGAACAGCATCACATATCACGTCTCTGCAACATACTAGTGCGGCAGTGCCATGTTCAAGAACAGATCTACAAGCTCACAATGCATCAAATTGCAGACTAATCTGTGCACTACTAATGTTTATGTTAGCCTTTCAAGTCTTGTCTGTATTTTTTAATACTAGTCCTTACCCGTTCTGAATATATGAACAGCAAATGATGTTCAGTGTGGGTAATGTGATAGGGGGGGAATTGTTTACCCATGTGGGTCTGTTGCACGGAAAAGTATGTCCCAGTATTAATCAGTGTCCGTCCCAACATGCATTTCGCTGGTGACATTGGTGACACCTGATTTGCGGGGAGATGTTTTTTTTTTAACGCAAATTAATTTAATTAAGATGATTGTTAAAATGTTTGGCGTGTGTATAATGCAGGGCAGATTGAGGTTGGAGGACAGGGCTGTGCGGTGCTAGGTTCCGTGAGGCGGTCTGTGCGTCGTGGCGTTGTGAGATGACGGAGAAAGCGACCAGCTGTCTTGCTCTATGCTAAGGAAGTACTCTGACTGACAGACAGTCCGCTAAATTATTAATAGGAAAATATGAATAGGATGCTGGGGGTGTGGCTTGAAGGGGCCACACCCCCAGAGTATAACCCAGACCACACACCCCAAAATCTCCTGAATTCTGACACTCCAATGTTGACAGCCCTGATCTTAAATACTGCTTCTAAATTAACCTACATGAGCAGATTAAAGGGCAGTCCATACTGTCTCCGACCACCGAACTTTTCGTCGGAAAGATCAGACTTTAATTTTTTCTCCGAAGTAGAGTTCAGAGAGTCACAACATCTGGGAGTCCAGCTTTCAGAACAAAAATTCGGAGGAATGCGTTTCAGAAGTTGCGAGTGACATCATGTTGTAGTTGTACCGGAGCTTTCCGACGAAAGGTTCGATGGTCGGAGACAGTATGGACTGCCCTTGAGTCGGTTATTGGTTAAGTCGGTTATTTGCAGCCACTGCAAATGTACTATTTTGCATATTGCATATCTTTATTGTTTACATTAGAAGCAGCTGGACTAATGTAAAAGTTAGTCAGGTTGATATAAACATCCAGCCACTCACCATCCTGTAGGGCCCATGGTCTCAGCTCTCACCCTGGCTCTGTTAGTCTCCCTCAAGAGCTCTTCGACTGCACGCCTAGGTACAGGAAAAAATAAAAACAGATTAATCAATAATAAAGAGGATAGCGATGCCACAAAGAGCAAAGGAAGAGAGCCAAGGAGAGGATAATTTAATTAAGTGAGAGAAACCAGAGTGAGACAGACAGGAGTGGGAGAGGAGAAGGGAGGGCGAATCATTAGTTTATTGTGTTGCGTGTGCACCACGTCCTGGTTTGACCTGTGCTGCCCATGCTGATTCAGCAGAGCCTCGGTGGAAGAGACCGTTCGACCTTTGACCATAAAAGAACTGCGCCCGGTGTGTGGTGGACGGTGGTGGTAGTACTAGCCCTGGTCAGTGAGAGACTCGCTGACGCACTGGACCAGGGCTAGTAGTAGGCTACTACTTAGTATTACCCGGCCCGGTACTTCAAAAACACTGTGTGCAACTTCATAACAAGCATGCTAGGATGTCGAACGCTTGTAGTCTCATACTTAGGTGCACACTAAGACAAATTACAGGAGATTTACCCCCAAAATAGCATTCCTTCTAGTAGGTGGGGAAGGTGGTTAAGGGTTTGATACACTGAGACTTGATAAGCCAGTATGTAATGGTAGCCTAAGATTCAGACTCTCGTAGTACTACTACGAGAGTCTAGTAGTAGGGTGACCAGATGTCCCTCTTTGCGTGGGACAGTCCCTCATTTCCAAGACTGAACAGGCGTCCCACAAATTGAGACCCTGTCCCACATTGTGACTGGCATATGATTGCATCAGTGTTCAAATGCCCTAATAGTTAGTCCCCTAATAGTTGGCCTTCTGTTGTAAAGCTCTCTCATAGTCTATTCTTGCAAGATGTGTTTTTAAGCCTGTTCAAATAGCATAAAAATAAAGCATGAATTTAAAACAAAATGTGAGACACCAGAGGAGTTTATAAATGATAGCCAATAGGCCTATGGTCGAATATGACATCAAGGCATTTAATAGCTTGATGTGAGACAAGTGGGACGGGGTCCCCCCCGTCCCACACAAGCGATACTTCTGTCCCTCAAATGAAAAGTTTAGATCTGGGCACCCTACGTAGTAGAGGTATTTTTTGCTCTCGTCAGAATCGAAAAATACCTCTACGAGTCTAAATCTTAGGCTAATGTAATGCCACAACAATGAATCACTAGCAGCTATGGTAAAGTTACATTACATACTTCTCCAATTCACTATCGTCTGCCATCGCGGAGTGAAGAAATAAACACAAAATTGATTCTCGTAAATTAACGTGACATCGTTGTTTACATCTCTACGAGAACTTAAAGGACCCGGCAATTGTGTAACCATAGCAATGCCAATGCCTACGAGTTATTGAAAAAATAATTCTGTGGCATGTTGAAAAGTTGCGTTTGAAAGAAAAAAAATCGATACATTTTGCTTGATGATTTCCTTCTTTTTGTTTAGAAATAAATAATCAATACTCTATGTCCATGTGATTTTTTCATTCAGGCAGTTTATGAAACACCCATGTCTTGTCTTGGACTGACAGAGCCTAGTTGTTTTGACGGACAGCGGTGGGCGGGACTCCACTGCGAAAGGCTCGGGGGCGTTTTCGTGTGGTTGCGGAACGCTTCGTTGCGGTGAATGTGTGATTGAGGAGGTCCCGTTAGCTTAATTGTCCCCTGTCGGGGCCGGAGTGCACGGCACAAAGGAGAAGCCGAAATAGGTAATATTATTTATATTGCATGTGTTCTGTTTGCACGTCATCACCAGTGACACCACATCTAGCTTTAAATGGAAATGGCCATTGTCGCTTCATCTGATTCTGTCACCCACACCACCGCTCCTGGCTGGAGGGTGGGATGGAATCAGGCATCTATGGTTTGGCAAAGATAAAAATGCTTTCGTCTAATGATCAAGAATATTGATTGAACGTCTTTGATCAGAGCGACGTGTAGAACATGGGGTTTTGTCGTTGGTGCATGGTTAAAACAAATTGGGGTGAACAAAATATTGCAATTTACAATTATATTTATAAATCCTGTAATTTTGCTTGTGTTTTTGACTTGTTTAGAAAAATCAGCCTATTGTAACAGACCTGGTGAAGAAGGCCTATTCATCCAAGTAGCCTATAGCCTTAATTGCTCAAGAATGTGCAGCAAGACTAATATTTAGTAGGCTAAAACAGCAGCATAGCACCTACAAATCTGAATCCATGGTTTAGCACTGTGTCTGTTTTGCATTCATTTTTCATTTCATGTTGTTATAGTGCTTGTGTCATATCTAGCCTAAAGAACTGATCTAGCACAACAAAAGATGCAGGGACCAGTCCATCCATATGTTATTTCTCAATAGCAAGGGGAGCAATAATAAGGCAATAAATCTATGGCCATGGACACACTCACATGCACACAGTCTCTTCTGGGATTAAAAGAAAGACGTTATGTCCCAGCCGCGAGGGAGCTATTAAATATTTACCCATCTTAAAATGGTGTGTGTACAGGAATCTATTGCTACTAGAGTCCAAAAAGGTTTTGAAATAGATTTAAAGCACATACTGCGTGTGGGTGGCAAACTAAATTGCAGGCACAGCCTGATTTAGCCTCTTTGATTTCTGGCATGCACAAGGTTTTGTACCAAAAATGAATCATGTGTGACACTGACAGAGACATGCATGATGCCATACAGAATAGAGTCACTCTGTATGTAATACTATGTGCAGAATGATGCTGTATAAGAATGTATCCATGGTTCTTGCTCGTAGCCTAACCGTGCATGCAAGCATGCAACTGTGTGTGTGTGTGTGTGTGTGTGTGTGTGTGTGTGTGTGTGTGTGTGTGTGTGTGTGTGCACGCACATGTTGTGGTGATGTCAGAGCTTTGTTACAGGAACAGAGAAGCCTTGTATCCTCATGATTAATTCATGTCCAGCTGCGGGATAGAGACAGAAGCGACCAGTCACACGGAGACAGGAGCACACACTTTAAGGAGACTCAAATAAAGTACTACCGGTCCGGCAGTCGAGGAGACAGAGACAAGTTGTTAGCGAGATGATGGGTAGTCGCAGAGACAAGCACTTTCAAGGAACATGTCAAAGGAAGCATGTAGGGTGAAGCAAGGGGTTAAAAATAAAACAAAATCAATGAAACAAGGGCTTCTGGTGCTGGTCTGCTCTCTGACAAGCTTTCAGCCTGTAAGACAGCGGTTCCCAAACTGGATTTCTGGATCAGGGCCCATTTGAAAATCTCCAAAGCATTCCTGGCCCACCCATCTAACCACTCTTAACATGCACGGCAGCCAATTCATGGTCAAATCAATCGGTCAATTGTGTTCCGGCATGGATCAGTGGAACCAACGTAAAAGTAAGCCTATAGGTTGCTAAAACTTACTCAGCATCACAATTTGTTCTGTTCAAAGTAAAAAAAAAAAAAAATCCACATTGATATATATGAGATATTTTGTATTATTTTATTTATATTATTGTTATATTAAAATCCTAGTGTTTTGTCAATTATTTGGGAACCACAAGCAATATCCACACGGCCCACCCCACCACCGGGCCCCGGTCCACAGGTTGGCAATCACTGCTGTAAGAGAGAGAGAGAGAGTGGAGTGACCTGCTGAGGGAAGTGCATCTGTTGTGTGGCTCCGCTGCATCCTTCAGCAGCTACACTCTGAATGTCAAGCCCCGCTGAACAGGCTCCAGGTCGTCATGGAGACGAGAGCAGACCCTCCATCCATGGAACAGAGGCAGGTAGTCACTGTGGTTTGGCTGGCCTGCTTCTGTGCTTAAGCACTCCCCCTACTGTCCGCTGATCGCTATTTATTAGCCCCAGAGGGACTTCAAGCTATAGGAGGAGGCGGGTGCAGGTTTAAATGGCTTTGCGTGTGAAAACAGTCTATGGTGAAAACACAGTGGAAGTGACCAGTCTGTATAGTACCATAATAAGTATTAGCTCTCAGGATCTGGATGATGTGCCCGAGGGGTCAAGGCAAGGCAAGGTAGTTTTATTTGTATAGCACATTTCAAGAAGGCAATTCATTGTGCTTTACACTGAACATCATGCAAAGTAAACACAATTATACAATGATATTAGAATGCATAAAACAAAATAAGTACATACAGTTACAGTGCAGAAAAATAAACAAGAAAATCAATTCAGCTAAGATTTGCAGATCTGCAATTTTCTTGTTGTGAGTTTGTTCCAGATGTTTTGGGTTTTAGGGACAGAAAGCAGACTTTTGCCAGATGGCCTGAGAGATCTGAATGGTTCATGACTGCACCAGATCAGAAATGTAGATCAGTGGGCTATGTTTCAGTGAGCTATGAGCTATTTCAGTGAGCGATGTTTCAAGATAGCAGTGAGGCCTCCATTAGGAATGGGTGCCATCCCTAGCCTCGCGTTGCGATACTAATATACCACTGCGCTGGGCATATGCATATGCAATAGGGGCGGGTGAAGTGTGGCTGCGCCAGGCTATGCCATCCCTGCCTCCTTGTGTTCAGAGTGCATAAACATGCCAAAGCCATGCAACAACAGAGAATGTGTGTCAAACCAGAGGATAGCTTGCAGAGTGTATTTCAACAATTACTGCTTTCATGGTGGTCGTAGCTGCCTTTACCTTTCCCCATCTCTAATGTTTCCTTCTTTTATCCCCATCCCATCCATTCTCCTGTGAATCTCTCTTTCGATATCATTCTGTCACCTTTATCTTTTTTTTCCTCCACTCTAACCTCTCCCTGTCACAAGCCTAAATCGTTTGCTGAAAATTGTTAGCTTGAAAATCTATTATTTTGGGCAAGTGCCACTATGTCATGTGATGAAGTATGAATTAGGCTTTTTTCTTTCCCTTGCTTTTTCAATCCCACTTCTTCTGATCTGCACACCCTCTTCAACTCAATCCCAGATAATTCCCTCTCTGTGGAATTGGAAGATTGCAGCCAGTTGAAAGCAAAAGGGAGATTATTCTGACAGATTAGTGGGCAGGAGCAGCAATGCTTAATCTCAACAAACTCAGTCTTTATACCACACAAGTGCACATATGCGCACTCCGACTCGCGCACACACACCATGTCCGATGCTTTCATTCATACAGACATGTCAACGCACACATGCACGTAGCATTTGCCTGATGTGCTTGTCTGTTAATTCATAAGTAGACCCATGTTTTTTATACATCTGTGTAACCCTCTGTCTTCGATGTGACCCACAGGGTGATGTGCCATCCACCACTGGGGGGCAGCTGTCCTGCTCTTCCTCTGAAGTTTATGGGATAGAAGCACATTCCCTCCCCAGCCCCACCACAACCACAGCCCCTGCTGGAGTCATTTGTGCCAAACGTCTATCTTGGTCGGAGGATCAGCGATGGGCAGTCCAGGCTGTGAGGTGGGACCTGCCGGGCCAGTGGAGCCTCCTGCGTTGGAGGCGTTGTGTCCCGAGTGTGGGCAGATCCACCGGACCTGGGAGAACCACCTCTATAACTATCGCCTGGAAGTGGACGACGACCTGGTGTGCCACATATGCCTACAGCCTCTGGTCCAGCCGCTGGACACGCCATGCGGCCACACCTTCTGCGCCCGCTGCCTCCGTAGCTTCCTGAAGGAGAGAGACTTCTGCCCACTGGACAGGACTCGACTCCAGCTGCAGGCGTGTCGCAGGTCCAGCATCCTGGTCCACAAGCTGCTGGATAAACTCTCCGTGTCTTGCCCCTTGCCACTGGCCTGCTCCCTCACTATGCCCCGCTGCGACCTGGAGGCACACCTCAAACACAGGTATATACAATGTATCTTACACATATAGACGTAATGTCGTGGATGGTATTGTAACAACTTCTGATGGGGGAGTGGGTGCCTGGGAATCGGAAAGTTCTTAGTTTGATTCCTGCTCCTTCTATAGCATCATGCCGAGGTGTCCTTGAGCGAGACTGTCTGAACCCCCATAAGAGCGGGCTGGCATCTTGCATGGTTGGCAATTGGCATCAGTGTATGAATGTCTGTGAAAATGTAACGCATAAATTGGAAGACGCTATATAAATGCAGGCTGTTTATAATTTAAATTCATCACCAGGCAGGGCAGTATATTTTACATTTACATGCGCAAAAGAAACATTTGAATAACTTCTCACTCTTCAAGCAGCTCTTAATACAGGTCTGAAAACAGCATGCTAAATGTCATTGAGGTAGCAGATTAATTTAATGAAACGTACTGCTGTACGTCATTGTTGTGAGCACATGGTTTTATTACTATACACATAAACCGTAGTTAAATCACACCAAAAATCACTTCACATCCCATTCTGGATTCACTTCATGATTCCATAGGTCTCAAGGCGTGCACTTGAAATGCCTTATGCCTCATGATTGGCCCTCTCATGGTGGGAACCTAGGGAGAGTCCCAGTCCATACTACAGATCTCAGTCCAATAGGGATGGACTGAGCCACCTTCATCTTAAGGGTGACTCTTTCCATCCACATCGTTTGGCTTGTGACCCAATTGGACCCGGTGCTGTGAGACCCTGAGGGGATTATTGGTGTGTGTGGGTCATGTGACAGGGGATTAGTGGTCCCCTACCTACAACAGTCATGGGTTGGCCGGCAACAGGCTTCATGTTCTCATTCGGCAACCATGCTGAGCAACTTCAACTCCAGAGACCTTTTCAATACTTTCTTCTGTGAAACGGCCAAGGGTAACCCAGGCCTGTGGTGAGTACAGCCCTATTGGCACTGTCAGCTCATCTCCATTCTGACTCTCTCTCTGCCCTTTCAACTCTGTTTTCTTTCCCTTACTTCATATCTTGCATAGATGAAAGGACACACTTGTGTGGGCTTACCGTGTACAGTGTAGTGTGTACCCATTTGTACATTCTCAAAGAACGACATTTCGGTCTTAAGGATAACCTGCTGATAAAATGTTCTGTTAGTGTTTAGGCTCCCGACCTTGTCATCTCCTATGCACCTGTCACCTTTGTAGGTGTGAAAGACTTGCTTATTTATTATACTGTAACATTACTGTAACAGAGTTAAATTAACAATCCGGATTTCACTGTATAGTCTATAGTAGGCTACATGTATTGTAGACTAGATTGATACCTTATATGACAAGTCCTTATGACTTTTTGATTGGTTGCTTTGAATATATAGCAGACCCTGTTGCTACGATGACTTTCACTGCTGTATTGATATCAGCGTATCGATTGGATAAAACACTACTGTACCCACTGAACACTGCGAGCGGGCGAAGTCAAGAGATTTGCCTTAACAAGCTCTTAACGAGCTAGCACCAACAAGCTGCTTCTTACACTAACAGGCTTGTTCATAGTCAGCTGTTTTGACACGGGACCCCCCACCGTTGTCCCAATGACTGGATTCTCTGTCCTGGCAACGTTTCCAGGACAGTGACGTTAAGATGTTGCCCAGTTCTGATGCTAATTCAAAGAAAGAGAAAGAATGATACTGTACATTCCTGTAGCTCTGGCAATGAGCCACCAAAGCCACTGTACAGTGCAGCACGGTTAACTTACACTTCGTTTAGTTAACCTGGTCAATAGTATCCCTGTCTGATCCTTTTAATCAAATCAGTACTGAAGAAGATGAGGGTATTCTACTTTGTTTGGGGATTAGATCTTTGCCACTTGGATCACCAGGAAGACAAGCAAAGACCGCCTCAGACAGATCAAAGGAGATTGTGAGAGCTGACGTGACATTCTTTAGCAGGGTAAAGATTAAACTCCTGTCTCACGTGCGCTAGCTGGCCTCTGCCCTGCCCCGGATCCCCGCAATTGGTTTGTGGTTTGAAGGGTAGGATGGCTCGACTGTCACCGACAGCCTGTTGGTGTCTGACCACGTCAATCAGTGTTGTTGCCACTGAAGCTTAAGGATAGATTAAATGACAAGAATGCCAAGCCAAGGTGTTCCTGAGAGGCCTGGTGGCCAGTGTGAGGAAGTTGAACTTATTACAGAAGATGAGTCTCTAAACTACCTCCCCCTGGCCAGCCTGATGGAGGGGAAAGGAACTGGTCGGAATAACGTGTTCCTTCGACACGCTACGTCCGGCCGGGGAAAGTCCGGCCTGTCAGGTGAAAAGATGCAGCTTGGACTCCTCATGCATAGAAGGAAGCATGAGGTCAGTTCCCTGCCCACCCAGGTTGGCAGAGGAAGTGTAGCGCCCAGGATTAGATAATTGACACTGGGTGAAAAAATGGGTTGCAAAATCGTGGGATGAGTACGCTGTGAGGTGCTGGCGGTTCTACATTAAGCTCGGTACATAGAGGGAAGGGAAAGGCAGGGGATGTGGTTGGAGACAACCATCGCAGCATGCATACTTGTGTGCATCTGGTTATACTATGCGCGTTGTGGCAAGCAAGTACCAAACAATGTACTGTATGTAAAACATTGTATGCTTTTAAAAGTGATGGACTGGCCCCTAAACCTAAAGCATCTATATGGCTTAAAGACCTCATGAATCATCATGATGTATCTAAATTTGGAGAAAATTCAATTCAATTTGAGGGGAACACCAGGAAAATTTGACCAGGTATGGGGCCCTATGATTAAACATATAACTGAACTAAAGACGCTACAGGAGACTACCATCAGCTCCACAGGTTGACAAGCTAAAACAAAAAGAAAACAAAATGTATATGTATGTGCCAGGAGATACGGCGAGATACATCATAACTATTATTTGATTGTTTTTGTTCTTGTCTTTTTGTTTGTAATTGTATGGACCAAGAGTGGGGGGGAAGTGTAAGGGCACAAAGGGAAACAAAAAAGAAGAAATGTACTTTTGACATCCTATGGCCACTGAATTGTTTGTACTTTGTCAAAAGCTATAAATAAAATAAATAAATAAAAATAAAAGTGATGGACTTACTAAATGACAGGGATGGGCTCTCAACTTCAGTAGAAATGCATCACTCGCCCAGGTGGTGCGTAACCGTCTGGGCACCCGACTGGTAATCCAGTCGCAGTGTGCCGCGGGTTCGACTCCCGAGCCAGACACGGCCTTTACTGCATGTCTTCCCCCATCTCTCTCCCGTTTCCTGTCAGCCTACTGTCTGTCCCTTAAAAAAAAACAATAAAAGGCGTAAGCCGCAAAGAAATATCTTAAAAAAAAAAAAAAATGCATCACTCAAAGGTCGGGGCATCAACCTTTCTTTTTAAGAGTGTAAGACCTTTTTTTGGTATTCTCTAGAAAAGGGGCTTTAAGATTATGTTCTGGAAGAAAGTTAAGTCACTAAATATAATTACCCAATGAATTCATCCGGACTTCATGGGCTTCTGTCCCAGCATGCATCTACCCGTCCCGTGCCACCCCCGGGCTGCCTACTAAAACGGTCCTGTCCAACTTGCAGGTGTCCCGGGATGCAATCACAAGAGACAAATGTAGACAGCCCGCG
Source organism: Protomyctophum bolini (assembly GCF_963924005.1). NCBI lineage: Eukaryota > Metazoa > Chordata > Actinopteri > Myctophiformes > Myctophidae > Protomyctophum > Protomyctophum bolini. Next base: position 9,318,805 of record NC_137882.1, on the reverse strand, counting down.
CTGCGAAAGCGGGGACGAGCCAGTGATGGCGACAAGCCCCCCGGGGTCACCCCACACTTCGCAGACAGACCTGAGGGAGAGCACCCCCTCACCTCCCTCTACGGGGCCTCCCACCACAGCCTGCAGCAGTGTGCCCATGTGGACAGACGGTCCAGGCCTCGACAACCCGGCCTTTGAGGAAAGCACAGAGGAAGAGAGTGAGTTAAACCACTCTGCACATGGTTGTATAGAGTCTAGACTCAATTGGCTTGAAACCATTTTTTGCAGTGTTAAACCATTAGATAACAGAATGAGGGATAGATTTCATTTGGGCCATGAGGCCAATTCTACAAATGCCTTCTAACAGTTTTCTGTAAAACCTATGTTGCTAGATATCGTTGCTGCCCGGCAGAAACCTCTTGGTTATCACCATATTATATTTTTGTGGTGTTTTTTCTTCTTCTTAAATTTCAATCATAATACAGAACACAGAACTATTAAAAATAGCAGATCCATAAGCTCGACACGTTTTGAACTTGTAGATCTTCTACTTTTACAATTTCTTTCATTTGAATCCTGAAATTGGGCATATGAGCAGGTTTCTACCTGACAGAGACAATATCTAACTAAAATAAAAAATGACACAGGTGCTGTCCCGGTTTTAATGTGTTATGTGGTGAATTAAGCAATATTACACCGTCACAAGAGGGTGTGCTTTATACTGTCGTTAATGGCACGCCTGCTTTTTTAATGACAGATGTAGCCACTTCGACCTAAAATGTTCCAAGAAAATCGCTAGCATAGCAACCCTATCGGCTCCGCTTTGGGAGATGACTCGCACAGCTGATTTTTTATGTTTTGATTACGTGTTCCATCAATTGCTTCTTCGTAATGACCTGTTGTATAATTGATTGTAGTGACTCCTAGTGAAGACCCACTCTCTCTCTCTCTCTCTCTCTCTCTCTCTCTCTCTCTCTTTCTGCTTCTCCCCCTCGCTCTCCCTAGGTGTGGTAGGGTTGTGTGTTGTGCCCAGGGTGAAGCGGCCCCTTAGTAATCCCTGCATTCACCTCCTCCGGTCTGTTAGCTCTGCCTCCTCCGGCTGGGACTGCCCAGAGTCTCCGCCTCTCTCCGCTGAAGAGGGTGTGACATCACTACCTTCTTTAGTCTCAGAAATACGTCTTTTGGTTATAAAATATATGAGTTAAGACTTTTAGGTAATGGATTGAAGGCTATAATCATGCAATGCTATGTGTGTCTAATCAGGCTGTGCGAAGCTGCCCTCCCTTCCTGAAGGGGAAATAACCACCATCGAGGTACACCGAGCGAACCCTTATGTTGAGCTGGGTATCAGCATTGTTGGGGGCAACGAGACGCCCCTCATTAACGTTGTGATTCAGGAAGTGTATCGCGACGGGGTTATCGCGCGAGATGGGAGGTTGCTGGCTGGGGACCAGATCCTTCAGGTGAGAAACTTGCTGAGGATTGCTTGCTGATGTTCTATTTCAGCAACACTTGTTTCACTCCCTGGTCATGACCTTCCAACCTGAGCCCAACTGATATATCGAGATATATTTTTAAGACATCAGTATCATTATTATGCAGCCAATGTGTCCCAATTTGTACCACTTTTTACCATGCCTCCTTATTTTGGGCATATCGGAAATGTTCAGAAATGTTCAAAAATGTAAGAAAAAAAAAACGCAGCTTACAAAGCATCACAATGGTAAAAATTATGATCTTGTATACCGGTAGTCCTAAGTAGAGTTTATGTGTGTTAATACTAGTTTGCCTTTTCGTTGTTTCGTTAAGTAACTAAATAAAATAAGTGATCTAGGACTGTTCAAAATTGGGATAGGTTCATTCTTCTGCAATCTCCATGCCCCCCAAAAGGTGAACAACGTGGACATCAGCAACGTACCCCACAGCTTTGCCCGGTCCACACTGGCACGCCCGTGCACCACCCTGCAGCTGACTGTACTGAGAGAGCGCCGCTGTACCTCCCGACCACCTCCCTCGTCCTCGTCATCCTCCTCCACGCCAGTCGGTCACCACGCCCCATGCTCCACCCCAGAGGGCACGCCAGCCAGCCCGGCCAGCCTGCGAATCACCCTTCATAAGCGGGACTCCTCAGAGCAGCTCGGCATCAAGCTGGTGCGGCGGACGGATGAAGCCGGGGTGTTTGTGTTGGACCTGCTGGACGGGGGCCTGGCGGCCAAGGACGGCCGGCTGTGCAGCAACGACCGCGTCCTCCGCGTCAATGAGCAGGACCTGCGTCATGGCACCCCAGAGCAGGCAGCACAGATCATACAGGTGGCTTAAGTTATTATTAATATAGAGTTTTGGGGTACATGTTGATGTATTTAGATGTGATGGTGGAGAGTTACCTGTAAATAGGGGCAGAGACAGAGAAGTGTACAACTGTGGATCAAACTAGGGAATGTTGCAGTTATAGGGATGATGGTGGGGGGTTTGAATGGTTATTAAAATATATTTATGAGTACCAGCAGAGATATATGCACTCTACTGAGCATACTCTTTCTATTTTAGTCATGAATTTAAGCTGCGCTGTTGCATAGATCATGTAAAGCTGTTTCATCATGTACATTTTTTAGCTAGCTTAGTGTACAATTCATACATCAGACATTAAGGATGTTGCAAGAGAAATCTCTTAAGAAACAAGAACAAGGAACAAGATAAGAAAGTAAAGGATAAGAAAACACCACAACTGCAGCCTTGTACCATACCTACAGCTCTGCCTCTGCTGCTTTATAGGCCAGTGGAGAAAGAGTCAATCTACTCGTTGGACGGTCCAGCAAACCAACTCCGCCTCCACCACAAAAGTCCATCTCCAGTCGAGACCTCTACTGCCTTGAACACTTCTTGCCCAACCACAGCTATACCCCCAGCCCTGTGCCCACGCACCTGTCCCGCACCACTACCCACAGAGTGAGTACTGTAGAGGTGTGTGAGATACAGGGGGTATTTTTTTGAGTATTTTGGATAGATGATGGAATGGAAATGGAAATACTTGCATTTGAAGACTTGAGTAATAGAAACCTATGTATAGAAGAGATATTTCTATTAATAGCAAGTTTGTGCTTCGGGGTCAACCACGGAACAGGATGTTCTCAGTCCATGCAGGCCTCCGTGGCGTTTTGTTCAATAAGAAGAATTCAATGAGCGTCAGTGGGTCATCCAGCAATGTTGGTGACTGTGAACACGGACGTAGGGAGCTTATGACCCAACTACTCCTTTATATCTAATTACGATTGATAGATAGCTGAATCTTTATATTGATCTTTTCAGGCATTTAGCACATTTCTCTAGACCACGGTGTTACGTTACTCACCGTTTGGTGTGTGTGTGTGTGTGTGTGTGTGTGTGTGTGTGTGTGTGTGTGCGCGCGTGTGTGCGTCACCCAGGACCTTTCCCAGTGTGTGACCTGTAAGGAGAAACACATCACTGTGAAGAAAGAGCCCCATGAGTCTCTGGGTATGACAGTAGCAGGGGGGCGGGGCAGTAAGAGTGGTGAGCTGCCAATCTTCGTGACCAGCGTCCAACCACATGGCTGCTTGTCGAGGGATGGACGAATCAAACGTGGTACTGTACACATACAGTACCTTTTGACTGGAAACATGTCCGTCTCTGTCTGTCCGTCTTTGCCGGTTTGCCTTTCTCACTCTCTCATTCCCTCTTTCCTCTTGCCCTTCGTCTCTCTCATTAGCATTATGGCCGTATATTGATTATTTCCTCAGTGATTGTCATATTGATTAATTTATTAACCAAGAAGCAGTACAAAGTATAATGATTTTATACACTGTGTGTGTGTGTGTGTGTGTATATATATATATATAGGACTTTACTTTGCTTCATTCGTTTATTTAGACGGGACACCGCATATTAATGATCAATACATATCAATGTACACATTGCTAAAATAGGGATAGATTATTGATTAATCATCTTTCCATAGTTGATTAAATTGATTACATCAATGAATTGTTGCCACTACTTACCACTACTGTTTTTCAGGCGATGTCCTACTGAGTATCAACGGAGAGGATCTGACCTACCTGAGCCACAGCGAGGCGGTGGGTACTCTGAAGGCCAGCGCCTCCTCTCCCTCTGTCCAGCTACGAGCCCTGGAGGTCAGCATGCTGGAGGAACACAACCATGACCAGCTGCTCCCTCATAGCCACGACAGCGAATACGATGCCAGCTGGTCGCCCTCCTGGGTCATATGGCTCGGCCTGCCCAGGTAAGGACACAAGACACACACAGAGGAAAGAGAGGTAACATTTTCAGACATTTCCAAAAATAGTAAGCTATAGGGAGAGGATATAGCAGAGGCCACATACGCGTACATACATAGACTACACTACATACATATGAATTAGAATACAATGTTCTAATAAGTAGATGATTCGTACTTCAACAGTGACATTCTCTCTCAGGAGACCAAAAATTGGATTTCTGACTAATAACGTACAAATCAAAATCAGAGAGAGGCAGGAACAGTCATCCAACCTCCCTCCCATCCCTTCTTAAGTACCGGTATTAGTACGCACTAGATAAAGTCCATGAAGTCACCACAATCTGTGGTGATCAGCCTGGTTAGCATAAAGATTCTGCACCGATCCAGCCAGCATTTGTTTTTAAGATATCTTGCTTTGCAAGTTAAGTTAGGTTAGGTTTCCAAACCTTTTCAAACAGGGGTTTCTAAACCTTTTAGCTCGAGTCCCAAAGGACTTTTGTGTCTCTCCGGGACCCAAAGAATACATTATGAATAGATAATATAAGCCTGTTATTGAAAATAGTTAATGTGCTTTTTTGCTTCTTTTTAAAAGGGATATTTACCCATGACCCATAAAAATGGGTCTGTGACCCAGAAATGGGCTTTGACCCATTGTTTGGGAAACACTGCCATAGAATACAGATTTAGGCAATAGCATGCACCTTTGGTTCTGTATCATCCCTATTCTCCGGTTTCAAACACTGTGATTCTCCCGTCCTCTCAGTGAAACACTGGTAATCTGTCCCCTTTTGACGGTGCTCCCTGTTGTCTTGTCTTCCAGCTACCTCCACAGTAACCATGAGATTGTACTGCGTAGGAGCCACCCTGGCAGCTGGGGCTTCAGCATCGTCGGGGGATACGAAGAAAGCCATGGCAACCAAGCCTTCTTTATCAAGACCATTGTCCTTGGAACACCTGCATACTATGATGGCCGCCTGAAGTAAGTGATCAATCATCTTCTTCTGGACAATTCATACTCTAAGCTCGTTGCAGAACTGTGTCCAGACTCGAGCGCTTTGAAACATCCCTAAAAAAACATCTTCCCACTTTCCTGAACTTTTTGTCTTCCAAGTTTGGTAGCTTTTTACACTGTGTCACTATAAAGGCTGGGAGTTGACGGCACAACTACATTCCAAATACTTTCTATACTGCATTATACATGACATGACATGATAATGCTTCTTGATGATGCATCACTCCAAGCCATCATATCTACCTTGTAATCCCACACAGTGGCTGTAAGCAAGTGTATAAAGTTGCCAACTTGCCATGACATAGGTTACACCTCATTTTGTCCAAAATCCATGTAGGCTATGGCTTCTTTGTTTTGTTCAAGACTATGTCAGTTCAGGAAAATAAAAGAAGACATACTGTGTCACATCATTTTTGTCTCATGTCTTGTTTTTCAATGTGCCCATAGGGCTGGGCAATATCATATATATTTTACCAAATACCACAATATCAATAATGTGATCATATTGTTGCGAAGACATGGAATCAGCATGTAACTGCAATTTGTTCCTATTTGCGGATGACTCTGCTCCTGGTATCGGACAGGCACAAATTGCATGTCGAAAAATGAGCTCAGCAATATCTGCACTGGCTTTCCAATGTCATTACACCTGGGAAATACAGAATTCATTACAGACTCAGCACGTCCCCCCGGGCTTTACGGTCAGAGTTGTGACAATCTAATCACAAGCAGAGATGATAAAGTTATTGTTATCCAATGCCATTTTTGACTATGCATGGTTTACAAACATCCCCACACAAAAGACCTCTCAAAACAAACTGATAAAACTACTATAACCTCAAACCAGAAAAGTTATCCCCTCCTACAGTATGTCCAGCTTTGAGGGTTTGTGTAAACACAAACATTGTCTTAACACAAACATTGAATGCCATTGATGAATGGCCAGCTTTGAGTGATTGTGCAAACACAAATATTCTGTAACACAAACATTGAAGACGAAGGCGAGGACGTTGTGATTGATGTATGATATCTATTGGTGCTATCACAAAATATTATACAATAAGATTTTCCATCAATAATCTACACTGTAATGTCTTGATATATTGCCCAGCCCTTATACTATTTTGAGATATCCAAAGAGCAGAGTACATTTGTGACACATTTGTGTCTCGAGTATGGGCTGTCATCCCAATACTGTCAATTATTGACAACGAACTATCAACCATTTCTCACGATGACAGCCCATACTAAATTGACTATGTTCTCTTTAGATTAATGAAATTAATTAAACAAAGTGTGGTATTGTGACAAAGGTCCCAATTCTTAAAACATTTACTTCCATGCATTACATTGAAACTTCGGCCCCATTTGCCTCTCAGTGCATGCATGGCGCATGCCATGTTGGAGAATGTGTCCCATTACATAGCCTTGATCATGGCAGCTGCATAGCATTTGCACCTGATCGGCTCATTATACCTCCGACCTACTCAGAGATATCAGAGATAACTACGGGGGGACTCGGGGAAGGGACCACTAACCTGTACGGTACAGGCACACTGTCGCGTCAAGAGGCGGCAAGAAAACGCCTAGAGAAGGCGTCTCTTCCTGATTTTGAAACAGCTTTTCAGGGTTTTTTGTCGACGCTCGTCATTTCGAGCCGTTTAAAAAACCGGAAGGGACGCATGAACTAGGCGTTTTCTGACACGACAGCTCTGGGGCGTCTGTATCTCACAGAGAGGGCAAGGTTCTGTGACGCATGCGGAAGCTTGCCAGCTTCCGTGTGCGTCACAGAAGGGGACGTTCGGTAGGCCAATCAGAGGCAATGTAAACGTTCCTTTGAATTGATAAGTCCTGGAAAAGACAAACTGTGATTGGCCACTATGGCCAGTGGCAACATGTCTAACGCACTTCTACACTCACGTCGCGAAACAGGTGGCTCCAATGAACTGCATGCAGCGGCATCTAGCTTTTGTCTGCATGTAAAATGTGTACCGAGAGCTAGACAACATTCGTTCATATCTGGTGTTTCTTGTAATCCTAGGTGCGGCGACATGATACTGGCAGTCAACGGGATGTCGACAGCTGGAATGAGCCACTCAGCTCTGGTGCCCATGCTGAAAGAACAGCGCAGCCGGGTGGCACTCACTGTGGTGTCATGGCCGGGCAGCTTGGCATAGCTGGTCCACCCTTAAGGCAGGGGAGCAGAGCTCCAGCGCACTAGACTGAATCCAGTCAGAATGTTCTAGATTGGGAACAACCTTGGCCAAAGTGAACTGGTACATGCTACATCATTCCATATGGGTTTTAGCCAGGACCAAATTTCACCATTCAGAACTGTTGTAAAGCCAGAAGGACCCTACTGTGCTAAGCCTGTTATGAACAAGCAGGAAATGTTCTTTGTGCCACATCACTCAAGACTGCACTCACACTGCTGTGTTCATATGGTCATGTTGTCTTTGCGCCATGTGGGGGTAAAAATGGTACTGTAACTGTAGCAGACTAGTATGTGGGCAGTTATCACCTCACCAGGCTGTTGTAGACTCCAGGGCTGTATTCAGGTGGACGCAACATTAACAGTTAATATAAACACATACCATTTAAACAGTCTGTGGTACTTTGCCAAGTAGGATAATCATGCAGTCGTAAATCACTTTCTAGTGAAGATTTTATCTACAACAATGTTGTGTCCAGTTGAATAAACCCCAGGCCTTATTAGCAACCGGCCACACCCTCAAGGCTCAAATGCCCTTAGGCCTCGTCATGACGACCAGCCGTCACCTCAGCTGGAGTTTTATACGTGTATGAATGTGTGTTGTTTAATAAAGATTTCCTTCAAAAGGAAAAGTGTCAGTGAGCTGCAACCAGGGGAGATATTAGACTTTTGAGGCCATCAGGCTGAGGCTCTGAGCCACTCAACCCCCTTCTGACCTCCTCCCACGGGGAAAACCGAACCAGGTCACAGCACCATGCCCGGGATTCGAACTCGGGTCGCCTGAGTGAAAGTCCAACATCTTAACCACTAGACCAAAGGGATATCCCTATGGACCGGGGGAGATATTAGACATCGAGGCCATCAGGCTGAGGCTCTGAGCCACTGCTACATACTGTATAATTACATCGTGCTACAGTTGGTTTAACAGGCCCAATGTGCCCATGAGACAATTCAGGTGGAAAAAAAGTGTTGCATTAGTGAAGGGTTTATTTCATAATGTGATTAACAAAAAGGTGCAGCTGAACAGAAAACAAAAAGTATGAATGATTGGTTCCACCCTTGTAGAAACCCCACAGTATGGCTGTGGTGGTTGTGTAGCATCATGGGTCAGTATCCATTAAGTTTGTATTGTGTAGCCTCGTAGCCAATATGCCGACTTCATTACGCCATGGCTGGTTCTTCTTGGGACATAGTTTCTAGAAAGGCAGCAGAAAAGTCCATATACAAGTTGGGAAAATCATGTAATTTTGACAAACGGGTAGGATTGAGGAGCCACAGTACCTCTATCTTTCTCTTCAAAGGATCATGCACCACTCCATGTCGCCACAAACTCTCCTAATAAGAGAAAACCTAAGTCAACCAGCAGTACAGTACAGTAAAGCCGAACAAATCATATAAAGTTGAAATGTCAGGTTTAACAGAAGAAATTATTTAATGACAGCTGATTGGGTCAATCATTCCATTCAACAAAAAAGTCCCATCACCAATATAGTGCACCTTTATATGGACAGCTTAGATTGTCCTCCTCGTCGGTTGTCATGTTTCTGTCAATAAATTCATTCAGCATGTGTGTGTTCAATAATTGCACACATGCAGGACGTTGAGTGATTTAAGAGTGCTTCCAAAAGACAAATAATGGCTGCATGAGTTCATGGAGTATTGGAGACAGAGTTTGACAGAAAGTCAAAAGTAGATTTTCTTTTAAATCAAGACTTGACAGAGACAAAGGATAACCCAAGCTGTCCGTATGGGTGCGATATGCAGTCACATATGACTTCTGTTTCATGAATGGGCTGTCAAATTATGCGTTGTAACTTAGATGTAGATATCATCCAAGTTGCTTGCAGCTATAAGATAATCGTACCATTTTTTTTTAATCCGAGTGTTCAGATGAGTTTTACCTTCATAGTGAAGCTCTTCCCACAACCAGAATAAGCACAACTGAAGGGCTTCTTGCATTCATGATCTCCCAGTATATGACTCTGCAAGTTGAAGCGGCTGGTGAAGATTTTCTCACACCCTTCTTTGGTGCATGTGAACACCCTTTTTTCTCCAGAGTGAACGGTCAGTTGATGCTTATCCAAGAACCAGGCATTGGCGAACAGCTTTTTGCAGTCTGAACACTGCAACTTGACTGAGCACAGAATAGTTATAGGCATTGATGGCATGTCATGATATACATTGATGGCATGTAATAACTGGTGTTAGGTCAGTGTATTCAATACTTGCGTGTTCCCTTCTGTGATTCTGCAACTCTGTCCATGTCTTTCCCTGGAAGTCACAGTCCACCTCTTCACATGCATAACCTAGAATGGAAGCCCAAAAATGTATAGGCATTTACCAAAGGGAATTCTTTTTCTGCATTTGACACCGGAGTGTGCTGCTCTTGAGAGCAGTGACAGGGTTGCAGTTAGGAGTGTATCGTTCAGCACTTTGACACAAAGCCTGGAGGAGCAAAGGATCGAACCAGGGACCTAATGATTCCCGGAGGGCCACTGTGCTCTTACATTAAAATTGCCTAGAGGGTGACAGTGGACGTCACAAACTAACGTCTGGACTTACTAGGCACACCATTGCTCCAATGCGCACCAAATTTGGCAGAAAACACTAAGCAATCTAAGTGCATTATAGCAGTGTGAGAATTTATAGCAGTTATAGCATTATGAGCAGTTACAGTTACAGTGTGAGAATTATGGCCATAATCTAGTCAGATTGCTGTGTAGCAGACTGAGAAAGACTGAGAAAAACCACCAACCTTTGTGTACTTTCTGGTGGCTCCTCAGTTTATACACAGAAGAGAAGGCCTTCAGGCAACCTTTGAAGGTACAACTGTATAGAAGGGTACAAAATCATAGCTAAATGATGAAAGTTACAAAAAACTACATTAACAGTACTTCATTGCATTATTTGTATAGTTCTACTCACACGAATGGCTGAGTCTGATCATGCTCAGCCTTATGGGCAGTCAGTTTGTACTTCTTGTTGAAATACTTCTCACAGCCCAGATGGTCACACTGTTTAAAATGCATGTAGCCACTCAGCAAGTCAGTACAACCATCAAACTGAGGATGCATTCAAGGTAGGTACATGTCCATGTTTCAAACTAAAAATAGTGTACCTCATAGCGCTTTCTCTGGTGCTCATGTACCGAAGCCATGTGTTTCGTCATGGTGGAATGGGTTGCAAAGACCTCCGAGCATGCTTCAGCCAAACACCTACAGACAGCAACAGATGGACAGAGGGGAACGCCAGCATGAATGGAATGAAAATAGCAGTCTCTTAATGACATATTGAAGCCCAATTTATACACTGTAGTCATAGCCTACAACATAAATTGGGCTTTGTGGAAAGGTGTGATTGCTTACTTGTGTGATTTCTCACCACTGTGGCTCAGTTCATGCCTGGTAAGTCGATACTGGGTACAGAAGCTTTTTGGACAATTCTCACAGGAGAATGGTCTCTGAGTTTGAGAAATATTTGACATTTAGGCATACATTCCCATAACATTCTTTGGGACATTAAAACCACACCCAGTTAAATATATATATACTGTGAATATATGTTTTTTGTATTTATAAAATGGTAAAGCTCTATAGAAGTCTCTCCAATCAGGAGAGAGCAACCATTTATCCACTTCAATGATTTAAATTCCTGCATTCTGTATGAGAGTTTTCTCCTGACTGGATGAAATTGGCATCTTGACCAGATAAAATATTAGGGGGCAGGGGGGCCGTTACTGAACATTCTATAGCATGATTACTATGGTAATGTAGCTAGGTAACACATAACCAACTTTAATTAAATAAGCAAAGATCACAGAGGTATACTTCTACTACTTACCAGCCCTGTATGTTTGCAAAGATGAGCATTTAGCTTCCAGGTCTTACTAAATGTTGCTTTGCAATCGGAAAAATTGCAAACATAACTACTTCGACTTGTTGGCAGGCGTTCCCCCATCTATCAGACTTGTGGGTGTGTTGTCACTACAATACTGACAGGAGGGCAGTGGCAGGAGCTCACCTGCATCTGATTTAAGGTAGAGGAAGATACCAATTGAGAAAAAGAAAAGGGGTGTCCTGTCTCTATAAATATAGTGCTCCCTTATTGAAATGGTATGGCAAATATTTCTTAATTACAGCCACAGAATAGTTTTAATAGCAAACTTGATTCTTCAAAATCATTCCTATATTCTGTCCTAGGTTTCTCAATCTTCGTGAGTGTTGTAGGTAGAACAACCACCACCATTAATGTGGCTTATGACTTCCTCAGAAACAGCCACATTCCTGAAGAGAAATTATTTGTAGTCTAGTTAATACTGTGTACTAGTGTAGACCAACTTGATAATATCTGATTCGGAACAGATCCATTGCTTTTGTCCTATTGATCCTGTAATGATTCATACTGGCTTTATCATACAGGCTCCTTGCAGCTCCAATCTGTCTCCAATCTGCTGATCTATTAATAGTGTGTGTGTGTGTGTGTGTGTGTGTGTGTGTGTGTGTGTGTGTGTGTGTGTTGAAGTGGATTTAATTAGACTTACAATCAAAAATGGAAAGGAAGTCGAAGTCCAGATCATGTAAAAGTTCAAAAGTGTTGAGACACAATCACGAGTTTATTTACAAGAGCGCTCCTGGAGATGCACAATACCAAAGTATCATGACAACTCCCCATCACAGGTTTTTCCCTTCTCTTATACACCTCGAGAAGCACGGGAAAGAATAAAAATACATATGTGGGTAAAGCAACAGGACACTCCTTTAACACATGGCCCTATATGGCTAACACATTACATGAACAACCCTTATATGATACTGTCCTGGAATAGGTCCTTGACTGCTGGCTTACTATATGCCCTTACATGGTGTTGCCTTAGTCCACTAGAATAAACACAAATAGGTCCTTGCCTGTTGGCTTACTACATGCCCTTACATGGTGTTTATTCTAGTCTACCAGAATAAACACAAATAGGTCTTTGACTGCTGGTAACAGGTGGAAGGGTATTCTCTCTGTCAACAATTAGCTCACATAGAATGAAATGTCATTTTCCCATTACATTCCCCCCTCTGGCCATTTGTCATGGCCATTCAGTAGTATGACATTTTAAGCAATTAGAGTTTATTTATCTGACAACAAGTCTAGGCGAAAACCTTATTTAATTTTTCATTTATTTTCTTTAAGGAAATTCCTAAACGGCCCCCATGAGAGGTTTACTTAGTTTTTTTTTCTTTTCCTCTCTTTGTTGTCTCTTTTTGAGCGACCACCTTCTGGCCTGAAGTCAGATAATTACAATGTGTTTCTGTGACATAATAACAAATGAAACACTTCAACTCAGTTATCATGAATCTGTTAATTTACACATTTTTCCCTTTCTTTTTAAATAAAATCAACTCACATCTATAAAGAAATATAACCCCACACACCACCCACAAATCCCAAATGAATTTACCCTTATTAAAAAAAACTATCATAAGGTTAGACCATCTTTAGAAATACTTTTAAAACACTTGAGCACCTCTAGAAAGATCGGTCAACATCTCCAGGACTATATATATGTATTTCGTTTTAGGGGTTTAAGACACCTTTAGAATTTTATTTTTGAAAATAACCACATCTAGGAATATATTTTAAAAGTTTAAGACACATCTATATTTAAAAGGGATTGAAAACTGGACACATCTAGGAATACTTTTTAGAAGTTTTAAAACACGTCTATGGTTAAAAGGAATTAGAATCTGGACACATCTAGAAATACTTTTTAGAAGTTTTTTTTTTAAAACACGTCTATGGTTAAAAAGAATTAGAATCTGGACACATCTAGAAATACTTTTTAGAAGTTTTTTAAAAACACGTCTATGGTTAAAAGGAATTAGAATCTGGACACATCTAGAATTCAAATTTGGGATGGTACCACATCTACTAGTCTCTTATAGTTTACACAATATTACTATTGCTGAAAGGTGGTACCCATCTCGGTGTGATTGGTTGAACTACCTCAGGTGTTGGTCCAACAATTCTTGATATTACTGCTCGAATACATGCTGAAATACAGACGAATACTAGCAGTAATACAATCACTGTTACGACAATTAGAATTAATGTGTGTGCCCATGTGTTTTCAATTTTCCCAAACCATCCTTCAAAGAATCCCCAGAACACTCCTCCATGATTTTTGTGCAATTCCTGTACGCCAGTCTGGGTCTCATTATGGAGTCTAGCGATTGCCTGTGAGGGGTCAGATACATAGCTGCAGCATTCTGTGCCAATGACATGACACGCCCCCCCCTTACTAGCCAAAATTACGTCCAATACCATCCTATTTTGTAAAGTTATCGTTTTTATATCATTTACTTCAAGTGCCAAAGCTGACACTGCGGTGTCTGACGCATTCATGTGCTTTTCGAGGACGTTTGACAAGGCGGCAAGTTCGTTCTGTGTATTGTACACTCCGTAGTTGGGGATTATCACACCTAGAACCCTTTGCCACCATGTAAGCGTCCGCTTTTTCCTAGTTTTTCTCATATGCTGAGAATATAAAATTTGGATTTCTGTCCGATTTACTTTTCTAATCATTGGAATCACATGGGCCAGATAACACAAACCTTTGCTATTAAGAGGGAGGTGTGTGTAAGCTTTTGCCCCACACACCGCATAGATCCTTTCCGGTAAATAGGAAGGATGTCTAAGATCTGTTACCATTATAGATTCACTTTCACAAGAACTCCTACCTATAGGTACATTAATTTTGTTATTGTTAATCTGTCCCGTAAAGCAATATTTTACATTTGCTGCCTGTAGAATGGGCATGGTTTTGCATGCAGTTGAAGTCCGGAACGTAATGTTATTTTTCTCACGTTTAGCTGCTTTTTCTGTTGGGTCGAATTCCCATAATACATTATTGTCACCTAGACCTTGCCAATTAAATTTTATCCATTCATTTCTTGACAGTGGGACACTCATCCATAATGGTGCATTTGTACTTGTCGGCAGATGTTGGCATATCCAGCAGTTACTGTAATTCATTTCTACTGCGAAACTCAGCGTCATTGACATAGCCAAGTTAGGATGATGGATGTCCCGCCCGACTCTGTGTAGTACTGACCCTGAGGGGAATTTTCGTTCTGGGAATTGTCGTTCTGGTCCCGGATCCGGATCCTCCCCCCTCTTCCACACCCACACTGCCAGGCACAGCGTGAGGCCGGCTGCCCTCATGATCCAGGAGACCTTGGAAGGATTATTTGCGGATGAGTATATGGGTGTAACTGTTTTTTCCTTCCCATTATACTCACGACGCAGATCCATACTGGTCAGTGTGGGTTAGTGGATAGGTGTCGATTGAATCGTCTACAGTGAGAGGCGTGAGTCCAGGTATCCCTCTCTGCTACTTTCACTGCCGTTGGTGTGGTGAGAAGAACTTGGTATGGGCCCACCCAGCGGGGTTGATACCAATGCTGGCGTCGGAGATCCTTGATCACCACCCAATTGCCTGGCTCCAAATCGTGCAACTGCCCTTCTGTGGGGTCCGGTAGCGCCGCTTTAACCTTTGGATAAATATCCCTTAGGACTTTGTTAAGTGCGAGACAATATTTAATCATCTCATCATCAATATTCATTAACGTCATTTTACTCTGTGGAAAAGGCATGTTAGTCATCCTCATTGGTCTACCCATCAATATTTCATAAGGGGACAGACCAAGTGTCGCATGTGTACGTCCTCTCATGTACATTAAAGCCAGAGGAAGTAACTGTACCCATGTCAGATTTGTTTCAGCCATCAATTTAGTCAACTTATTTTTTAGAGTCTGGTTAGCCCGCTCCACTGGACCAGCTGATCTTGGATGATAAGAACAATGTCTCTTTAAATCAAATTGAAAATTCTGTGCAAGACTTTCGATTACTTTGTTTACAAAATGAGATCCATTATCCGATCCTAATTTACTACACAAACCCCATCTTGGGAAAATATGCTGCAATAGGATATTGGCAACTGTTCTTGCACTTTCGTCACGGCATGGATAACACTCCACCCATCTTGAAAACATGTCCACAATAACTAGAGCATATTTGTAATGCTGACATTGGTTCAATGTGATGAAATCCATCATGAGATATTCAAAAGGCCCATCTGGTTTTGGTTGAGCTGACATGGGTACCACTAGGCCTCGTCCGATATTATGTGTCATGCAAATTACACATTTTGAACAAAACCGGTCAGCGTAGGTTGTAAACCCTGGGGCAAACCAGTATTTGTTTACAAGGTCAGTCATCTTAGTTTTAGATGAGTGATCTTGTCCATGCGAAAGTTTAGCTAAATAGGGGAACACGCTTCTTGGCATGGCAGGGAGGCCAGAAGCGTCCCGCCATATCCCAGTGTCCGCGTCAAACATGCACTTTTTCTTCCATAGTGCTTTTTCTCGTGCATCTGCTCCTGTCTGTAACAAAGACACATCATTATTAGAAAAAGGATCCACTTGAGCTGGGAGTGCTATCATTTGTAACACGGGTGCCACTGGGGATACTGCTGTAGCCTTAGCAACTTTGTCAGCAAATGCATTTCCCCGTGATACAGGGTCTGACCCTTGTGTGTGAGCCTGGCACTTACATACAGCGATTGTTTTAGGTAACATGATGGCTGCTAACAAATTCTTTACCAATACATAGTGTGCAATGGGCTTGCCTGAAGATGTAAGGAATCCTCGGTGCTCCCATATTGCATGGAAATCATGACAGACACTAAAACAATATTTACTGTCTGTGTAAATGGTCACCGTCTTACCTCCGGCAAGAACACATGCCCTAGTTAATGCAAATAATTCTGCTGCCTGACTTGATAAGTGTATGGGTAGTTTCGCACTTTCAATGATTGATGTGTCTGAGCAAACAGCATAGGCGACTAATGGCACCCCAGTGTCTTTGCACCGCTGTGCTGACCCATCCACATACCACAAGATGTCTGAATTTGGTAATTCACTGTCTGTCAGATCTACTCTCGGTTTTGACATGATGTCTACTAATTGTATGCATTCATGCGGGTCTCCGTCTTCATCTGTGGGAAGGAGAGTAGCAGGGTTAAGGACTGTACATCTTTTCAACGTGACATGAGCCATGGTTAATAAAACATTCTGGTAATGTAACAGGCGTGCCGGTGTCAAATGTGCAGTCCGTGCCTGCGAAATTAATGCGTGTACTGCATGTGGGACATGAACAGTCAAAGTATGCATTGCTACTATATCAGCTGTTGCTAACACAGCTGTTGTGGCCGCTTCGACAGCTCTGAGGCATGGGACTAAGCCCCTGGCTACACTATCTAAACGTTTAGAATAATAGCCTACTGGCCGCTGCCTGTCACCATGCATCTGAGTTAAGACTGCAGACATGAAACCATCTCTTTCTGCAACAAACAGATGGAAAGGTTTGTCATAATTAGGCAGACCAAGACATGGGGATTTTGTCAAAGCCTGCTTAAGGATTGTTAAGGCATCTATGGCCTCAGGTGTCCATTCTAGGTGATCTGACATTGCTAACTTTTTTCCACCATAAATCAAGGCAGACAACGGTTCTGTTATTTCTGCAAAGTCTTGAATCCATGGCCGGCAATAACCTGCCACACCTAAAAGGGACATCAGCTGCTGTTTATTTGTGGCTTGTGGAATAGCTAAAATAGCACTTACCCTCTCTGGCCCTAAACTGCGTCCATCTGGTGTAATAATGTGACCTAGGTATCTGACCTCCTGCCTTACCAACTGAAGTTTATCTTTGCTAACTCGGTGTCCGTTCTCAGCAAGGAACTGTAACAAGGCAACAGTGTCTTGCTCACATGCTTCTTTTGAATCACTACATAAGAGCAGGTCATCCACGTACCCTATTAGAATGCTTCCCTTAGGGGGCACGAAAGCCTCAAGATTAGTTGACATTGCTGCTGAAAATAGTGTTGGACTTGCTGAATATCCTTGTGGCATCACAGTCCACGTCCATTTTTTACCCTTAAAAGTAAATGCAAACCAGAATTGACTATCTGGATGAACTTTTAAACTAAAATAAGCATTGGCTAAGTCGCACACAGTGAAATAACATGCTGTAGCTGGGACCTGTGACATTATAGTCACCACATTTGGAACCACTGGGGCAGGTGCGTACACTGCCTCATTAATTATACGTAAATCTTGTACGAATCTCCATGCTCCAGTTGGTTTCCGGATCGGCAGAATTGGACTGTTTACTGGGGAATCTGGACACTCTACTATCGCCCCCCTCGCCACTAATGAAGCATGCACCTCCGCTATGCCCTCTTCGGCGTCTTTAGGTAAAGGGTACTGTGCCTTGTAGGGCCTATATGTTGATTTAGGGAAAACAACAACAGGCTTAGCGTTCTTGATACACCCAATATCATACTTATCTTTTGCCCACAGAATGTCTGGCACCTGTGCAAGTAATGAAGATATCTGCTCTAGGCCATTTTCTAACACCAGTAATGTACCTAACTGCTGCTGTGAATCAGTACCAGTTGATGTTCTAGTTAACATGCAGTCGATATTTATCGGAGTACAGTATGTCTCCATGCTGGGTGAAAACAATGTCCCTGTGGTAACCTCCTGCCAATCTTGAGCTTCAAACACTGATTGTATCCATGGGCCCATTTCACTCCACTGTCCTCTAGTTTTCCCTAGGGGCATGTATGCAACTTTCCCTGTATGATACACCATCTGCGTCTCAGTTAAGTCTAGGCCTATAGCACTAAACTGGCTGTTTGTGTATACATCTCCTAAATGTATGTCATCTTGATTCTTGCCATTGAACCAGAAATTCTCATAGGTTAGATCTCTTGTGAATGGTGATAAATGTGCAATGCAACTCAATAGTGCAGGCCTGGTGAAACCTTTAGGTATCATATGGTGTAACTTGTTAGACAAATTTTCGTCAGAAAGGTCCCAACTATAATGGTAATCAGTGGGCTTACCCTTTGTGACGGATAAATTGTAAAGTCCCAGGGCTGGGCATGACAACAGTACGCCATCACTGGAACACTCCAATTTAACACCGAACCTACAGAGAAGATCACGTCCCATCAAGTTAACAGGGCATACAACAGATGACAAAAATTTATGCTCTATCGTAATATCACCATGCTTTACTAATAATGGGTTTGTTACTGCTTCTATACATGGCTCACCAGAGGCACCTATCGTAGTCATTGATTTACTGGAAAGGGATGCGTTAGGCATCTCTTCCCTTCTTATTACTGACACACTGGCACCAGTGTCAACAAGAAAAGTAATACACTCACCATTCACAAGAAGATTCAGGACTGGCGCCTCATCTGGGGTAACTGACAGCTGCATGTATTGACTAACCTTTGTTTCTGCCTGCTCCCTAGTTCCCCCTCCAGCCCCCTCATCCTCATCCTATAGGTGGTTTGGATTGGTGACTGTCACATTGTCACCTGGCCCATGTTGCCACTGACCGCGGCCTCCTTGGGCCCCGGGATTGTCTCTGCTCCCGTTGTCACCTCTCTCCTGTCTGCCCCAGTTGTCCCCCTGCTGTCTGTCTCTGTCACTCCTCCTTGTGTTCTCATTGCCATTCGAGCTGTGCCACCCAATCTGTCTTTGTTGGGCCTGCTTGTCACCGTCTGTGTAACGAGACTCATTGCTTCTCTCATTCCAGGATGGTTCCCCCCTCTGTGAGGAGCTGTCAAACTTTTCTGATAGACGCAACCATGCCTTCTTAGCCACAGGGCACTCCTGCTCCATATGGTCATCCTCAGCACAATAGTAGCAAAAAGTGTTCGTGGCCCGCCAGCTCCTTGGCTTCTCTCCTTTTGGGCCTCCTCCTCTTGATCCTCCTCTTCCTTGAACCCAGTTTCGGCTCCTGTCAGTCTTTTTCTGAGTTTGTCGTCCCCCCTGTGGTGCATACACCATCAGCTGTGCCGGCTCCAATTTCTTCTTCCTCCCTTCATCTTGTGGTAATGCATACCGCTCTGCATGCTGGGCGTGAGTCCATACCTCACCCAGCGGGCTGGTCTCCCAACCGATACAAGATATCATCACGCGATTATGGATTGAAGGGAGTAAGCCATTTACCAGTGCAGTCTTTAGTAAGTCATTGTAAGACTCATTATCTTGCGGCACTCCGCAGCACTTCTGGAAACAATCCTCCATCCGATTCCTGTAAGTGTCACAAGACTCATCCAACAGCTGCTTTGTATTGTGAATTTTCGGCCAATCGGTACGCACCGGAAAAGCTGCTCTCACTCTGCTGAAAAGGCCACCTTGGTTCTGTAACTGTCCAGTGACAATGTCACCACGTTCCCCGTTCACATCAAAATTTCCCCGGAGACGCTGCCATTTCAAACCAAAGTTCTTGCGAAATATTGAGTCCATTTCTTTTGCTGATGGCTCATACATGTCAATCAAATCCAAGATTGCCGTGCACCATTGTTCTACATCAACCCTGGGGTTCGGCAAGTCGCGGACCAAATCCTTGAATTCATCTGGCGTCCAGTTTCGTTGAACCTGTACTAATTCAGAATAAGCTGCTATTTCTGCTGCGTCCGCATTTGCCCCTGGCCGTGCATGGGGATTCGGATAGGGGATAAGGGGCAGTTGCAGGTTCTTCGTATCGCTCCGAAGTGTCATTTTATTGTCTTTCTGCAGGGTGAGACCTTCCACCTTCTTCTCAAGCTCAAGTGTCATTTTATTGTCTTTCTGCAGGGTGAGACCTTCCACCTTCTTTTCAAGCTCTATCACCTCCTGTCGTAGTCTGCCCATCTGTTCCCCCTTCTCGAAGATGTCAGCACCCGAGAGGCCTCCTGCTCCATTCTCCCCCACACCAGAATGACCTCCTGTTGCTTCCCCGACCCCTTCTCCTATTTCGAGCGGAGGGTCAGTTCCGTTCGCTGCGTTGTCTGCTAACAAGCCAGCTTCGGCATACAAGTCTCTTGCTGGGTTAGGGGGAGGTTGCGGTCCCAACACAGGAAGAGCTGGGGGTTGTCCTACTTGCAGTTGAAGTGGGGGCACGCCAGGAATTTGCAGGTTGGCTTGTGGCAGGATAGCAGGTGGGCCGACGTCCTGCTGGGCTGGCCCAGCACAGGCATAAGGGGGAGGCTGAAGGGTGTCCTGCATATTCTTTTTTAATCTCTTTCGTCTACTCTCTTCCTCACTCTCCCCTTTATACAATAACTTTTTAGTCTGCTTATTCTCTCTACACTCCGCTTCTCTCTCCCATTTTCGAAATTTGTCCCAATCTATGAATTCCTTCTTTTTCCCTGTTGCCCTATCATACTGTTCTAAAAAATCCCTACACTCCCTTAATTTGGAGGTACTCAAAGTCCCCATTAAAGGAAACTTTTCTTTACTTAACCTGTGCCATAATAGAGTCTGTTCCAGTATCCCTACTCCCCATTTAGCCACCATAAATTCTGCCGGGCCTGAAAGTGTCTGAGGCACGGAGCTTCCATCTTGTTGATTGCCCATGTCTCGTAGACTCAGGGAGAAACAAAAGAGAAAAGAAAAAGAAATTAGAACAAAGTCTCAATCAAGAAAAATAAATTACAACAGAGTCTCAATCAACCACTCCTTAATATCAACTTATTTCTCTACACAAGATAAAAGAAAGGGAAATCAAAACAGAGTCAACCACTAACTTATTTCTCCTCTTTTCCACACCTTGTTATATGCGGAATCACAGATTATCTGCAGCCCTAGAGACTTGCAATACTAAACACAGATTTGTTTGTTCAGCCGTAGCTTTCTACAAGATGACCTCGTTCATTCCATGCATATCATCTCAGACACACGTCATCTTTTACAAATCCTATAGTTCAGTTTTGTTTCTTACACGTATAACACACTTCCCAATCTATTATATATAATATATACCTATGCCCCCCTTTTTTTTTTTTTTTTTTTTTTCCTCAGTACATAGGTACATACATATACAGACTTTAGGATATCTTTATGAAGCCAATAATACTCCGTTCCTGAATAAACATACGTATCAGTGTAAACACCAAGACTACAATGAAATTGAATAAAAAATAAAAATATTCGTATTCAGGATGGAGTCAACCAAAAAAAAATAAAAAATAAAAATTCGTACTCAGAGTGGGTTTCTTAATTCCACCTGGCCTTCAGCCACGACATGTATCACAATACTGATATAGGAAATGTCACCTTTTAGTATGGACTATTACTACCACACGGCCTTAAGCCAGACATGTGTACCAAATAAATTGATATCGGAAATGTCACCATTTAGTATGGACTATTAATACCATACGGCCTTAAGCCAGACATGTGTACCAAATAAATTGATATCGGAAATGTCACCTAAAACTACGGATTGCAATCTCAACACTTTCTTACCTTAAAAGTCGTGGTCTCTGTCCATCCCGCACCCTCCAAGTCCACGGAACGGCACGTCACTGTACTTTTTACTAAGCGCGTATTTGCCTGCTGCAGTTTAATTCAATGAAAAAAAAGGTGTGCGGTCGGACAGACTAACACGTCCCTAGTCACAGCGCCATATTGAAGTGGATTTAATTAGACTTACAATCAAAAATGGAAAGGAAGTCGAAGTCCAGATCATGTAAAAGTTCAAAAGTGTTGAGACACAATCACGAGTTTATTTACAAGAGCGCTCCTGGAGATGCACAATACCAAAGTATCATGACAACTCCCCATCACAGGTTTTTCCCTTCTCTTATACACCTCGAGAAGCACGGGAAAGAATAAAAATACATATGTGGGTAAAGCAACAGGACACTCCTTTAACACATGGCCCTATATGGCTAACACATTACATGAACAACCCTTATATGATACTGTCCTGGAATAGGTCCTTGACTGCTGGCTTACTATATGCCCTTACATGGTGTTGCCTTAGTCCACTAGAATAAACACAAATAGGTCCTTGCCTGTTGGCTTACTACATGCCCTTACATGGTGTTTATTCTAGTCTACCAGAATAAACACAAATAGGTCTTTGACTGCTGGTAACAGGTGGAAGGGTATTCTCTCTGTCAACAATTAGCTCACATAGAATGAAATGTCATTTTCCCATTACAGTGTGTGTGTGTGTGTGTGTGTGTGTGCGTGTGTGTGTGTGTGTGTGTGTGTGTGTGTGTGTGTGTGTGTGTGTACTTGAGAGAAAGAGGCGACTGTCTGTCTACAGTAATTCAACATGGAGAGCATTTATAGCTCTAATCGTTATCTTATCAACCTTCCAGTATTGTTTTCAGATAGGTATGATTTATTATTGTAATTTATTGTCTGTCGATTAGTCTTCAGAGAGACACTTTTTAACCCACAAACCTTAAACCTCTCTGACTGGTAGGCTTACTTTTTAACCCAGAAATCTTAGACTGAATCCACATCTCGGACTGGTATAGACTTATGTGAATAATAAATCCAAATGAAAGCATTATAAAGCCGCACTGCAATGTAACTTTCCTGCTCCATCCCAGATTTCAACCCTGCATTGGCCTCTTATGCAAGTGCTGACATTTTTACCACTGAGCTAATAGGGCCTATACATGCTTGCTCAATGTAGACATTTTATTTTGACCTTCAGGTCAAAATCCGTGTCAAGCCAGAAATGGGATTGTGTCAAAGGTTCTGTCAAACCAGACACGGGATCTAAATGCCTCAATAGAAGAGTGGGGAGACCAAATACATCCACCCAATTGTTATTGTGTGGTCGCAGCAAGCGACACCACTGTGGGTAAAGTTTGGGTGGACAAGGTTTGCCACCAAACTAGTAACTAGAAACACAGTAGATTTACATTCCAGGAACGTGCAATTTTGTGTGGCATGGTTCTGGCTGAACTAGGAACCTCATGAGGTTCCTAGTTCGATCCCCGGCTCCCTCAGAGTTCGGTGTCGAAGTGTCCTTGAGCAAGACACTGAACACCTAATTTCTCCTGATGTGCAGGTTGGTGCACTGCATGGTAAGCCTCTTCTTCCACCCCATTAATTTACTCTACTAGAATTGCAGCATTTGACAGCTTTCGTTTATTCTTACTTTTCAGATATTCAGTATTATATTTCAGTATATTTTGGTGCTAAAATGTTAAACATGTCCATCTCCAAAACTCCCACCCCCATGCACGCACACACCCCATACTCCATCGCCACACCACCTCCCACAACACATGACATACACCCCCTCTGTCATACTTTGAATGTTGTGAGCCTGTAGATCTGCTATTTTGGTAAAAGCTTGACAATCTTTGGAAAACGTGAATACTATTCACTTATTTGATATATTTTCTAGTTTTGTATTAACATACACATATGCTGAAGAAGGCATTTGTCAAACAGTAAAATAAAGTATTCGTTTCTGTTCAAGTATTAACATACTCGACCATGCAGATTGGACAAAATGGTTACATAGACAAAAATGTTACATAATACAGTCACTGCATGGAACTAACTACTTTTATGATAATAAAAAAATTAACGATAATAACAAGTAAAACATTCAATGCCTTTACACAAACAAAAAGAGAGAGAAATATGCAGGTAGAATTGGGGGATTCAATAGCAAAAAGGGCCACTGACAATCCAACAACACTATCTACCTATCTAAACATGATAGATTACCCTCTGCGCCCCATGCCATGATCTCATGTGAAACCTTTGACTGACTTGTGTGAATGAGTGCTATTGAGAACCTAAAGGGCGTTACCTCAGTGCCCTCCCACGCTTTAGATGACCAGAGCTGGGTCAGTGGCCATGGTTATCAGTCTCATCCCCTCCCCATCCGGTCGGTCCCCTGGAGCCAAGGACTGGATCAATAGCGGATGACCGTGTATCAATATCGATAAAATAGAACGGTATATAAATTGTGTGTGTGTGTGTGTGTGTGTGTGTGTGTGTGTGTGTGTGTGTGTGTGTGTGTGTGTGTGTGTGTGTGTGTGTGTGTGTGTGTGTGTGTGTGTGTGTGTGTGTATAAGTATGTGTGTACTGTGTAGACAGACAGACAGACAGACAGACAGACAGACAGACATATTTTACACATACACATTTTACATACATACATACAGTACATATACACAGATATATGGGTCCCCATTGATACCAGCACACTCCACCTATCACCCACATAGATAGACTGTGTTTGGCCTGGGATGGGATTTCCTTGTGCCTTTGTCAAAGCCTATCCCATACACACATACACTTATCATGTGGAAATGTGTGATCACACCCACTCTTGCATCACAGTCGCAAATATTACTCTTTTTGACCATTCTGACTTTAAATGTCAGAGAGGAAATTGTTGTATGAATGAAAGAGATATAGGCTACAATACAGAGCATCACAGAGGGAGGGGGGAGTGTAAAATAGTGGTTCCCAGCCTGGGCCGTGGCTCAGCGATCCAGGCACCTTGGCTGGTAATCCAGTCTGGCAGTGTGCCGCGGGTTCGACTCCTGATCTAGACAGCATTTACTGCATGTCTTGATTGTCTTCCCCCCATCTCTCTCCCCATTTCCTGTCAGCCTACTGTCTGTCCCTCCATAAAGAAATAAAAAGGTGAAAGCC
Organism: Protomyctophum bolini; assembly: GCF_963924005.1. NCBI lineage: Eukaryota > Metazoa > Chordata > Actinopteri > Myctophiformes > Myctophidae > Protomyctophum > Protomyctophum bolini. Next base: position 9,293,813 of record NC_137882.1, on the reverse strand, counting down.
ACAATTTTTTAATAGTGGTTCCCATTCAAGTGGGGTTCAGAGACCTAGACCCTAGGTGTCCCTGGAGGGGTACCAGGGTGTCCGCACCAAAACAAGTTAAATATTCTTCAGCTATTTGAAAATAGCAATAGCATACCATTTTCAGATGGGGGTCTGTGTCAAACTGGCAAAACTTAAAATACTTTTGGGGTCCTTGATATGAAAACGTTTGAGAACCACGTGGTGTTATGAAAACATGGTTTTGAGTTGCCAAATAATGTGTGACAAGTGTGTGGCAAGACATTTTCCTGTCTGCCTGTCACAAAATTAAACATTGTCATGCAACTCATTTGAATTAGGGGTGTACATTTTCTGTGCGAGGTTAATGTGTAACACGCATGGTCGATATGGCTGCTCTGGGCTGCTAGGTGAGCTGACAGACTCAATCTGTGTGTGTCAAACATGTGTGATTAAGGAGAACATAGTACTCCACATGCTCTGTCCCCCTGTTGCCTTTTCTCTTACCTGCATGCATGCTTGCTTTCTCTCTCTCTCTCTCTACTGTTTACTTTTTCCTCCTTCAATCAGTAACTTCCATGAGTCAGCTACACACGAAGGGCCTATCTGTGAAAACACGCGCATGCGCCCAGGCTCTTTCTCTCTCGCACGCACGCACGCACGCACGCACGCACGCACACACACACACACACACACACACACACACACACACACACACACACACACACACACAGTTATGTTAACATGACACGAGTCAACAGATGTTAAAAAGGTTTAGCAAAATAGGCGAAACATAAAATAACCTCATATCTCTACTCACATTATATTACGAGATATACTAGAGAATGATGAATTAATTAGCCATGACTAAAAGCAAAGGTTGTAGGAATGTGGACAAATAGACAACTAACTCCCAGTACTGCTTATCTAAAAGCAACCACTACAACCAAGATTCAACCACCAATAGTAATCGATAACAAAGGCTTTGGTTGTCACGTACCTGTTGATTGATTGCACAGAATTTTGGTTTTTGAGTTTCCTATAGTATTATCTATTTGGGTTGTTGGGTACTTATTACTCTGCCCTGATAAGGCCTGTGTCTAGATTCCCTGACCTTTAGGCAGAGGGATATGAAACGTTGAGGGGTTCCACTGAAGCTTGTGCCTTTGTTTTGTTTTTTACCTGTAGAAAAATGAATCATCGTGATGTGATTGGATCATGTTCCCTAAACATGCTTTAGATACTGTCCAAGATTCTTTAATGCATATAGAATCATCACTATTATATACACACTGCCGCCCACACACACAGAGCTTCATTCTCCCACCTGCTGCTGCTATCTCTGTAAACCGGTCCTAATTGGTGTAAATATTGGGTAAAGTACCGAGGTGGGATGAGATAACCTATTTGTCACATACCCAGTCAGCCATTCAGCCTCCACTGATTAAACAGCAAATGTCAAGATAGCACAGGGGTGGTCACACACGATCTTTACATTGACAGCTCATACACAACAGTGCATATGGCTGGCTGATCAAATACATGAAGAAATATTTCTATTTAGAAGAAAACAGGACATTACATGCTTTATGAAAACAAATGTCTTCATGTCTATATGGTTCCCATATAGACATGGGATTCATGACCACAGATGCATCCATAAGACAGAAAAACTCCAAGGTTGATTTGAACAGCAGCACATTTTCATTGAGGGACTTAATCGTGGTGCATACTGACATCTAGTGGACACTGATAATTCTTACATCTCCCACTGACTTGGCAGTTGGCAAGTGTTCAGTCCTCAAAAAATGCGAACGCCTCAATTTTAGATTTCGTTGCAATATACAGTACATACCGATATGGTATATATCTGAAGAAGGCCACAGAAGCCGATAAGTTTGTTTGTTTTTTTACCCCGCCTTGGTAGTTTTTGGGGAGCTTTCAAAATGTGTGCTTAGTCTTTCTTTTGCAGTCTGTTCTTTTTTTGTTTCGAGCAACCGTTGAATTAACCTGGGATGCGTGTGCACCGCCTGACCAACATACAGTAAATCCCATTGATTACTTTATGTATTAATACAGCTACCAGTTGCTGCTAACTGCCATCTACTTCAATTACAGAACAAATTTAGCACTTAACCATGTGGGTATACCTCAGACCTACACTGCTACTGCAACAGTTACAGTACATCACATAATAAGATTACTGTACCCAACACCCGTATTGCATTTTCAGGGTCCTCCATCCCAAGCAACACTAGACATGGTATTGTTTTAGACAGACTACTCACTGTTTATCGTTGCAAAATAAAGCACTTACTTTCAGTGATCAGAGGAAAATAAGAAAGTAATAAGCTTATTAAAATAAACGAGTTAATTACCATAAGACTGGGAATTGGAAAACACAGGAAAATGAGAGGGCTGTGTATAACACATTTTATTTTAGCCAGCCGATTATATCATGAACTCAATAAGACTGGGAATCAACAACAGAGAACAAAGCAGAGGGTTGTGTACAAACAAATTTATTTCAGCCTTAAGCCATGAACTCATATGGAATGGGTTCCAGCACCTGTGGCACGTTGTTCTTGGTGGTGACGAAGTGGGCCTCACGAGGTGCCTGGGGCTGTAGAATAGACGGGGATAAAGATATCAACCAGTGATGTCAGAAATATTGAGAGCACTCGGGTCATTTAACTGCAATCCTGTGTTGTCACATTAAAGCTAATTTATACATCAATGTGCAATGCTTTTACTTGACAAAATGACAACTGACATTTTCAGTTTGAAATACTGTTTGCCGTCGTTTGAAGTTGAAAGGGTTGCGCACTAATGTATAGCCCAAGTTTTATAGTCTGAGTGCCATGAAACTACAGGGTATACATATTTTGTGAAGTACCATTAAGTAGATGCTCTATTCTTGTGATCAATTTTTGATTAAAAGCGATTTAATAAAAATAATTCAACACTCAGTATTTGCGTAAACTACAGTAAATGCAATACTGTAGGTGTAGCACAGTATCAGACAGATGTTCCATCTAGGGCAGTTTCTGCAAGGTTAGCAGCATGCAATTATTTTTTTTTATTCAAAACTTACATTTTCACATTCAAACTGGCAGTAATTTTTCATATTCGACTATAGGTTCCGATATGGAATATGCATTAACCCATTCTGGGCGGGAACCCCATTTGGTGTCTTACCCCCTCAGGCCGGGAACCCATTTTTGGGTTCTGTACAGTATGTACAGTATTCAAAAAATTGATGCTGCTATATAAATATTTGAAGTTTTTCAGAAAACTTAGGTCAGGCTTTAGAAGGCGTTTTTGTAATCTGCTTTAGGCCTCCCATTTTCCCCTAAAATCAGTCAGTTTTTTTGTGGCATGTGCCATCACCAAGTTAATAATTACATGATGTCAAAAGTGTTCAGTTTCATTTATTTTTATTCAAGCTTTATTTAACCAGTAAAAACCACGTTGAGACTAACGGAAGGTCTCCCATTCCTTCAAGTGAGAATGAGAGAGGGAGAACAAAGGCTAAACCATGGCATTGTGTCCTACCTGACGCTTCAGTTCCACCCAGCTGCCGTCCTTCTTGGCATCGAGCTTTCTTTTCTCGTTAGCCTTCACACGCTGCAGGAAGCTGTCCCTACTCTTCGAGTGCTTCACATGCTCAATGCGCACATTAATCCTCTTGGCCAGGATCTTGCCCCTGCAGGATGGAGAAATCAGATTAGCTCACAAACTCCCACAAGCAAAAGAAAGAGATTTTTTTGGACGATTGTTGTAGTCGAAATTGAATGAAATGGCATTTGCTGAAACAAAACGTTCTGAAAATGTGGAGCTTGGTATACGCTTTTTGTGGGAATCTAAATTACACAAATAGAGTAAACTAGTTAAGTAACATGTGATTTTCTTTATTTAGGCAAGTCAGTTTTGAAATTGATCATACATCAAACTGAAATTGAAACTTCATGATGCATTGAATAATTTCCTACATTATCAACCCATCAACTCAGACGGTTTCAATTTAGGATTCTTCGTGTTGCGTTTCTTATTTATTGCAGTTTTACTGCAGACTGTCTGTAAGTGTGGCCTCATTGCAACCCCAGTTCCAACATCAGTTAGGCTCGAGTGCTTAAGGACAAATGCTATGCCCCACAAGAATGACCACTGGAGGACATAGACAGCCCTGGTGGTAAAGTGAAGATGGGGGTTCTAATCCATCTATGTGAATCAAACATTAGCTATATGCAAGCACCAATATACAACACAGAAATTTAAATATATGTTTTACTTACTTGATCTGCTTGTTGACAATGACACCCAGAGCATGTTGGGTAACATTGTAAACACGTCCTGTTTTGCCGTGGTAGCACTTGTGAGGCATTCCCTTCTGAATGGTACCGGTGCCCTGGAGTCACAGAAATGTTTGACAAAATGTCAGTATGCATTTCATTTATTCTACATAGTGGAGGAACTTTGGGAGAGATAAGGGTGATTTCACACCAATTCGTCTAAAGGCGCCAATTTTGCAGATGTAGCCCAAGGCACGCTCTAATAATTTCAATCTCAAACTAGGAAGTTTTCATGATTCTGAATCCATTCCAAGCATTAGTTTTGCACGAAAAACACTGTGCTAAATTCTGCCATAGCCACTTGCCCAAATTGTGAAGACCTCCTCACATTTGGGATGCCATTTTTAGCCCAAGAACGCCCTAGCTAAATCATTAGAGCATGCCCTGGGCTACATCTGTGCAAAATGTGGCGCTTTTACACGAATTAGGGCGAAATATCCCCAAGCGCCTGCACTAGCAATCGTGAGCTCAACATAAAGCCTACAAGTGAAATAAAGCACATCACGATTTGCCAAGTCAGATAAAGACACACTATACAGGAGATGTTAGATGTGTCTGCGTCTCTTGTCACCATCTGTGATAAACCATTAAACACCTTTTCCCTGAACATCACATAAGCAAAGTTGATGACTTAATATGGTGTAATGTTTTGATGAATATCAAACATATTAAGGACTATAGTAGAACTTATCATGAATGTTACATGGGTTTCATTTACTCGAGCTTGATATACATTATATCCATCAAATGGTTAGATTTTTCTTTTTAATGACGACTCATATTATGTACCAAGACCCATTACATAAAAACTAACACAAGCGCCATTACAGTCTTACCTTGATGTCAACGATATCACCCTTCTTGTAGATGCGCATGTATGTGGACAACGGAATAGGGCCTGTAAGAGATCCAACGTTAGTAACAAGTAACAACCCAATGTTATGTGCAACCCATAGACTGTAAAAAATATGGACAAAGCGTTCCCCGGGTCTAACATGGACGTAAAATGAAGCCTGTAATTCCTTGCACTGTAAGTCGCCATATTTCTAGATCTGTTTGGGCCCAGCTGGCCATTGGCTGGCTCCGTTTGGGCCCAGCTGGCCATTGGCTGGCCCAGACAACGAGGTGGGACTTCCCCCCCCCCCCCTTACTCTTCGTTGTTTTTTATTTTGACTGAACGGGGGTGGCTCCCGATCATAGACTGTAACGGTAGCCACGGCCCTCAGAACATACACGACTTTATGGTATTTTTATTTTTATAAATGGGACCATAATTTTCCAAAAAGAATATTATGACATGAGAAATGAGACTTTAAACTAGTGACTGGAAGCAGAAAGTATTCATGACCATGTTTATTAAGGTAATACAGTCTAGGTTTTTTTGGGCCCAATGACAGCGCCACAACAGGCCATTATATGAACTTTCAGGAAGTCCCAATTTCCTTAGTGGCTTCACGAAATATCTGTCTGACTGCCCCCCTGGTGCAACCTAGATAACTGTTATTTTTAATTAAATTACAAAGACTCACCATGTTTGCGGAACTTCCTGGCAAACATGTACCGGGTCCCCCTCCTCTTGCCTCTGGTGTTCGTCATGATGCCTGATCACTAAGGAAGAAGACATGCCAGGTCATTTCACATGATACATACAGCACATGTGTTTTTATTTTATTTTTTATAATCATCAGTAGGCCAATATAAATATACTAAATACAAATTTAGACACCAATCAGTCCGTTTCAAATGTAGTCCTACACCTGCCATATTGGGGCCAAACACAGGTGTTGCCATTTGTCTGAACAAGTATGGTTGGCGTAGAACTAATTAATTTGTTTGCATAGGTTTGGTCCCCAACATGGCAGATGTAGGATATACATTTGAACTCAAAATGAAAAGATTCCGTGTAGTTGAAATTAGCTGCATTCGGTGGTGGCAGTAATGACGACACGTACATAACATTACACAATGATAATTGATAATGACTCCTTATCATAGACAATACGCGGTACAGAGCCGAAGATAACGTTCCCCATTAAATCCGTGAGTTACTTGCAAACCAGAGGGTTTAATTATGAGGTTGTCGAGATAGAAATGGAACTTGTGTTGTCTTTTCCATTGGATTAGCTTGCTAGGCCCACATGTGGAACCACGATGCAGCTCCCGGACAGTTCTACGGGCATTGTGTCTCTTTTAGACTCACTGAGAGGTTCATTACACAACTACGAGGAAAACTTATAATTGCAGTGTGTGTATCGGTGCAATTAGGTTCGAATATTGTGGTAAAATAAAGTGAAAAAGATGTTTAAGCACAGAGAACATCTTACCCCCGTTTGCTTACAAGATGGCGGGTACGGCGGAAAGAGGGAGCGTAGGACCCCAGACTCCGCCTTGTAAATTTTAGGATCCAGGCAGACCACGATAGTGCCTGAATTAAATGGGTGTTTCCCGGGGTTCAGATTTTTATTTATTTATCTACCTGCAAAAATGTACAACAAATGGAAGCTATAGTTTTGTCGGTGCCCTTTCGATGTACTCTTTTTCTGTAGTGGATATATATTATTAATTGTATGGAGCTGTTAGTTGATGTCGAACGTTTATTTGTATCCAGACTAGTATGCACTGCGGAGAGTAGCTAAAATGTATGGGATTCTAAAACTAAATCGACTTCCGTTACAACGGGATTACGAATACATCTCTGCTAGCCAATGCCTTTTTATGCGTGATTTACTGAACAATATTATTTCATTTAGATAGACAGTAGTATAATAGGCTGCCTATAGATCAACGCAGTATAACAGGGTTTCTAGTTCTACAAATCATTGCAGAATAACTGCCAGCTCTGGATGGAGCATAAAGACTGAGACTCCAAGGAGAGATCAGTGACGTCACGAACAATCAGACGTGTGTAGCCCCGGTGTAGCCTGTTGTTTCAAGGTCGGAATCCAATTTTGCTGCACAACCTCGAAGCAAATGACGTACTTTCGACTTTTCCATTGTTTTCAGATGCATACGTCTATTGTTGTCGAGAGAAAGGGTCACGCGACAACTAGGGGCATCTTGCGGTCCATGGCCCCACGTGACGCTTAGTAATGACGTAATCTGTCTATCCTTGGTATCTTCACTCTAGTTCCAACCTCGCCTACGCGTTGATTGGGTGGAAGATGGCGCTAGCCGAATGGAAATCCTAATGACAGTCTCCAAATTTGCCTCTTTTTGTACCATGGTGAGTACGTGGGATTCGTGCATGTTTATAGACAAGACTTTATGTTGACGTGATTGCCGCGACTTGATTGTCGAGTGTAGTTGGGGACAGTTAAATGAAAAATCCCGTTAAGCTGTTGACGCTATGCTAGCCCAGCAGTTTCCAATCAGCAACCACCCACTCTGATCTGCTCTGTACTGTAGACACTACTAGACCGTGTTAATGGGCGATCAGCTCATTGATGATGGACTATTCTCATTGTATCGATCTCACGTAACCACCTAACTAATCCGAGTATTAAAATAGCCCTGCTTGGTGCAACAGCGTGACCGTGCACGGTGACGGACGTGCACCTGCTGCAGCTGTGCTGTGTGAGCAACACAGCTAAACGAAACTAGCAACCGGAGTTGGCTAATGTGCGTGCATTTACTTTCCCAACAGCTGGAAGCAGCAGGAACACACATCTGGGTTGGATAGATGTTGAGCCAGCGTTGTTATTTTACATGATATGTATTTTAGAGTCGGAGTTTAAAACAGCTGGATTTGAATTAGCAGCATTTCACAAGGCAAGCTAAGGTTACAACAAGCGCAACCAATGACGACATGGTTAGCTGCGCAGTTATGGACAGTGAACACGTTCCAGGCTAATTTCTGCTGTCTGTATAATGACAGCTATGGACGTTGAATCATTGAATGTTTTAAAGTAAATCATACACCCATGGATATGCAGTGTTCAACGCATCCATTAAATGATTTGCTTTTTATTCTTAACCATAGAAAGGTGTTGCCTCCACCCTGTTTGTCTGACTACCTGAAAATGTGTAAACCTGTCTGGGTTATAAATATGGATCAGCCAAGTTGAAGTGACACTTTACTTTCCATCAGAAATATATTTTAGTTGTCAAATAAAGTAAAGAAGCCAGTGGACAACTGTACATTATAGCAAAAATAATGTGGATGCACAATAAGTACCATTAATACCATCATCAGGTATCTCAATCTGGATGCACAATTAAGTACCATTAATACCATCATCAGTTATCTCAATCTGGATGCACAATTAAGTACCATTAATACCTTCATCAGTTATCTAGTTTTTAATTATTTTGACCTCCTTTCTTCTCCACTCCTTAATGTGTGTGGCCTCGCCTGCCAACGAGAAGCATCTCTGTCCTACTCCCATTCAACACCCCTGCTGACGTTTAACTGGGGCAGCCATGCCCTCTGCCACCCGGCTGCCCCAGTTACCTGATTTTGTGTGCCCTCAACAGTAGATGACCTTGAGAATGTTAATCGTTGGCCTGCCTATTTATTTCTTATGATTCTGGTCCTGTATTAAGTTCAGTGATTGTATTATATGTTTAATGTAGAGAATGGTGTATCATCAACAACTCCTGGAATTGTTTTTTCTTCAGGGCGCCAATGCCTCTGCTCTGGAGAAAGAAATTGGCTCCGAGCAGTTTCCTGTCAATGAGCACTACTTTGGCCTCGTTAATGTAAGTGAATTATATACTTACAAGCTTTAGTGTTCCCGCTTAGCGTGTGTCAGTCTTAATTGACATGTGCACTTGATTAGTCTGCTGACCTCTGAAGTCTTTTCTGGTGCTCTTCTCAGTTCGGGAACACCTGCTACTGTAACTCGGTGCTGCAGGCTCTGTACTTCTGCCGGCCATTCCGCGAGAAGATCCTGGCATACCGCAGTCAGCCAAGACGCAAGGAGAACCTGCTCACCTGCCTGGCTGACCTTTTCCACAGCATCGCCAACCAGAAAAGGAAGGTGGGCGTCATACCGCCCAAGAAGTTCATCACCCGGCTACGCAAAGAAAATGGTGAGACATATACTGAGGCAAAGGGTTGTAGTTTTAAGATATAGTCAATGAAAAAGAGAGACATGAAGAAGACAACTTGCGGTGGCAACAATAATGTACTTCAGCAGAAATGCATGGGACAGGTCTTTAACTTCTTTGCCTTTGTGTTGTCTCTTGGCAGAGTGTCTAATTCTGCTGATTATACACTCTGCATGTCATATGCAAGAGAGGAAACACCTCTGGGCTCAGGAAGTACAAGTTTCATCTCACTTTCTTCCTCTGCAGAGCTGTTTCGTGAAGATTAATGCTATTCCCTAACAAATTATGCAAACAACACTCATCATTGTGATTGTGATGAACAGTGAGGCTCGTGTGGCACGCAAAAACAAGCTGCTAGGAAAGCGGAGATTTATTGATATCAAAACAGGCTCCACAGGCTCCGCAGGCTGGGATGCGTCTGTTGAGCAACATTCAATGTAATTTCCGGTTGGGACGTCATCGAAAATGTTCCCCCCCCATTTTAGCCGATGAGACCGAAATTCTTAAAACGTGAATAACTCTTGATCTAAAATCATTCCGTCCAATTCTAAGCAAAGATTATGTGTTAGAATTAGATGGTCCATCGCGGTCCCGTCGCTATAGTCGCTACTTCAGCTACATCCGGGATAGCACCTGGTGTGTCGCTAAATGTGCTCCGTCGCTATAAATCGATGTGCGCTCTGATTTAATTATCCTTAACAGTTTGCAGATTGGGTACAGTTCAAGAAAAGTACAGGTCAATACAAAAAATGCACTAAGACTTTTACATAAGGGTCATCAATAATCTATAATCTATAATGTCTGGATGCAGTAAGTTCCAGATCTGGACTGGTTACTCGCTGTTTCTATCTGAGCGCAGTTTGACAGCTATGGAAGAATGCCTGAACTAACTAACTCTCCCTCTCACTTTGTTATTGTCTTTCTTTCTCAGAGCTGTTTGATAACTACATGCAGCAGGATGCCCACGAGTTCCTAAACTATCTGCTGAACACCATCGCTGACCTTCTGCAGGAGGAGCGGAAGCAGGACAAGACCAATGGCCGCGTGGCAAATGGCACGTTGGATTCCCAGAACAACAATAGCAATGCCACTCCTGCGCCCACCTGGGTTCACGAGATCTTCCAAGGCACACTGACCAACGAGACACGCTGCCTCACCTGTGAAACAGTGAGACAGACCCCTTTTCATGTTGGCATCTCATTAGCATTAAACTCTATATTATGTGTTTTTGTGTGTGCATGTTTTGGATCTTTGCTGTGCACTGCGCACAACACAAGATGCTTTTCAACCTCTTCCTAAATCATGTCGATGTGCTCTGGTTCGACAGATGTTGTTTGAGTTGTTGGGATTTTGTTTAACATACGGTAGTTTGACGTCAATCAACTTTTGTGCTCAGATAAGCAGCAAAGATGAGGATTTTCTGGACCTGTCAGTGGATGTAGAACAGAATACCTCGATAACCCACTGTCTCAGGTAAGATACGCAAATGCCTCTGCGTAATGTAGATGGAAGTCATGCACCATGCCAGTGCTTGATATGCATATTTATTTAGACCCTGGCTGGCTGACTCAAGCTTGCATATTGACAGACATATTATCTTCTCCATCCAGAGGTTTCAGTAACACAGAGACACTGTGCAGTGAATACAAGTACTACTGTGAAGAATGTAGAAGCAAACAGGAGGCACACAAAAGGTCAGTCTATTTTCTTTTAATAAATAAATTGTGCCGTGAATATGCTTTAATAGCAAAATAATCTGCAATCGGCTATTATGTAAAATAGGGTTGAAACTTGAAAGTGCTTAAGTCTTGTGTCTGGGTTTTATTCATATTTAACCAATGAAAAGTATTAACAAGAGCTTGTCTAAAGCCCCATTCAGACCGAAGAAGCTGCTTTAAAAAGCAGAAGCAGAAATCTAAAAGACGCAGCTTTTTTTTGAGAAAGTGGGCGTGTACAAGGTACCTGTCACTCAAGCTGCCTGGACTGGCTGTCTGGCTTTGAGACGAGAGACGGGCAGTTTGAGCAGATGCGCATTTGAAAGTCTAAAATGTAAAATAGCGACTGTAGAGGAGACATAATTATATATTTAGTTACATCATAACCTATGTATCGATGAATAAATAATATAATCTTGGTAAACTTGTTTGTAAATAACCGAACGGACGGGATCTCAATCCTCCGTCTTCAGTGCTCATGTCTCCCCCCCCACTCCGCTCTCGTCTCCCCCAGGCCACGAGCGAAACCCTCCGGGCATTGTTTTAAATGGCGGCTCTGTATGTAATGTTAATGTTGATTTAGAAAGAGCATACCGTAGAAATACAATTGTATGTATCCAGCACGTCGTAAAAGCAATTAAAACAGCTTATGTTTACGTGCGATTTCCGGACATTCAGTCCCAAGTCTCCCGTGGAAGGGAGCTCCTATCTCGGCGCTGTCTGAAATGATTCCCTCAAATAAATATATGCGATTGGTTTATCGATTCAGAACGCAGCAAACCAATCACAAAACATGGGCAACATATTGCATAAATAGAGGGGGTACATACAACTGATATAAAGGCTATTAATTATTTTTTAAAGGTATGATTCACGGTGCCCACGTTTCAACAATCAACATACAATGCAGCGACACACACACACACACACACGAAAGTGGACCGACTTCTGGACCCTGTGGCCCGGCCCGCGGAGGACCCCCTAAGTTGAGACTGGGTGTCGAGGAGCGTACACCAGTGGTCAACGCCCTGTGCTCAGGGCGAGGTCCCGCGACAAGGGCAATTAATTTTAGTGCGAGGAAACGTCCCGCAAATCGTCTCCGAGCACAGCTCTCCTCGGCGTTCCAGTACTGGGGACTACTGTACTGTGTACTGTGTGTGTGTGTGTGTGTGTGTGTGTGTGTGTGTGGGGGGGGGGGGGGGGGGTACATACAACTGATATAAAGGCTATTAATTATTTATTTTAAAGGTATTGATTGACGGCGCAAAAGCTTCAACATACTACCGAGAGACACACGAGGATCGGCACAGAAACGCGCTGAGAGCGGGCTGCTGCTTCCCTCTTCTCGGGGAAGGTTTTGGCGAAAACTCCCGACACAACTATTGTTTAGTTGTTTGTCTATCTATCTATATCTGCTAATTTATCAACCGTGTGTGTGTGCACTGTTTAGTCCACAATCAGCGTCAGCGACGGATAGCGTTCCGGAGAGTTCAGTTCAGTAGTCCATCCATAGCTTCGATGAGAACCGGAGGGGGGGGTGAATGCACGATGACTTGTCCCCAGAAACGTGACACTCGCGACGGCACACGGAACACAACCTGTTTTCACCGCTTCGACAACTTGTTTCTCATATAAACTTTAATTTCTATCACAAAATATGCTATGGTCTTGCCAAATATCCATTCATATTTCATATACAGCCCATATTCAAAAAGTTTCTTTTTTAATGCGGACAATTGGGTCGGACAGCTTTCCAGAGGGTTTTCGGTTTTGTAAAATGAGCTCAACTCCGCCTCCTCAAACCACGCTGTGCTCTGATTGGCTACACGCAGATTTTTAAAGCTCCAGCTTTTAAAAGCTGCTTTAAAGTTAAGCTCCGGTGAGCAAAAAAAAAAGCAAAAACAAAAAAAAGCTATTCTTCCAGCTTTTAAACGCAGAAGCTGTTCAGCATAGAGATAACATGGGACCAAGAAGCAGAAGCTAGCTTCTGCTTCTTCGGTCTGAATGGGGCTTAAGAACTACACTGGTTTCGTTGGAACACAGATCATATTTTCAATATCCTATTTGAACATACAAGGCAAGGTTTCCCCCTGACACTTGACAGTGACGATGTTTAATTCCCTACACCTGCTGCTACTGGGCAGTTTACATCTATGTGAATGCTAAGTTAGATAGACACATGTGGTCATTCATGTGGTCCTCTCTTGTGTTTGTAGGATGCGTGTGAAGAAGCTCCCTATGATTCTCGCTCTGCACCTGAAGCGCTTCAAGTACATGGAGCAGCTGCAACGCTACACCAAGCTGTCATATCGCGTTGTCTTCCCGCTGGAGCTCCGCCTCTTCAACACCTCCGGAGACGCCACCAACCCCGAGAGGCTCTACGACCTCGTGGCCGTGGTGGTGCATTGTGGGAGGTGCGTGTGAGGCAGTGTACCTGAAGGCAATCGCAACATTTCACAAAAATATAGATTCTAAAAATGTCTTCTGCATCCTGACAGTTTTCTGAAAAAGCTATGTTTCTATGTCAGTGGTTCTTCGATTTTTCAAAAATAGCAGACCTACAAGCTCGTAGCGCGCCACTCGGTGGCGCGCTATGAGCTTGTAGATCTGCTATTAGCATAACTAAAGCATAACATAATGCTAACACCAAAAGGGGTTCCCGCCCAAAATGGGTTAACTATTTGTAACTAGATTGTGTGATTTGTTAGTGATCTGTCATTCAGGACAAGGTTGTTGAAAAGGAAAGGCTAATGGTTACTTTCCACCTTCTAATTAACTTTTATTTATTTATTCCAGTGGTCCAAATAGGGGTCACTATATTGCCATTGTAAAGAGTCATGACTTCTGGCTGCTATTTGACGACGATATTGTAGAGGTGAGTCACAGCATGATCACATTTCTATTACAATAATGTGTATTTTGTGTGTGACATTTCTACTCATGTTATTCGATCCACTAACTAATCCATCGGATGTCTTCACGCCCTGTAGAAAATTGATGCCCAGGCCATAGAGGAGTTCTACGGTCTCACTTCGGAGATCTCCAAGAATTCTGAATCGGGCTACATCCTCTTCTACCAGTCCAGGGACTGAGAAACGCCTTTCCACAAGGCGACCGGGAGTAAAGCTCTGCCCCCCCACCCCCTGCCCCCTCCACCACTGGGAGTAGTGGACTATACATACCCTGCCCGCTGCACAGCTGTACTTCATAACTGTGCTTTTTTTTTTTTACCAACACAGTGCCGCAGCTCAGCCTCAGAACTTCCCCCTGAATGCCCACCGTCCCTCTCTGTTTTTTTTTTCCTGCCCTCTTCTCCTTCTTCATCTCTGGCTGGATGCTGCTGTTGCTGCAGGGACAAATGAGCTGTAGTGATTTAACGAATGAACGTTGTATTGAGATTGTTTTTAGGGGGAGTTAATAATGCATTAAATGAGGGTTGTACAGAGGTTCGTTTAGGTTGTACGAGTGGCGCTTGCTGGTTTTTGCATTGGGTGTTGGGTGAATGGGTATTTAATGATATGATATATAACATTGGCCCTGGTGTCTTCCCCCCTATCACACTGTAATGCCCGATTTATACTTGGTTGAGTGCAGGCTGTGAGCTTGTAGATCTGCTATTTTCCCTGCACGAAACGAAGTAGAAATCGGTCATAACTCTGCAATGTCTTCTTGGCGTAAGCCACCTTTAGGACTGGATAGGAGGGAGGGAGGGTGTCCCAACCTTGGGGCACACCAGATTGTGTATTTCTACAGTGTACAGAATGGTATTTGTATAAATATTACAAGAAGATAATATAGACCATGAGAAGTTGTATTGACACTATGGTGCACTTTTGATACCGTTTTGTAGGTGTTGGCAAGTTTAATGTAATTTATACTCCGTACATCGACGTCGGTTGCCAAAAAGACCAGATCTACAAGCTAAGTAGATGTTCGTTTTGGCAAGCGACACCCTTGCACAATGGAGTATCGATTAAGCTTAAGGGTTTGCTTGAAAAGGCCTGTTGTGAAGCGATCATTTTCTGTTTTAAAGAAAAATAAATAAAAGCTAATAAATTGCTGTGTGTGTGTGTTAGTGCTGCACAATGAATCGAAAAAAGATGGAGATCTAGATTCAGACACCTATGAGATCTAAATTTGAGCAAGAATCTAGTTGGCTGTACAATTCATTTTAGTTACTCTTGTGTTTTTTGCTACAAGAGAGACTTTAGGAGAGGTTAAATCAAGCTCTTTGAAGTTGTCTGTTTGAAGCCACAGTTTTTATTTGATTTATTTATTAGCTTACTGTGAGTCACAGCTGCACAGCAGCTATTCTTCCTGGAGTCTTAAACATATCATTACAACATTTCTTCCATATTACATACATTTACATACAATACAACACAAAACAACTCATCCATCTACTACATTTGATGACTAGCTCCACAGTACAATCAATATATCCCATTATAATGGGATATATAGTTGGCTCCAAATGCCACATTTTGAATGTAGTAATGTTCACTTTAGTTTGTTCAGCAACTAAAGAGAATGAAAGAAAATGAGAATCTAGTGAGAACCGTGATCTCAATTCTTGTGGGAGAAAATCCAGGTTAACATTAAGCAAGAATCGTGCTGTGTGTGCGCGCGCGCGCGTGTGCACATTTGCGCACCGATGACTCATACACTCAACATTGCCACCTAGTGGCTCGGTAGCCAAGCTTTACTTTGCAACAAGAAACAAAATCAATTTCAGACCCACCAGGTTCACCATAAAACAGCACGCTCACTGGATAATGCTTGTCTTGTCTCAGGCAGATGCAAGCATGGCCGTGCCAGCTAACAGATATTAGTTATATTCTTTAAAATCAGATCTCTTCTTCCTATGCCACATGCACTGGTGAACCATGTTCACGAAGATGGAGGATGGGAGAGTGACAGAAAGGGAGGGGGGGGGGGGGGGTGACACAGTTCATCATTATTGATTAATATACTGTTTATAGAACAGACAGGACAAAAATAGAAAGCCTTCACATGGGTCCGGGGCTTGTCTCTGCATCCTGCATGCATCTTATATTGGCATCCCACCCAGGAGCCAAACGCACGCACAGCAGGCTTCCAAACGTATTTACTAATCTGAAACGGAGCGAGCAGACATTTGCAGATAAGATGTGGATGTGCATCATAATCATTTGTTTCTATTTGACTCTTAACGCACGCACAGGCTTCCATTCATTATGGATTCATTCATTAATTGGAAACTGAGCGAGCAAACGTTTGCAGATAAAATGTGGGATTGACAGATTGTGCATTAATTTGTTTCCATTTGACTCAAATCAAACATTCAGCTCGCATGTCGGATAAAGGGTTTTAATATTTCCACAATCATCTTTCTTTGTATACAGGCTAATATGCAATTATGCATAAGACACCGGTATAGGCTATATGCCTGTCCTACATTATATGAGAACTGTCTCTACAAATGTGTCCTTGAGACGGCTGCGATGTGGCATTGAGCTGTTCCTAGGTGTGGTGGGCGGGGGTTTCAATCGCGGGCTCCTCGTCTCTTGGAGTCTGGCCCGTTTGGGACTCCATCACCACCACCACCACACACGCACATCTCTCCCTCCTCCCCCCTTGAGTCCTTGGCGTTGCTCAGCTCGCTGCTTCTTGCACAGCCGCAGTTCCACAGCGTTAAGACGCGCTCTGCTCCATCACTGCTGCTCCAGAGAACATCAACATCCAACGAGCTGCACCTCTGGCCCCTGGCGCTGCACCTGCCGCCATATCGTTATGAATAAGATGGAAATACGAGTCTGCCAATCCACCTAGACGGAATAAGCCTCACCTCACACAGTCAAGGTAGGCTAATGTATCTGGCGGCGAAATGGGATGAAAATGAATACATAGAAAGATTCCCGGCCATGCACAGGTTTGTGTTTTTGCAGCCTTTCGCTGACGTGGAACAACCGCTGAGTGTTTTTCCCATACAAGGTGCACTGCAAACCATGCATTAATAAGGACCATATGGCGGTTGCGACACATGAGGCTATATTTTCCATGACGGGTGCGGTTGGTATAGGCTATCCTTCCTATATGAATGAATGAGAAAGTACGCTTTAGTTTGTGACGGACTGCATGGAATATTATTGGCAAGACCGGTGAGAGGTTATTGATATCCGTTCTTCGTCAATCTGGCTGCTTGATGGTTTGCAGCTTTTCTTTTTTCTAATACCTATAATGTTGCCTATAATGACATAAAGCTATAAACTATATTTTACATTATTTTGAACCATTGACTATATAGCCTATTTTAAATTCTATGTTTGAGCCAGTGTTTAAGCCTATATGGGCCTATATGAAGCTGGCGCTAAATCCAAAAAGGCAAATTCAATCATCACAGATACTGTTTGGTGAGAGAAGAGAACAACACAATTTGTTTTATTTCACATTTAGTTTTCTTTCTTGCTTGCTCTCTATAGATAAATTGTCTATTTCTGGTTTAGCTTTGGTCAGTTACTTTCCTGTATGCCTTTATGGCAAAGTGAAGGATTGCCCGTGATCTTGTATAATGTAATAAATAATGTATTTGTTTTTGTGATACTAACTTTAGTTGGGCTAATGTTAACTGTAAATACAGCCCGCCACACACACACACACACACACACACACACACACACACACACACACACACACACACACACACACACACACACACACACACACACACACACACACACACACACACACACACACACGGGATACATGTGAGCAACCAAAATATCAAACAATACATAGGTTTCAGTGGTACTTTACCAACTTAGGAGAATAGAGGAAGACCTGGAGGCTGGAGATGCCGGCAAACACAGGAGAATGAGGGGGGGCCCAGGCCACCCCCTGTAGGGACGTCGAAGCTGTTTCCCCCCCCCTCCCCCCCTAACTTACAACCAACTATTACTAATAACGAAAACAAAGACTGCCGGTCATCCCCAGGCCAAACTAAAGTAAACTCAAAATAAGTAGTGACATGGTGTGGGACTGAGATGTTGCTGGGTCTGTGTCTGCCATGACACTGAGCTGGCTGGCTTTTATAGAGAGGGCTGCAGCAGAGGACAATTAGGGGAATCTGCTGCAGGTATGCCAGCCTGGGTGTGTCAGTCTGAGTGGGGAGGAGAGACAGAGAATTAGCACAGACAATGATTGAATGACTGAGTATGTGTGTGTGTGAGTGATGTCATGGCCACACGCAACACACATATCTTTCAGGGAGGGGGGTGTCTCGGAATGGATAAAATTAGTATCCCAACCAGACATTAAAATAGAATGTCAGTAGGTGTTTTTGTGTACATATCTGCACATGCGTCTTTGTGTTTGTGCGTGCGTGAATGTTATGTTCTTGCATGTATGCACGTTTATCTGTGCGTGTGTCTCTTATTTTCCAGACGGGGGCACCATGAGTGAGGATACATCCGTCACCCCCGGCTGGCTGAGCCCTGACTCCACGGCGTGGGCCAGCGGCGGTGGGGTTCTGATGGAGAACAACACCACCGGACTGGGAACGCTCGCCCCGGAGGAGATTCTCCCCCCCGGCCCGCTGCCCATGATGGTCAACCCCTGGGACATCGTGCTGTGCTCCTCCGGGACCCTCATAGCCTGCGAGAACGCCCTGGTGGTCCTGGTGATCTGGCAGAACCCCTCTCTCAGAGCGCCCATGTTCCTGTTGATCGGCAGCCTTGCGCTGGCCGACCTCCTCGCCGGACTGGGCCTGGTGCTGCACTTCACCTGTGCCTACCTGCTGCGCTCCGACTCCGCCCAGCTCCTGACTGTGGGCCTGGTGGTGG
The DNA here is from genome assembly GCF_963924005.1 of Protomyctophum bolini. NCBI lineage: Eukaryota > Metazoa > Chordata > Actinopteri > Myctophiformes > Myctophidae > Protomyctophum > Protomyctophum bolini. The sequence goes on along the minus strand of NC_137882.1, from coordinate 9,274,880 downwards.
CGTCCTTCTCCGCCTCCGTCTTCAGCCTGCTGGCCATCACCATCGACCGCTACCTGTCGCTCTACTACGCCCTCACGTACAACTCGGAGCGCACGGCGGCGTTCACCTACACCATGCTGTTCCTGCTGTGGGGGCTGTCCCTGTGTCTGGGCCTGCTGCCCGTCACCGGGGTCAACTGCCTGGCGGAGGAGTCCACGTGCAGCGTGGTGCGGCCGCTCACCAAGAACAACGTGGCAGTGCTCTCCGTCTCCTTCCTCCTTCTCTTCGGCCTGATGCTGCAGCTCTACGTGCAGATCTGCAAGATCGTGATGCGCCACGCGCACCAGATCGCCCTCCAGCACCACTTTTTGGCTGCCACGCCCCACTACGTCACAACGAGGAAGGGTGTGTCCACCTTGGCCATCATCCTGGGCACCTTCGCCGCCTGTTGGATGCCGTTCACTGTCTACTCCCTCATAGCTGACTACACCTACCCTCCTCTCTACACGTATGCCACGCTGGTGCCTGCCACCTACAACTCCGTGATCAACCCGGTCATATATGCCTTCAGGAACCAGGAGATCCAGAAGGCATTGTGGCTGGTGTGCTGTGGCTGTGTGCCGGCCAGTGTGGCACAGCGGGCACGAACCCCCAGTGATGTCTGACCAAATAGACCCAGGTGGGGAGAGAGAGGTGCCCTAGAGGTTGGCTGTGCTCCTGCCTGGCTCTGTGTAGTGTCAAAGAGAGCAGCAGCAGTGAAGATGAAGCGTTGTGGCAGGGTTATTAATGTGGCCGTGGGCAGAGGTCAGCTTCGAAGGCGTTCCCAAGAGAGGCTATTTGGTTAATAATCCATAGCCCGTCTGGATGTAGGGCAGTCTGTTTTATTTATTGTGCTCACTGTCGCACAAGGTATCTCACTGTCTTCCCCAGCCATGGCTGCCACCAACCCGGTGACACCATCCCAGCTGGGCCACGCCCTGCCCGCTCTGCAGCGAGCGATAGATGTGTCCCGTGTTTAGGCAGCAGCTGTATATATAGAATGTTATATAGTTTATAGCACTGGAGCTATAGTGTTGATATGTGGTTTTCACACATGAGATGTGAGAGATAATTATTAGATGGTGCACTGTGCGTGCGTGTGTCCATGCGTAACTAAAGGCGCATGGTAGATTTAGAGGCTTGTGTGTGTGTGTGTGTGTGTGGTGTGTGTGTGTGTGTGTGTGTGTGTGTGTGTGTGTGTGTGTGTGTGTGTGTGTAATTGCATGGAAAGGACAGGGAGAGAGGAGAGAGAGAGAGCAGAGCTGGTGATAAAGATGCAGGCATTTCCCACAATGAGGCCTGTCTGAGTCTCCAGCGGCATCTCGTCTCGCTGCTGCACCCTGAACGTGCATCGAAAGCTAAACAACCACGGAGAGCTATAAATAGCCCCTGTGCCCTGCGTCCTCCACAGACGCCAAGAAAGAAATCAAGCTGGGGAGGAAGAAAGAGCCTCTCTTGGTCTTTCTTTCTCCTCACTGTATAATATATATATATATATATATATATATATATATATAATCGCTTTAATGTCCCCACCCTCCAGCGTCCAGCGTGTGTGAATGTGATTTTGTTCAGCTTGTAGACATACAGTATCTGAGAGGTTAATAATACCTCACAGAACAGAACTTGTGCCATTAAGCCCCCAATGCCTTTGTATTCTTTATAGCTTAATCGAATCAGAACCACCCAATAGACTAGAGTCTAATGATGAAACTAAGATATAGAACATTAGCTTTGTTTATGTGACAACATGTTCAAAAATCTTTCCTTATCAGAATGTTTTTGTATTTACTTTATTACCGAGCGTCAACTTTTGTCAAAACCCTTTCACCATTGTCTGCACTGCATGCTAGATTTGGATGTAATTTGCATGCAACAAGCACAGTTGCCACCTTTTGTCCCGTGCTGTGCAACGTGATAGGACACAGAGGCAACCAAAAGTATGATATGGTGTCAACACCCTAATACTTAATTTACATACATTTAAGAGCAACAATCATGACTTGTGGCAAAACCAATCACAAGAGCTGCCCTGTTTCCACATTAAGAGAAATAGTAACACTTTTTCACCATAATAGTACACATTCAGATCCCAGTTCCATCCCAACTCACATCTCTATGACTGAATGAGCCTAGTATACCTGAATACACATTTAAGAGGTATTGTTCTTCCAGCATTGCTTCAAGGAACTGTTGCAGACCACCCTTTTTTAATATATCTGACACCAGGCAACAATTACCAGCTGCACCGTGCTACGTACGCACTGTGCTGTATAGTGTACTAGTCTGTATGTAGTATACTAGTCTGCACGTACTAGTATCTCATAATTATTTTAGTCTGAAGTATTTTTCATTTGATTTGTCATTTGAGATGATCTGCCAGCCAATCCGTCCACGATTTAATTCATTCACTCATATCATATCAGCAATAACTAGCCTATAAGCGGTAGTTATTTTATAAATTTGAAGCAATACAGAGATAGCAATAACATGCATATTCTTACACCACATCTTCCTTCATAGCCGATGTACAACATGAACATAGACCATGTGAGTAAGTTATAGTTCCAGTTTGCTATGGCAAGCAGGCCCAACCAAGCGTTAATGATGATTTAGTCATATAGATCTGTAGAAATGGGAGGTGTGAAAATGACTAATTTGTCACAATAACACCACTGCCTCATATTATTTTCTGCATTGGGTCTTCCCAAATTGGGCTTTTATAATTTCTTATATCTGAATGGAATAATGAAACTTTGTTGCCTCTACCCTGTGATCATACAAACTGTGTCGTAAGCGAAAGTGTCTGTACGGGATGTTTTTTTTCTTCAATGTGTGTGTGTGTGTGTGTGTGTGTGTGTGTGTGTGTGTGCGTGCGTGCGTGTGTACGTGTGTACGTGTGTACATGCACAGGGTGGAAACAAGTCTGAGGAATAACCTCCTTCTGACATCCATGACCTTAGACTAGAGGATAATGTCTTCCTGTGCTTCTGAGAGAAGTGGTCTTGTTAAAGTGCGTTTGTCCCTGCCGCATGTTGAGCTTTGAGGAGACTCTGACTCTGACTCTCCACGTAGAATTCCAGCACTTCAAACCAAAGTGAATGGAACCATTTTACAGAACTGGAATCCTATAGCTCATCATTTGTCCTAAATTCTCTTCTACATCCTCGATATTTTTTATTCTCATTTCAATGAATCATGTGTGGTACAAACAGGAGTCCATAAGTGACCTCTGAATGATTTTTATGAGCTAAATTGGCTGCTCCCTAATGCAGAGCAAATGCTGCTTTCTTCCCTTCCTACCAGGCTTCTGCTTAATTTATACTCTGCAGTATGACGGTATGTGCCTTGCAGTGAAGAGATGTTCTTTTCAGTAAGTGACACAATCGTGCAAGTATAAATAGCTTTCATTCCCTGGAGTCGTCCAATGATCTGAAACAACTGGACAGATATTAGCATTTGAGCTCTTCTCGCAGAATGTGAGGTTTCCATCTCCCTTTAGACCATAAACCAAACCTAATTTATACATGATGAAGAATTAATGAGCAAATGTGCTAGAAAATGGATGATGTTGGCAGGGAAGCAAAGCAGCATTTGGTCGTATTGGAAACGTGGCCTATGTATGTTAACGTGTGAACAGTGTAACAGACTGAACCTAGTTGAGCAGGTCAGCCTGGAACATCACAAACCATCACAAACTCTTTATTACTTTACCTTTGGAGGGGGGAAAATCTATTTTGTTATATTCATTGAAAAGTTCTATTTTTTTCCACTAGTCTGACCTGATTCTTTTTGCATTCTGATGTTGTATTATACAGTGCTGTAAAGCCTTTTTCTGAATGTAGTAAATAATCAAGAAATGGTTTATTGGATATGCCTCTCCTCTGGACTAAAACGGTTTAGTAAATATGGCATGCTTTCTGAGGAGGACTTTATCCAGGGGTCTTCAACAAGGGGTCTGGGACCCCTAGGTGGTCCTCAGAGTTACTACATGGGGGCTGCTAAATCTTTGTGTGATGGGATTTTCTTTTGTACCTTAACCACTTATACTCTAGCATCCCTATTCTTTGGCCAAAAATAGCAGATCGGCTATTTTTGGCAAAGAGGTTTGGTGTAGATTGTAGATGGAAAGGAAGCTATAGTGACTACTTTACTCAGTTGGGGGAGAGTGCTGTAGGTAGGCTCTCCCTTGTGGAGTTCAGTCGGCTTGTGAGATCTCCCTCATACCAGCCTCCTCATGAACAGAGTGATTCCTCCTTCCTCACTCCTCCATTAGTTCAAACTGACTCACCAAACAGCTTGGGCGTCGGCTATTTAAAAGCTTCTGGTGATTGCCTTACCGGCTGCAGGTGCGTCCATGTCCAGGCTCCCATTGGCTGCAATACCTGTACAGGGTGATATACTCCCTCTATCACCTCCCCCAGCCTCATTCTGTGGGGAATAGGCCTGGCTGTTTCCCCTGGTTTGCCACAACGGTTTAAGTGGTTAAATGTTTGAAAATCCAAACTAAACACTGATGATAGTGATTGTCGAACACGTCTATGAAGCCATCTAAGAAATCTATGAAAACGTTTAATCTCTCTTAGCCAGAGCTGGGTCCTTGGGCAAAAAAACCGTTGAAGACCCCTGCATGCTTCATACCCTGGTACTTTGGTACAGCCATGCATGGTGCTACCAAAGTCAGTCCAACTGGGGGTGAGAAGGGATGAACCGTTTTTTGAATGACATTTTTCCAACTGATTTGTTCTGTTTAGTGTCACTTCCCTCCCATCAGTATGCAGAACTTTGTAAAAAAAAGTGTGATTGAGTCGATTTTAGCTACACAAGGGAGTGAAGCTTGTTTGAATGACCAATGGCACAAGGCCTCTTCTAATTGGTCGTTGTCCTCATGTAGCCTACAGTAATGTCAGCCTGGAATTTGTAACGATTTGAGATGGGATTATTATGGCTAGGCAGGTGAAAACAAGGGCTCTGTGTCCAAGAGTAACAAAAAACAGTGGTACTTCTCTGTAGGGAGACATTGATTGTGTAATGATTGTGCAACGTAACAGTACAGAAAAGTATCATGGCTCTTGTGTACAGGCCAACAGAATGTGTTTTGGGACACGTGGGCCATGACGGTAACCAATCTAGAGCTAAATATCGAACCCTCAAGGGGCTGAGAGTGTGTGTAGAGTTGGGATCCTTTAGGATTTTTACGATTCCAGTTCCTTTATAACGATTCCCTCTTAATGGTCCCATTCCTTAACGGTTCTCTTTCACGCCTCCTAGGGGTTTCCAAATGCACGCTTACAGGCCTGTAACTCTGAGAGTGTACACTGTACACATTTGTTCTCTACACTCTGAGTTATGGTGGTCCTTGAAATGAAAAAAGTTTGAGATCCACCAGTATTGTAATTGTATAGCAGATGTGAAGTCCACATACCAGCTCTGACAGTGTAAAAAACCAGTTCCAGAAACGGTTCCAAATGTGATGTAACTGATTCCGGTTCCTCAATGTTGGATCTGGTTCGTCTAGTTCCGGATCTCACCCCTATGTGTGGGGGAGGGTGGGAGCCCGGGACGCTACAGTAACGGTAACGGCATCTTGTGTAGACGTATGCGTAGTTCTTCAATGTGAAATGCACTTTATTTTTTTTGGGACAACAAATGGCACAACAAGTTAAGTATCTGCAAAATGAAACCGTATAGATGATAATCAACATGCACTAAACTAACAGATATTGTAAGACATTGTGAACGTGGTGTATATTTTTCCAAGGTGTTAGTTGTACTTTTTATTGGTTTGGTTAGCTCACTCAATTGAGAGATCTTGTTAATTTTGTATTAAAAACAATGTGCTGTGCATAAAACCAGAAACGCCTGCCTATATTGATTTGTTCATCCACAGACGAGCTCTGTGCCGCCCTTTTTATGTGCTCCCCTGTTTCCCTGACAACCACCTTCTTAGCTGTAATGTTACCATGGAAACTGGCATCTTAAGAGTCGGTACTGTATGTCTGTGTCATCGCTGATGACAATGGAAGGGCAAAGAGACAGCAGCTTGCCGGAGATCCTTCATTCATCATGTTTTTATTGTTGTCCTGGTCACAGGTAACAGAGCTCACACTAGAATATACACATGAACCCACAGTCGCCCCCCACCCCACCCCAATTCCCATGCTATACAGATTCACCCCTTAGACACCACGAAGCAGTCACACATACAGGCTAGCGCAGTCAATTTTCATATCTCTGATCGATAACAGTCTTTCATCGCACTTGCAACCTTTTCTTTCATGGTTCATAATTCACTCCTGCACCATGGCATCGCCAATCAACCTCTCTCACCATTCACCCCCCCGCACCCCCAAACTCCTTATATCACCGACCGCAGCTACAACACGGCTGATTGATCTGTCCTTCACTTCCACTTGCTGTAAGTCTACAGATTACAAGCTTTGTCTCGTGATCTATACACAAGACAAGATTTTCAGTAAGGTAAAAACATAAAAAACACAAACAATTAAAGACGAGTACATCAGTCAGCCCAAGAGGGGAAGGTTCTAGTAGTGTTTTAACAGCCTTCAAGCCTTCACTATGTGTGTGAAAAGCACCTCTGGGGCACCACAGGGTGTCTATAGTGTTATTCTAGAATACTGTAAGTCAAGTAGCAAGACACATCCACTGGGGTGTATTCACAATGCTTATAGCGTTGAACTGAACGTTAAGTGATTCAGAAAGTAGTCAGCATCACAGTGTAATATCCTAACAAGATATATACCTAAGACTTTTTTTAATTTAATTTGTTTAATTGCATCTTGAATACACCCCGAGTTATCCAGTTTTGGACCATTAAGCTTATATCATAGTGTGTGTGTGTGTGTGTGTGTGTGTGTGTGTGTGTGTGTGTGTGTGTGTGTGTGTGTGTGTGTGTGTGTGTGTGTGTGTGTGTGTGTGTGTGTGTGTGGTGTGTGTTTCCAACAGATATATTTATATGTGAACCTGTGGATGTGTGGAACAGTAGGCATTCATTCAAGTGAGATTGTGAATGTGATCAACTGGCTGATTGTGTGTGAAACTATTTAGTTTTTCTTGTTTGTAAAGTGTCTGTCTGTCTGTCTGTCTGTCTGTCTGTCTGTCTGTCTGTGTGCGTGTACAGTGGTCATTTAACACTGGGAGTGTAAAAATGTTGCAAGTTTTTCTTCATCTTTTGTATTCTTCAAAAATGTTAATACACATTAAAAATTAATCCAACAGATTAATTTGTAAACAAACAATCACAAAAACACTGATGGTAGTGCTGGCAAACAAATCTATGAGCCATAAAGAGGCAACCCAACCCATAGCCACATAACCCATTAATTAGGACCTAGTTTTATGATGTTGCTACAGTAACAGTACATCAGTGGTTCTCAAACCTTTTTCATGTCAAGGACCACCCAAAATTATATGTACTTTACTTGGCTCAACTCAAAATATTTTGTTCCAGGGACCACCAGAAGTAAAGATTTGAATTAATTTGTTCGCTTTAAAAAAAAAAGATATGATCAATGCAGATCTACAAGCAGATCTAAAAGCTCACTTCGTGCTACCCTATGAGCTTGTATATCTGCTATTTTTGAATAGCCAAAGTATACAATTACACAGATGCTGTCCCAGTTTTAATGGATTAAAATGGTATTTCACTTTAAAACACTTCTGGGGTAATTCTAACTATCTAAGTACTTAGGCCTATTGTGTGCATCCGAGTTTTTAGAATGCTTGATTCAAAGATACATTATATTCTACAGATCTGAGATCAGTCACGCTCCCTACTACTGTATATAAGCCCATTCAACCTCCATTTTAACCACCAACTAACCTTCAACTCATTTAAAACACGTCCCTGGTTTCTTTTCCTCAGCTAAGGGGTCCTTGGCCTGAAAAATGTTTAAGACCCCTGCCTTACAGTGTTAAATGAACATTGAGTGTGTGTGTGTGTGTGTGTGTGTGTGTGTGTGTGTGCGAGCGCCAGGCATGTGTTAATCGGACCAGTCATTCTCCTCCAGTTCTGAGTCGTCCTCAGAGTCAGAGTATTCGACGGCGATTCGTCGAGACAGGATGGTGGCCACGTCGTTCCCCACTGGCTCCTTCCTAGCCTGCTGCTCCTGCTGCTCCTGCACCTTCTTCAACTGGATGCCTGGAAGACAACGTGGACAGCCATCTTGTTAACCCATTGTAGTTTTGGCTTAGTGGACTGACTGGACTCTGGTATTCAGCGGTTTTTTAATTTTGGGGGGAGGGGGTGTTGCTAAATGAGCCCCGCCTTCTGAGATAAGAGAAAATGTTTCATAATCCACCATGGACCATATCAAAGATTGTTAATTTAGGAAGATACACCAGCCCGATTGGAGCCACTAGAGGCGGCATGCAGTGGTACACAAATCCTACAAATGGTCTCCTATTAAAGTTGGCGCCAGTGTCAGACGGCAAGTCCTATGGTTACTGATGCGAGATTGTGTTGCTGGGCCAGAGAAAGGGTCGATAATAAAGTAAATTTTCTCCTGATTTGAATAGACTCCAAGTAACCTGCTTCCCGTCTCCTAAAAAGGAATCCGCCCACTGCACACAGATACGGTAAGTAAACTGGAGATGGCATTTCTTGCTATTTCCGCCTTGGACCATAGTCAAATGCCGGCCATTTTGCTCTTATGTCATATCTCCCAACATTTTACGGAGTCTTACCCATGCGTATAGCAGCCAGAAGGTCGCTACGGGCATCGATGACCTCCTGGGGCTCGCTCATAGGTGCAGCAGACATCTTGGGAGTGGTGGAGTGGGAGGCACCGGCTGGTAGGGGAGGAGGTGGCGGTCCGGGAGGAGCCGGCGGTGCCATCATGGCTCCAGATGCAGGTGGCGGAGGCGGGGCGTAGCCCATTTGCCCCGGAACAGGAACGGGGCCTCCGGGAGGAGAGGCAAAGGCCGTTTGGGCCGAAGGGATGAGAGGGGCAGGGGGCGGGGCAGGGGGCCCAGCGTTGGCATAGCCGTCCACACTGCAAGACAGACAGACAACGTGAGTTGAGAAGCTTTGTCTAATTAACAAGAGCCTTTAGCCTTGTTAGACAGTGCAGCCTATACTGACCAACTCTAGGTGGCAGCATTTACTCCATTTTCAGAAGGAAAGTCATTGAGGACAGACGAACAAAACTTACATCAAACAACCTATAATTCTGGCAGTGCTCACTAAAATATACAAATGACACCTCTGTTATGTGTTCAATGTCCTTGTTTGAATTTGGGCGAGTGCTTATGTATCTGTGTTTAGGCTTGTGTATGTGGTATGTGCGAGTGAGTGTGTGTATGTCTGCAGTGTGTGTGTGTGTGTATGCGACTAGACATATTTACCCGTAGTCCACAGGTGGCAGAGGAACGGTGCCACCATTCATGGTTTCAGTGGTCGGGGGAGGCGGCGGGACTTGCTGGTGACGTCGGCGACCCAATGTCCCACCCTCATAAGCCATGGCGCCGCCCCTGTAGTCCCCTCCGTGAATTCCGTGTCCCGCCGCCATCTGTGCGGCCAGCACGCTGGGGGGCGGGCCGGAGTAGGTGTGGGCGTGGCCCGCATGGTTCATGGCACTGGGGTAGGGATAGTGGTCAAGGCCGTGACCCCTAAACGAGACAGGGAGACACACTCTCAGAGATCACTGTGTAGCCTGCCGTGTACAGATGCTTTCGTGTGTCCATTTAACCCATTCTGACCTGAGATCAGATTCATACGAGGTTTCCACTGGACACACACTGGTCTGATGAACCCATTCTGACCTGAGATCAGATTCTAAAAATGTCAGTCGTTCTTCGAATTTTTCAAAAATAGCAGACCTACAAGCTCGTATCGCGCCACTCGGTGGCGCGATATGAGCTTGTAGATCTGCTGTTTTTCAATAGGTAAAGCATAACATGATGCTAACACCAAAATGGGTGCCCGGTCAGAATGGGTTAACTGACCTGTTCTCCGGGGACATTGAGCCTTCAGAGGACGCCCCGCGGTCTCGGTGTATGGTGTGCCGGTGGTCTGGCCTCAGCTCCTTATCCAGAGCCATCATGTTCCATTCCTGCCTGCGGTTCCTCGCCTTGCGCACCTTCTTCACCTCCCTCTGCAGCGTACCGTCCACGCAGCGCTTCTGCTCCTGGGGAGGGCAACAGTAAGTATAGGTGGTTTTTGGTGGAGGATTCTGACCACTTCCCAGGTAATGTTACTCGCCATTAACACCCCAATCGCCCAGGACGAAGTTCACTGTCCTTTCTATTAGTAACACCTAGCGCCCAGGACGAAGTTTTATCCAAATTACAACGTTTATTGATATGAAAACCGATCGCATCGCTCCACAGCCTAGGAGCGCCTATAACTTCCGGTCCGTCTGTAAAAGTGCTCCGTTGCTATAAATCGCTTGGGTGCTATGATTTAATGGATTAAATAACCCCGGGCAATCGGAGTGTTAACTAATTCTGTCATTCTATGTCAGGCCAGTGAGGATAATGCTGCACTAACACGGGTAGAAAGATACTAGGCACTGGCAATTAAAATTCCAGAATCATACCTTATTTTTCCTCTTCTCTTTTCTCTTGTCTTCTGTGTCCTGTAGCATATTTTCTTTCCACAGCTCAAAGAAGTATGAGGGGTCAGTGTAGAACTTTAGCCCTTCTTTGCCGTCGTCCCTGCGGAAACAACACATAAATGTCACAGAAAGGCTAATGCCACTGCTGAGATACCAAACCAATGTGTTTCGGTCGACATGGTTGAAACTCTACATCAGGGGTGGGCAACCATGTCTGCGTATGACTGGTCAATCTACATACAAGATGCTATAATAGTGGCTATGTATTAATCATTTTCATGCAGAGAGTTGCAGTTCTTGTCATTGTCAGTGTATCTGAGCGGAATAAGCAGCGTAGGCTAGGGGATAAACATGTGAAACCATGAATGTTGCAAGAGTTGTGGAGGCGGAGGAAAGGACATAGAGCGACCGATAAAACACCAGACCAGTGCACTCTACTCAGGGCCCACGCAAGTTGGGAACCATGCAAGATGGGAAGTCAGTACCCAGTACGGTACCCGTTACCACATTACTAATAATATAATATTACATTTGACAATAAAGTGGTTATTTATAAAAAGGCACAGCCTACTCATGAATAATGAAATTTGATGCATGACACAAGCCAAGTTAGAAGTCAATCAGTCAGAAGGCGCCGAGTTATGCAAGAAAGGTGAAGGAGAGAAACAGCAATATTGAAACAAAGAGGGTGAGGAGTAGTGTAAGAATCAAGTCTATCATTTGGCATGTTTTTGTTAAGGGTACAGGCTTCAGTTCAGACATACTATTGGTCCGACTGTCATTAGACCGAAAACCTACCTCAAACCCTAACCTAACCATAACTGCAAGCACGGGAGCAGCGCATGTTCGACCGTTGTTTCCGCATGTTGGACCTTTGGTGTGTCGGATCTGCGTGTGCATCCCTTTGTTAAAAGAATCCCTGGCTAATAAGATTAGCCTTAAAACACTATACTTGCCCTCTATAACTAAAAAATAAAAAATTAAAACGCCATCAATATTTTATTTCTTTCGAATCTTTCACTCTATAGACCAATTATTTGTTTACAAACATTGGGACTGGGCGCACGGGTGACTGCTTCATGTAATCAATTCCCAACAGATCTCCAAACCTGTTGTTTTGGGGAGCGCTGGATTCAGTTCATTCAACCTCCTCTTGTGTGTTAGCTAGTGAGGAGACATTATACTTCATTGCGCAACAGTATTGCGCACAGAGATCAGCTGATATACAAGCTCACATCACGTCGCGGACGTGACTGTTAAAGAGGTCTGCGTGCGTGACACCATCGCGGGACGGAGTATAAATTATACTTGATGGGCTGCAGGTGCACGTGCAGTCGTGCAGAGGTCAGAATCACCACGAGTCTATTTAAACATCCTTAGCAGAGGTCAGAATCACCACGAGTCTATTTAAACATCCTTAGCAGAGGTCAGAATCACCACGAGTCTATTTAAACATCCTTAGCAGAGGTCAGAATCACCACGAGTCTATTTAAACATCCTTAGCAGAGGTCAGAATCACCACGAGTCTATTTAAACATCCTTAGCAGAGGTCAGAATCACCACGAGTCTATTTAAACATCCTTAGCAGAGGTCAGAATCACCACGAGTCTATTTAAACATCCTTAGCAGAGGTCAGAATCACCACGAGTCTATTTAAACATCCTTAGCAGAGGTCAGAATCACCACGAGTCTATTTAAACATCCTTAGCAGAGGTCAGAATCACCACGAGTCTGCAATTGAAATTGAAACTGAAACTCCCTCCAATTCAGCATTCAAGCTCTACAGAAACCCCGCCTGTAAAATGTTTTTTCATTATAAGTAACTTAATACACATATCGACGCTGAATTTGAGGAGGAATGCATAAGATTCAGACCTGTAACATGAGAGATTGTTGAGAGGAGGAGGCTTGTCGCTGATGTTGTACATCTCTTTGACAGGGTTTGGTATGCTGCCCACCGACACCACCTGCTGGTCTTGCATGAGGGAACTCTTAAAGGCCTTCTTCATATTTATGTCCTGCAGTGAAACTGAGGGACAAAGAGGAAGAGAACAACAGATGGATATAAATATGTACACAGAGAGACAGACCGATATATAAGAATAGACGGAGAAAATTATCAAGTCAAAATGATTATTGAATTATGCCCATGAAACCCTGGACTGTAGGATGCTGTGTTGTGTTGCAATGAAATAAGAGACGGCTGGCCTCTGGAGGCTACAATGTTCAAGGGCAAAAATGGTTGGCAGCAAAAAGGGCAGGTGTACGTGATATATAAGATATCTACATTCTGCACATTCCATATTATGAGGCGTCGTCAACTGTAGTCATTTGGCTATGATTTCTGCTGTGGCCCCATGACCCCCACACTTTGACCCACCTTCCTCCACGGTGGAATCCAGCTGTGTGACCTTGACAGCCAACCGGTCGATGCGGTCCTGGAGGGAGTTGGCACGCAGGTAGAAGGTGTTGGCCTCATTGAATAGCTCTCCAAATATGTCCTCTGCATGCTTACCTGCAGGAAGAGGAGGGGTTAGGGCGGAGGTTGAGTAAAACGGCAGAGAGAGAAAGAGAGAGAGAGCGGCACAGGTCAATACAAGGACACTGTAACCAACATTTGAGGCCATGAGCATCACCAGGGATGCGGATGGGAAATCGATAGACTGGTAATGTGACACAAGGCAAGCATTCTTGGAATCTATGCAGGCTGTGTGGAGCACTGTGTGTATATAAATGCATAGGACTCCATCCAGCAACTGCGACTGATCATTATGATTGCCGTGTGAATGTGAGCTGATTAGAGCTGATCGCTTGTATCATATAAGCACCACAGTGTCTGAGCAAATTAGTGATTTTGTCCCATTTGTGAATCACTGCTCTCTTTCAGAGGAAGGCACTATATACAGTGGTCAACGGCAGGACAGTACTGAACTAGCTGGTTCGAACCAGTTGCAGGAATTCACCCTATTTAGTTTGTATTTTATTTCATTGTACCTTGTTGTATGAATGTGTTCTTATGGAACAGTCCGCACTCACAAAATACATTTTCTTTGAGTTTTTGTTATTACTGCAGCAGCAGTCTGACAAAACCGTATGAATGTGAACACAGGTGGCACTGAAAAGAAAGAAAAACTGCTTTGTGTCGTGCTTATGCTGCAGCACAGCCACGTCAATAACAATGATATAGCACTCTATCTTGTTTGTTATAGCTTCAAAAGACCACAGGCCAGGCTGGTCTGCTTGAATAGTCTTGGAAGAAAATGTTCCTGCGATCAAAATATTTCAAAGTGACAGTACTGATGTTTAAGCTCTTCTAAAAATATGATTTCATAATAAAGCACGGTGTGTGGATTGAAGGTGAACCTCCACAAAGACACACTAAGGGCTATTTCTGTCCTTCTTGCTGACAGGATGACTGCAGGAAAAATATTTAGAGGAAGGAAGAAGCACGGGTCCACCGGTCCAGTGCACTGAGCCCCATCAACTCTGACCTCCCTTGGGGCTTTTGAAGCTCCACGTCCTTCTCCACACACACACACATACACATACACACTCGCGCGTGCACATACAGACACACAGACACACACACACACAAACACGCACAAACATACAGTACATGAACATAAGCAGCTTCCCTATAGGTCTGGCCCTGCAGGGCCGGCCTCTGTGACCACTCATTTATATTTAACCCACACAGCTGCTGCTGAAAGGCCCACTCCCAACACAGGAACTCAGCACAATGAGAGAGAAAGGCAGAGACATACACATTATACAGAAAGAAGTAGAGAGGGGGACGGACAGACAGACAGACAGACAGACAGACAGACAGACAGACAGACAGACAGACAGACAGACAGACAGACAGACTGGGTACAACGGAGTGGTTAAGTGACAACATGGACTGCGCTGTAGACGGTTATGGGTCAGAGGAGTGAAAGAGGACGGGAGGCCCCCAGGGCTGCAATCACTTTGGCTAATGGACTTACACTATGACAATCAATTTAATACCGTTGTACATGTATACACATACTGCCCACGCACACCCAGCTATCCAACCACCCACACACGCACGCATGCACGCACACGCACACACACACACACACACACACACACACACACACACACACACACACACACACACACACACACACACACACACGTGACACACCAGTGTTGCTTGCCTGGTCGGTTTATTATAAGACACTTTGGGCGTGTAAATATTGGGGGTTGCTGTTTTTTAGGGCTTGTTTCTAAAGTGTAGTTACGTATTTGGGCTTGCCTCCCCCAAAACTGATTTAAACTGTTGGTTTAAACCAGTTTAAACCAACAGTTTCATGTCAAGGACCACCAAATTAATGTGTATTTGTCCACGGACTTCCATCTGAAATTATAATTTGTGGGAGGGAACCCATAACAGATTCCCCACAAGATTGTTATGAAAATGGCAGATCTACAAGCTTACACCATGTTGCTTTGCAACGTGCTGTGAGCTTGTAGATCATCCATTTTCAAACAGTCGACCTAAAGGTTTGAAGTGCTCGTGGCCGTTGTGACCTATAGTCGCATTCTTTTGGGCTTGTTTTCATAGAAATGGTTGCCTATTTCTCTTGCAAACTCTGGCAACACTGACACACAATCACGCACGCGCACACACACACGCACGCACGCACACACACACACACTCATGCACTCATCAGCTGTCGAGATGTGTTCATTCTCAGGGGGCAATCTGAAGGGATTACGTTTCAGCCCTTTGCATTCGAATGTAGGCCTACAAGTGCAAGTCAACCGCTAGCCTAGTGACCTCCGGGCCCCGTAGCCATGACAACACTCAAATCAATCATTGCTTTGGGATTAATGATGAAAACATGTGATCTTATTCTCTTACAAAGAGGCTACACACAGTACAGGTCAGGAAGTCCTCATTATGAAAGGCCCGGGTCAGGGGATGCTGTCCTGTCCGGACTCACACAGGGCAGGGGAGGTGTTGAAGTATCAACTCGTTTGCACCATTCACTACTGTAGAAGCAGTTTAAAAACATGGCATCTGCCGATGCCATCATATCATAGTTTTGATGGGTGTTATTTCTTATGTCCACAAGTGTGTGGTTTATAATAGTGTGGACCATGTCAGAACAATGGCTATTTTCAGTGTTCTGGTGGTCAGTTTACTACATGATGACAGTTCTGTAGCTGGAAGTGTGTGTGTGTGTGTGTGTGTGTGTGTGTGTGTGTGTGTGTGTGTGTGTGTGTGTGTGTGTGTGTGTGTGTGTGTGTGTGTGTGTGTGTGTGTGTGTGTGTGTGTGTGTGTGTGTGTGTGTGTGTGTGTCTTACTCAAGCTGCTGAGCTGCCGTATGATGGCAGAGAGAGTGTTGTTCATCACACATTCCAGTTCACTGTCGATGCCTTCTGGAAGCTCCCCTCGGCAGAGGTGCTTCGGCTCGATGTTCCTCTTTACCAACGGCATGGTGAGGCCTCACACACACACACACACACACACACACACACACACACACACACACACACACACACACACACACACACACTCACGCAACTACACACACAGACATGATCTGGACTCTGGAGGGACACACAGGGAACAGGGAACACATTTAAAACATGGTCAAATGTACAAAAACATATCTTTATGTATAGTAGTAGTTCCCTAACCTTTTAGTTTGAGACCCAAAAGAAAATTGCCAATCTACAAAATGCATCTATTTTTAAATGTATGGAATTTCTGTATAAAAGACTTTCGGAAAATATTTGGAAATTCTTTTTGATTTCTGAATTTATTTTGAAATTTTAGGGAACAATGGGAGATTTACTTGCGACCCATGAAAATGTGTCTGTGACCCAATGTTTGTGAAACACTGATGTACAGTAGCTGCACACGTACAGCGAGTTTATAAGCATAATTTATACTTTGTTGTATAGACAATTATTGTCGCTCGCCGACAATTCACCAACATAACAGATTTCTACTGCATCTGATTGTTATACTTGAAAAACATAATGTCACTTGATCAGTTGGAAAGTTTTGGTTAAGTATATAAATCTCAATATGACCAACCGTGTGACATATGTGTCACAGCCATAGGTCACAGCGCTAGAAGACAGACCCTGACAAGCTACACAGAGATTAAAGTATTAGGAAAAGAAGCTACGGTCTGTCAACTAATCCTACACTTGCTTGTTACTCGCCCAGCTGGACTCTCAAACACAGATTCACGCATTATGGTCAAGAAAGAAATGGCACGAAATAATCTGGAAATTGGGTGTCTCTATTAGAAATTAATGGGGAGTATAGGTAAAATGTAGGTATCAGTCGTGTAAAGTAACTACTTACTTAAGTACTGTACTTAAGTACAATTTCGAGGTATTTGTAGGCTACTTTACCGTAGGTTTCGTTTTTGGCTAGGTGGCTAGAAAGGTGACAATTGTCATCCATGATAGCATACACATTTTTGCCTGACATATTTGCCTGATGAAGACATTGCAATTTGTTGCCTCTAAATAAAGTAAGTCTCGGAGCTCTAGAAACTAGTGTGCGGATGTTCTTTCTCTTCCTTGATGTTTTCCTTGATGCCTGACATCCAGCACCTGGCCTAAATAATAAATATAGGCATTGAGATGTGCACACAATCTTCTCTTCTAAAACACTTGGCAGGTCTAACTGGATGCTCTGTATACTAAGTCCTCTGGAACATTACAGATTGAAAGACAAATCCCAGGCCATCTTATCCAGGCCTCTCCCCTGCTTCCTGTTTTTGTGGTTTCCACCCAGCTCCTGTTTCCTGGTCCTCCCTCTGCCCCATCTTTACTTCCTGTCTAAAGACAAGGAAGATTAGAGAAGGAAGTGACATGGTCACGTGACTGTGCTGCGCCATGACACTTTCATGGGAGCCAAATCTCGCACAAGGAGACGCGAAGACCATACGGGCGACGCCATGTTGCTCCATGGTGCTCCATGGAAGGAAATAAACATGCGCAGTTGAGACCAGGAAGTTGTAAATGCCCAAATTTGTGCATGTACAACGTACATGTAACTAAGGCTCGCCAGAACTGGGCCGGCCCGGCACCCTGGGTGCGTTCCTGTGCGTCCCCCCGTCCCCGGCGACCCCCACGCGGAGTTTCACCACTCACTTCAAATGGGTGTGATTTTTAACACTGAGCTGATTGCTTGCTCAGGAGATACATTTTGTAGTCATACCAGGTCACAGGATAGAAATGTGTCAATAGAAGAGCAGGGAGACCAAATACAACCATAGTTGTATTGTAGTAAAATACTCTACCATACAGATTGGTCAAAATAAAATGACATTCACCAAACAAAGCTTTAACACAAAATGCAGAGCCTTTTGTAACTTCAAAATACAAGCAAAACACAATTGCTGTCACATTATAGGCTACTGTCAGTCCTAAGAGCAAATGCTCAGCTAATTAAAAATCCAATCAATTAATCGCTGTGTAAACAGAGCCAGTAGTAGTCAGTAGCCGCTAAAGAGCAGGTACCCTTTTTATCTCTGCCTATCAGCATGAGCTCATTGAGCTGAGTCCTCATCTGGCCCCAGTCTGCAATCTCTGCATCTAGCTAGTAGCTACCCCCCGCGAACCCTGACAGCCACACACCAATGCAACAAAGGAAAAATTACATCACAATTTGCTGCCACAAAGCACGTTGAAAACAGCCCAATTAGGCCTGCTCGTAAAGTGACAGTGCTGTTTCGAATATGCAGCCACACACATGGCATCAAGCGCACAACGTCAACATTGTCGAAATCACTGTTATGTTATGACATGCGGATAAGGAAGTGATGCGGACATACTGACTGCAATGAAAGCCAGAGACAACAAATGCTCTGAACTTCTTAAATGCAAGTCCAAGCTAGCTAAGCGCTTCGACAGTGATCTCCAAACCAAACTGTGCATCCTTAAAACCCAATGTAACAAGCTAAGAAACGGTGTAATTGCCATGACCAAATCAGCCAAAAGTAACTTTATCAATGCTAAAGCCGAGGAAATCAAAAACAATCCTCGGGAGCTCTGGAAGCTACTAAACAACCAACTAGGCTGTGGTCAGAAACTTAAAACCAGGTTTACTAACATAAACATCAAATCAAATAACACCCTCATCACTGACAAGGTTGATGTAGCCAATCACTTGAACATCTTCTTTACAAACATTGCAACAATGCTGGTTAACAAACTGCCCTCCCACTCTGGGCGTTTTGGTGTAGAGCACATCAAAGGCTTCTACAAAAACCTAGGTGTTTGTAAAGACGATTTTAAAATGACAATGGTAACAACTGAGGAGGTACTTAAGAAACTGAGTGCCCTCCAACCCCACAAGGCCACTGGCCATGACAATATTCCCTCCAAATTTCTCAGAGACTCAGCCATTTCCATAGCTCCAGTCATCACCCACATAGTTAACCTCTCCATCAAACAAGGACAGGTCCCCAGAGATTTTAAACTGGCCAAAGTAACCCCCCTGTACAAAAAAGGGAGCAAATTAGAACCCGGCAACTACCGCCCTATTTCTATTCTAAGCTCCATCTCGAAAGTGATGGAAAAAATAGTCTATGAACAGGTTGAAAAGTATCTTGCCACTAATAAATTGTTGTACGAGTTCCAATCTGGTTTCAGAACATCCCACTCCACTGACACATGCCTTCTCTATTTGAGCGACCACATCAAACACGAGGTGGATGCTGGAAAATACTGCGGCATGGTCATGCTGGACCTCCAAAAGGCTTTTGACACCGTGAACCACTCCATACTGGTTAACAAGCTTAAAGCTATTGGTTTTGATAGCACATCAGTGAGCTGGATGCAATCCTACCTGGAGGGGAGAGAACAGATGGTGGAAGTGAACGGAACACTGTCCCCCCCCCTCCCAGTGAGCTGTGGCGTCCCACAAGGAAGCATACTAGGGCCTTTACTGTTCCTAATATATGTAAACGACATGACTTCAGCTTGTGACTGCAACTTGTTCCTGTTCGCAGACGACTCAGCACTGCTGGTCTCGGACAGGAACAAACTGCAGGTTGAAAAGACCCTCAGCTCTGAACTCGGTAGAATCTGCACCTGGCTCGCTGATAACAAACTATCCTTACACCTGGGAAAAACTGAATCCATTCTCTTCGGATCAAATAGTAATCTCAAAAAGGCAGATGGCTTCTTGGTTAGAGTTGGTGATGATATTATCACACGGAAGGATCAAATTACCTACCTAGGTTCCATCCTGGAGGCCAATCTTTCCGGTGATAAGATGGCCACCAACGTAATCAAAAAAGTCAATCAAAGAACAAGATTCCTCTACAGGATCTCCTCACTGGTCGACAAAAACACCTTGAAGACCTTAACAGGAGCCCTTGTACAAGGTTTCTTTGACTATGCATCCACCTCCTGGTACCACAGCACCTCAAAGGCCCTTAAAACAAGGCTCCAGACCTC
>NC_137882.1:9107326-9252326 GCF_963924005.1 Protomyctophum bolini | reverse complement strand
ATTGCAAACAGCTGAAATACAACTTTCCCCCTCAATTAGGCTGCCATGCCATGATGATCAAACAGCAAAGTAGCCAGTAGCCAAAGCAGTGTGTCAGTTATGTGAGTTTAGGTCTAAACCCACCATGGTATCAGGTTTATTTAGCTTACCTTCAGGTCTAGATTATACTATAATACAGACAGACAGACATGGCTCATATCAATTAACATCAATTATTGCAATTGACTAAAGTAGCCACTAGCCTATAAGCCTACATGTGACTACACAATGACAAATCACTCTCTCTCTCTCTCTCTCTCTCTCTCACACACACACACACACACACACACACACACACACACACACACAGGCGTAAACTAATAGAAAGAGCGATCAATCAATGATGATCCGCACTGTCGTTTCCGTTACTGATGATGGAGTCCGAGTGACCCACATCTGTTTATCATTCTTCTCAGTCGGTCAACTGATTAATTTAATAATAATTGAATCTCCTAAATTAAGACGTGGTAATCCTAGACTGTGGGCGTAATAAAATAGCCTACTCGATGGATGCCGGTTTATTAAATATCGCCAACATCCATTATATATCCATTCCACGGCGTGGTTCCGAATCGCAAAAGTTACCAAATGCAATGTCCAAACATTAAACATTTGTGGATTGAGAGAGGTCTTTCATGATTCATCTATTATCATCATCATCATCATCTACTGGGGGTCCACTAGGAGTGACCACTTGGTGGCTACCTTATGTCCAGTGGTCGACTCTTTATAGTTGTGGTCATTTAATTAGATTATAAAGGCAGATAAAACGCTAAAATAAACAAACAAGTAAACATTTCCATGACCCCTATAAAGGGCATTATTCGTTGCACAAGTATTACGAGGCTCCTCACCAGCACTTGGGGAATTTGAGTAGAATTCAGCTCGTCCGCATGTCCCGTTAGAATTAGATGCTCCTATGTTAGCGCTGCCATCCTGTCGTCTGGCCGCTCCGAACAATCCATCGGGAGGCGGAATTTACCGGTCTCTTCCGCCAATCAACGTCCCGCGAAAGGGATTTAACGCTCGACGGGTCCTCGCGACGACCAATCATAGCGCTCATAGCACATGAGCGACAGGGGAGATCCCCCTTCTAGCTCTAAATTGGGGGTGGAGAGGGCGGGGTTAATTTGGGTGTGCTGAAGAGTTTTTTCTAGTCGGAATCGGATTTATAGTAAAAACGTATTTATGGAGCACCAATAAGAGATCAGATCTCCATCATCTAGACATGTTTTCTGGGCGATGTGTGTGTGTCAATGTGAATGAACACTGAGCAGGGCTGGTTGGTTGTTATTGTATCATGGACTGAAATAGCTAAGGCTCCCTACATCCTGACGACCCTGTCTAGCCTCTACTCAAGACCTCTAACCTGGAGCTATGCTCTATTAATACATTGGGTGTATCTTAAGTTATGTGTAAATCAATGGTTCTCAAAGCTGTTCATCTCAATGACCCCCAATTTGTATGTCACCCCCCCCCCCCCCCCCCATCTGAAAGTCCAGTACAGGATTTGTGTTGGAAAAATGTTTAAAAAATATAAACAAAGTCTTATTTTCATTTTGGAGCATATGGAAAAAAATTTTTTTTTTCCATATGGTCATTTTGCTGGGGACGCCCCTGAAACCCACACCCAAGGAGCCCCAGATCCCCACTTTGACAACTATTTGTGTAGGAGATGAATGGAAATGTTCTGAGAGTGAACTGGTATGCAGAGCAGGTGTTCATAGAAGGAAAGTGATATAATTTAACCATTAGAGTAAAGAGTGAATAGCTTTATCATTACAGATTAATTGTAGTTCCTTTTGTGGAATGCTACACACATTTATTGTATATGTGAAATTTGCCAATTCATTTGTGTGATGTTTCTAAAAATAAATGTTTGGTTTCACCTGATGAAGAGTCTTGGCTCGAAACGTCATCAATAATTGACATTGGAGCAGATGAGTGTTTTTTTTTCCTTCTTTTGATAAAAATATTTTGACCTTTTTATATTGTCTAACAGCACTTTGAATAACAATCTAAAATAATTATGATCAGGTGATTATGCAGCCTAATAATTGTGACAGGTCTACGTATCGTGAGTATGCACTTGCACTGGCGCAAACATACACACAGTAAAATAGCATGTCAATGCTTCCACTTTTATTGTCAGGTTACTTGCTTCATGTAAAATATTTCAATACAATACAGTACAATGCATGTCCCACCTGTGTCGTCCTCCACACAATTGGTTGGTTCTATCACAAAGTTCTAAGGCTTAGCCCACAGCATAAAACAGCTGATCTGTCAGCCAATGGAAGCTGCTCTGCAACTCTTGCCATGAAAACAAAACCATTAAAACGGATTAAATTATAAACTACTAAAATCTTTTTTTTTCCTGTAATTTTTTTTCTTTCTTCCTTGAAGAAAACCCTCAATATCACTGTTGCGGGTGCTCCACATCCTCCTAGCATGCTTCGCAGCAGCTCAGTTCGGCCCTTGCAACGGCCACACGCGCACACATACAGTACACACGCACGCACACACACGCGTGCGCGCGCACACACACAGACAGACACTCACACACAAAAGGACAAGAGGACAGACGGACAGGGCTCTCCGTCAATGCTGGCAGTCACATAGCAGCTTTTTTTGTCTCATCCAAGCTTGAAGGGGAGGGGGTGGGGTTCTGGAGGCGGAGAGGTGGATGATGGCAGGGCGTGGTAGTGACAGAAGGAACAGATCGACAAGGGTTTCCTCCTAATCCTCCGATTCTTGAGTTTTGCTCGTTTTGGCATGGCCGAGTCACAGAAACCATCCGGGTTCTCTTTTTTATGCTCACAAACTCACGGCAACGATGATTTGAAAATAACAAATTAATTGGGAAGGTGGCAGCAGTATCAGTTGCGCTTAGTCTCCCGCCTCGCGCTCCACTAGTGAAGGTTTTGCTGTTTGCCAGTGATTCTATGCTGGGGGGGTGGGGGGGGGTTATAAGTTTGTAGGTTGTTGTGTGACCTAATAGACTTGCAGGGAAGAGGCCCTGTATGGTGGTGGTGGTGGGGGACTGTTGCCATGGACATCCCCACATCCCTCAGTACATTCTCCCAGGCGGGCACAGTGAGGGTGAAGGGGTAGTGCGTGTCAAGGGAGGGGTCAGTAGCGGTGGGTCTGGTGGGAGTACTGCGGTGGCTGCTGGGAGGTAGAGGAGTATCCCATGCTGCTCTGGGGCAGTGATGTGCTTGGTCCCGGGTTCTGGTAGGCAGCATGTGGATTGGAACGCTGTCGGAGGAGAGCGGAAAATACATAAAGAATCTATTCCTGACGTACCTGGTGACCACAGGTATATTGGATGCATGGTTCTTTAACAGATTTAACAGTTTCACATTTTACCTAATTCTTCAAAGATTAGTGAAAAACACCAGCAGTCAAATTTATCTTTAAAGGTGGTTAAAGATTAATGAATTAAGCAGTCAATTAAGGTATGAGATTTAGGATTACAATTAGGAAAAGATTCAGGTTGGGTTTAGGATTAGGTAGGATTAGACCATAGACATAAAAAGGTAGACGCCTCCTTCGGCTCTGGGGCGTGTACATTTCGAGAGTAGGCAACACGGAGGCAAGCTTTTGCGGAAGCATAGCATTAGCGAAGTGGACATTCGGTAGCCCAATCAGAGGCAATGTAAACGTTTGTTTTAGTTTTCTCATACCAATAAAGCTCATTTGGATTGAATTCCAAAATGGGTCACGGAAAAGACGCACTGTGATTGGCCTGTAGTCAATTGAGTGGCAGCAACGGAGCATGCCTTCCGCACTTCCACTTTTGCCTAATGCTGGAGACACATGGCTCCAACGAACTGCAGGGGCCAATGAGGAATCTATTTTTTTTTAAAATATCTATGGATCAGACAGCTAGAGTTTGGCTTAGTCTACTCCCTATTTTCGCTGTGTGTCAAGGTCACAACGGAAAAAATAGCAGATGTAAAAGCTCAAAACACGCCGCAAAATCGGCAAATGTTCGGCTATTTTCATTATCGTCATAAAGGTATAGAAATAGAAATGTGTGTGTGTTTGTATGGGAATCATACCTGGTAGTCTGAGGTCATAATGAGGCCACCTGAGGTAGTGGTGGGCGGGACCACTCGCACTTTCTTCAGAGGTGGACCCTGGGCGTGACTGTTGTCAGGGTTACCAGTATGCCCCGCCCCATTGGTGTGGTTGTTCGCCTGTTGCTGCTGCTGGTTTTTCTACAAGCAACCGGAAAAAGCCTTCATCAACTGTACACAACTGAATACAGAAATAACACCAGGATTCCATGTACTATTTGTGATATTGTTGCGTTTAAGTTAGTAAGTAAATGGGTACATACATTTCTTACTTTCTCTGCCTTATCTTCTGGCTCCTCTTCTGTAAGGAATTCTCTCTTGGGGTAGGGGATCTGGCAGCCTGCAAAAACACTGTCGACAAAGAGGATTGTCAACTTCAATCATTTATTCCCATGACTCTGGGCTAATTAAGCCTTGAGCACAGACCAACATGCTAGAGCACCATGGGTCATGTGAACCAAGCTAAGCAGGAGCATAAGGTGGTCTCGCTTGTGTACTTGTATTACCAGTAAGATGCCTTAATATAGGGTGACCGAAGGAGCACCTGGACATGTAAGTTGGTGCGCACGCAGATGTAACTAAGAGATGCGACGAGTTAGCTATATTTTAAATACAGAGATTTAGAAGGAATAAGCTACATTTATGACAGTTTCCGGAGTGGGCGGTGGCTTTTGTGTGTGTGTAGAGTGTTGCGTTAGCGCGTTACTGCACGTTTGCATACTAAGAGCGACCTTTGGTCGCAACTATACTTGTGATGGCCAAATGTCCCCATTGAGTAACCATCATGTATGTGGAACATTTTCCTGGTCCTCACAAGAGAAATGGTTGTTTCATGGTTAAAAAAAAAGATTTAAGGGTTAGGATTACAATTAGCGGTGCACTTACTCAGAGGTGGGCAGGGGTTCCTCCAGGAAGTAAGGGTCCTGCATGGCCTGCTCAGATGTGATTCTACGGATGGGGTCCATTGTCAGCAGCTTCTGAAGCTTTGAAAATGTTCAAACAACGTTAGACAGCAACACACGCCATGGCTAGAAGAAACCATAAAATACAATCCAGGGGAACTGCAGGCTTTGACCTTTTCCGACGTGTCAGAAGGAAAGCAACTACAGCCAGTTTGATTTATGACATCTAATTTCACCAGTCATTGTAATTGCGTGAATGGAGTTTTCATGTCATGGCTCTATTGCTGAGGCAATGACAAGTCCTGAATGCTCACCAAGTGGAATGCTTTGCTGTCGGGTTTGACTTTGTGTTTTTCCATGTACTTTATAAGGCTGCAGTTTGTGTATCTAACAGAGAGGAGTACACAGTTAGTTACACACATCATACATTAAATCTTCTGTTGAAAAAACATTTTTTCAAGCAAGCACAGCCAAGACTCACGTGTTCCTTCTGAAGTCTTTCATCAGGGTGGAGTGCTCTGGCATCTTCTTGATGTCCTCCCAGTCTTTTTCTATCACAATCAAAGGAAGGACAGTCACAGCATTACCTCTTTGTTGTACAAGCACATTGCTTGCCCAATTTTTTTTTTAATATTAGGCTTTATACTGTATGTATTTGGATTTATGACTGGTTATCATTCCTTTTGAATACAAAATGTGACATAATTTTGCAAGAGGTTTCCTAAATCCCAGATAACCATGTCACACTAAGATTTAACCACTTAAACGCGATCCTTTAGGGGCGCCCGCTGGCCTAATGGTCCAAGCGCATGCCACATATAGAGCGATTCAGAAACGGGTCTCATGGTCGCAGCTTACTTATTTCCTGTAGGCGGAGCAGACATAGCTGCGGTGTAAACCTACTACAGTGAATGGAAAAGTGACTGATGTTAGTCTGCTCAAATGTTACTCTTTTACCTGCTTTTTACTAACACTAACTTTATAAAGATGCCCAGGACATCAATGAACCTGTGTAGTTTATGGCTGCTCCAACAGTGGTGGCAACATTCAACTTTGGAGAGAAACGGAATGTCAAGAGACAGACTGAGACAGACTCTTCCCCGTTTTTACTACCCCATTTCGCACGCTTCCCCGTTTTACTACCCCGCTTCGCACCAGTGAGGGGAAGGAGGGGCTAGCCTCAGTTGACCGTATTCCAGTGGGCTATACTAAATATGCGCTCACAACATGCCACATTGTGAGCTTGTTGATCTGCTCTTTTCAGAATGTTCCCCACAGAACAGGATTTAAGTGGATAACTCGGTATTCAAGTATTTAAAATGTAGCCCTAACATAAAGCAGACATACATGAATTTACAAAATAATAATAATCACTTTTACTTTCAAGTAAAAAATAAAATGGACAGAAATATACGGTATATCTAGCATGTTTTAAGCATGTTTGACCCAGATACGGTAGCATTGGAATCTCACCGGCAGGGAAGCCCATGACATTGAAGATACGGTCCAGTTGATCGTGATGATACGGGTTACTGGTTTTGATGTCCTCCTGGCGACAGTGGAAAATGGGCTCAGATGTCAACAACTCCGCAAAGATGCAGCCGATGGCCCAGATGTCTGTGAGAAGCAGATGTTAAATGTAAATCTGACGCATTCATTCCAACACAAATTGCTGCAGACATATAAAAGCATTCATCCACAGTTCGCACCGATAGCTTTAGTGTAGTGCCGGGCCCCTAGCAGCAGCTCAGGTGCTCTGTACCAGAAAGTGACCACCACAGGGTCCAGATCGGCTAAAGGCTTCAGTGGTGAATTGAAGAGACGTGCAAAGCCCATGTCCGCTGTAGTGAAAATAAAAATAAAAATAAAACGTTCATTAATAGTTACATTTTGAACAGTCAAACATTTAAAAATAAGGGTGTTCTTTTTTTTTTACGCTTACCAATCTTTACTCTCCCCCTTTCTGGCCCCTCTCCCATCACCAGAATGTTAGCTGGTTTCTGTCATAGAGTGAGAAATAGTCATAAAACATGCTTGCATGAAACCTTCCACATAACTACAGACAAGAACAAAAGTGAGTTTTCTGCAGTGTTGAAGTATATGGTACATAACATGTACTATTGAATGAGTGATGTGGCATCAAATAGTGGTAATAAAAACCTATGGCAAAAACCCTAGTCATGCCCTCTAGTGGACCAGATTTGTCAGTACATCATACAAGGAGCATGGTTATTTCATCCATCCAGCTCTATCAGTGGACCTAAATGCCAGTAAATGGCAGTTTGAAAATGTAGTATTCCAAACGGAAATTTGTTTTAAATGGTATGGATGATTGGGAGTCTTGGGACCATTATAAAGATCATTTCAGCACATGAAAAACAATTGCATGATTCCGATCAGTCAAGGTAATGTTTATGTTCATATAAAAAAATATTTTCTGAAATGAATGTGAAGGTTCCCGACAAAACAAGCCAAGACATCCAGAGTACAATAGCATGAAGAAAAAAAAGATTCATCAATAGTATTATTGATTAGTTATATATTAGCCCTCCCCCACCCCACCCCTAATCCTCTTACAAGGTCTCGGTGGAGGACCCAGTTGGCGTGGAGGTAATGGATGCCATCCAGGATCTGGTATAGCAAAGACTTCACCATTCCTCTTGGCAACTGCAACGGTTTCTTATTGGCCTTTGATGCTCTGTGGAACTTAATAATGTGCTATGGAAGGAAGACAATATTCATCAAGGTGTTATCAGGCAGCGTATTACTATATAATATGAGTTTATTTTATGGCTTCTTGTCATGTGAAATAAAAATGTTGTTCTGGATGCTAATTCACATGAACATGTTTGCATGTATTCTGCGTAATGTGTCCGTCACATTTTATTTATTATGTTTATTGTCCTCAGAGAAGTGATTATTTTCCATGGAGCATCACCAACACTTTTGTAAAAGTCCATTTCTGCAATAAGCATGTAGTTCATGTGAAACCATGATAGTACATGGGTGTCAAACTGGTGGCCAAAAATGCCTGCGAGATAATTTGGTGAAGAAGGAAATGATTCACAACCGTGTATCTGTACGACAGCTGATCAGGCTGTTCTCTCACTGCAGTCTTGCTGCATGTAGCTTTGTTGTGGGTACTTTTATTCATAAAAAGGGTGGAACAAAAACATCCAAATAGTATCATATTTTATTCTCTCATTACATTGTTCTTGTAACCTACTGTATAACAGCTAATAGTCAACAACCATGCCATTCTATATTCAAATTCTGCTGTAACATGTCCTTCTCTTAGCTTCACCTGTGTAAAGTTGGACTCAACTCTCAATAAATAAATACACATTTTAAATAAATTATAACAGGGTGAAGGGACCATCTTCAACGTTGAATTAAATATAAAGAACAATAAAAAATAAATGAGTGGCTAGGGTTTGTATAAAATGGAAATGTGTTTGAAAATAATTGCCCAATTTGAGCAAATCTTAAGGATCAGCATCTAATCTCCTTCCATCCATGTGTACTCAGGCTGAAGAGGTATTATATAAATTATAAAATATATCATATACAGTACAATACATCAGCTCATATAACTACTGCTATATTATGCAAACAATATGGAAATACATTTTGCAGTATTTGGGGGGGTTGGGGAGTTTGCATCTTACCCAGAGATCATGCTCAGCATAGTCAAATAGCAGCCAAACCTTACGGTCTGCGTGTGACAGGAACACTTTCTGCAGTGAGATGACGTTGGGGTGTTTCAGCTCCCGCAGTAGCTGCAATATACAAACACTGTCAGGTGAAGCAGTGAAATAGATATATGGGATTATCCTAATCCTTCTGCTTGTTAACCCATTTTGACCGGAGATCAGATTCTAAAAATGTCTTCTACATCCTGACAGTTTTCTGAAAAAGCTATGTTTCTATGTCAGTCGTTTCTGTACCAGACCTAAAAGCTCGTAGCGCGCCACTCGGTGGCGCACTATGAGCCTGTAGTTCTTCTATTTTTCAATAGCTAAAGCATAGCATAATGCTAACAACAAAAGGGGTTCCCACCCAAAATGGGTTTTTAGTAAAAAAGTATTTTTTCAGGTGTGGTACACATTTTCGGCTAATCAGGAGAAGAGTACCCATTATCATCTTAGATTTATGCTAATTTATTAGTGTCATCACTTCCAATTTCACTTATTACGAAGATGTGACCAATACATCGAAACATTGTCAATCTTTACTTGCACCCTGTGAATTAAAAAGGGCGTAAACTGTCTTGAGTTGCTCCAGTGCCTTCCTTCCTCTTCACTTATTTAGCCTATGTCTCTCTCCTGATTGGAAAAAATTGGTATGGAGAGACTCCTGTTACTGAAAGAACACTCTAGTCTAGTCTATACTATAGCAATGCATATTATCAGAATATAGAGCTATCCATCTCAACAAAAATATCACTTACCCTATCACACCTGTGTGAAGTGAGGGGCGCTCTTATTATCGTACATCATGCCATAAAATACACTGTGCCAATTTGCTCAGAAACTATGACGTAAAATTGTCAATGGGAATTTAATGTTTGTGTAGGACAAAAATCACACCTGTGTGAAGTGAGGGGCGCTCTTATCACTTATCAGCATACATCATCAATAATCACTTCACCCCCGTGTGAAGTGAGGGGCACTCTTATCAGCAAATTCAGCATACATGACCTCATTCCAGTCAATCACAATTTGCGTCCTCACTTTTTATCCTCAATACGTACGTTTGCTCAGCCAATCAAATCATCGCTATGGGGTGCTCAGCCAATCAAATCATCGCCATGGGGTACACACAAAGCTGGGCATAGGAGGGGTTAGCGCCCCTAAAAAAAGACAGAACAAAAAGTGCACTTACTGCAATCTCTCTGCAGGCTGACATAGAGATACCAGTGCCTTCAATCTGCTTGAGGGCGTAGTCCTTATCATCCTTCCTACAGCCAGAGAGAGAGAGGGAGATGGAGTACATCAACACCAGACCAGACTGCATGTCCCCCAAGACAGTCTACCCAGTAACATAAAGGGGAGGGAGGGGAGGGGGCACTTGGCAGCTGGCAGAGGCTGCTGGGAGTTGCATTACCTCCAGATTTGTGTAATCAAGCTCACCTCAGAGGCTCAAAACATTGAAAACAATATAAGAGAGAGGAAGCAGACCCTGTCTGGCAGCTGGACATGGGACAAACAGAGCACCGGGACTGGCCTCCTTCACTTTGCTGGACCAGTTACCACCCCCTGGCCTGATTCATTTCATAAACCCAAGCTTTGTGTCTCCACTCTCCTCTAGCCGTGTCCAACTTCTGCACAACAAATGAGCTCAGAGAGACTCATAAACAGCAGTCTCTTAAAACTGAACAAAAACATCTTTGAACAATTTAGGGCTCTTAAGTGTGGTTCTGGCCGCAGGCATGTCCGGGCCACACTAATTGGCTCGGTATGGTCCTGTCTGCTCCAGTTGCCCTGGGCTCCCTCCGGCTTGGGTCCAGTCCAAATTTGGATGCTTAACTTGGTTGGGGATTAGCCTTGGATTACAAATAAATTATTGATGGTAAATAAACAACATGTTTGATAGGTAGGCTAGGTACTACGACTAGGTATACGGTGGGTTATTGTAAGGAAAAGGGATACCAAAGACAAAGACCCAAAGAAAGACTCACTATGAATGCTTATTTACACATTCATAATCGCATACTAAATAGGATTACAAAAAGAAAATTATAGCTAATTTAATGAACTAATATTGAAATATCAAACAATCTAGAATCTCTAAAAACATACTTGTTATAATGTAGGCACTTGATTTTGAGGGGGTACCACAAAAAGCCAAAAAGTCATGTTTAATTAAATGAATCATGGAACAATTAACCTTTTTAACAATCATTGCAATTTTGCAAACAGTACCCTGTTAAAAGTATGCAATCAATCTTCACAAGTTCACACAATTTGAAAATAAACACACAGCAAATTACTATTTCACCAAACAAACAGAATTTCCTCAGAAATCTGGGTGAAAGGCAAGCTTTGATGAGCATTGTAGCTAACGAACAGCTACGTACTATGCTTGTTTAAAAATATACCACAAATCACCCTGACCTGATAGTAGGCAGCACATTGTTGGATTGACACATCGATGCCTTTTCACAAGACGGAAGACACGAGCCTTCACTACTGCAGTCAATCGACTGCTATGGACATGATCTGATCTGATGGAACCGTTCTAAAGCTTACAGGCTGTTATTATAAAGCTGTATTTTCTGCCTTTATTATTTCCCCCACAAGCCTCTGTCACGCCTCCTCTGCATGCAAACTGCATTCACATTTCACATCCAGCATCGAGGAGACGAAGGTAAACACTACTGGGTTAACCAGCTCCTCGCTGTAGTTGAAGGCCTTGCTGCTGCTCAGTGCTCATCAACTCACCCATCTTTTCTCTTGGCTTTATAGACATGACCGTAGGTGCCTCTTCCTACTTTGCATCCTTCGTACTCAAACAGGTCCTCGACGCGTTCTCGTTCGCCGGTCAGCTTCACTTTAAAGTCATAGTCCATTTTCACTGTTGTTGTGGTGGTGTTGTTGTGCTTGTTTAATGCTCCGCTCGGGGGCAGCTGGGGCTACTACTTCAACAAGCTCGATGGTTCAGTAATTCGGCTGCCTTTCTCGTCCCTGCGTGGTGAATCGGTGATCCTGGCTTTAATTCAGCGGAAACGTGTAGTCTTGTAGTTCAAAGGACGTGTACCGCAGAGGATGCACCGTTGTGGACGATAAGCAAGGAGTAAAAACGACACTCTACGATGATTCCTTTCTCTTGTTGCTGCGTTTCTCAGCCGGTATCTCACCAGAGATACACTCTGTAATATTACCGTATTCGTGCGCGGCACTGTCGCAAAATGTCGTGCGGGCTGCAGAGAATGAAAGAGCTGGCAAAATTGGAATAAACACACCATGTGGAATTTTACTTACGGTATACAATTTAAATAAAATGTCCAAGTTTATGAGCGTTTATGACCCCCCGAACCCACCTCACCCCTGCCCACTTTGACAGGCTGGAATGGCTTAGGGTCGACGACAGAGTAGTACAGCATCTTGCAATGGGTCTGGTCTACAAGATTCAATACACCACCAATAAGATACCCATGTACCTGTCTAAATACTTTTAATGTTAATGGAAGTCCACACCCACAACACCAGAGGGAGTGCAACAAACCATGTACAACCCAGATTTGGCACAAACAAGAGACTAAATTATTTTCGCTCCTATGCCATCAAAATGTGGAACGCCCTACCAACAGTCATTAAGACATGTGAATCCCTTGACTCCTTCAAATTCGCTGCAATTCGAAACTGCCCCCCGTAAAATCTGAATCTTTTCCCTTTTTGCTTCCTTTATGATGAATTCTATATAGAAGTGTCTATTTGTACGTCTCTAAATGTTTTGATGAATTGAACATGGTGGACCCTCTTGTAAACAAGTGTAATGCTTAATTGGGTCGTCCACTCACAGTCTTTGTATTGAGTTTGTGCTTGAAATGTACTGTAATTCTGAAAACTGTTAATAAATATTTCAATCAATCAATCAATGACTAGGAGCCAATAAAATAGTGCCCGCAGTGGTTCTCAAGGTGGGGTCCAGGGCACCCAGGGACCCCCCGCGGGGCTTCCTGGGGGGGGTTACTCAGAGTTACTTATGAGAGCCCTTGAAATTGAAATTATTTTTTAAGAGTTGAGATGAATTTGAGAACCACTGAAATAAAGCCCTCATAGTCATAATCCATCTATATTCCTTACGTTAAGGTAGGAACTCGTGTATGTTGTTTGGGTCTAGTCGAACTACACAGTGTTGCACCACTGGTCCCATCTTGGGTTTGGAGATAGAAAGCAAAGAGAAAAGCAACCCGTCCATATTACAGCTGCTCTGTCAGGTACCAAATTACGTTATATTCACCTTGTCATCTACTTTACTTTTATGTAACCACACTAGGCTTGAGTGTTTATTTGCTTAAAAGCTAAACTGCGTGATACAACCGTGTGTGTGTCCATTTTACTGTCAAACTGACATGGTATTCATTGTGTCAGTGTGTTCACTGGGGCTAACGTATAGTTTATTCATCGCACGAGCGTTCCACAGGCACAAATTAGGTCCCTTAAACTGTGAAAACCCACGGCGACACTTATTTCAGTTGAACATTTTGTCAATGTGTCGCGCGCTAGGGTCGTGTAAACGAGATATAAAAAGAAGCCCGCTGAGCTTGAGCACAACTTGACTAACGTCAGTGTCATTAGCAAAGCCTAGCAGCTGTGTATGCTAACCTATGATGCTAACGCTAGCAGACAGTCAAAGCAAAGTGCACGCGTCTTTTAAAGCCCCCCACGAAGCTGAACGTAAACGTTCACGGTGGGGAATGAACGAGAACCTTTGCCTGACGCAGGTTAGCATTTAACAAACTTGTTGGCAGATTTAAATGGACATTATTCTTTGTTTGTTCTTATCCCTTCTTCTTGCCCCCGTCTGTGCTTCTTCCACGGAGAAGACAAGACCCCCGTTTATTATATCATGTCCCTCCCCTGTCATGCGACGATTGGACGGTCGACGTGCCTGTCATTGTTTCTAGGCGCTGATTGGTTGTTATCGCTAGCTAGGATGACAAACGTCATTTTGTAATTTGTTATGGCCTTCTGTATGACGATACACTAGCTCGCGAACGTTGTAGCTTGTAGGACTTCATTGTATACAGGGGATTGGGGAGGACGTATGGTGTCAACCGTCATTGACTCATTGACATAATATACATGCAACATATTGGTTTCAAGTTGCAACGTTTGCAGTAAGACTAACAAGGTTAGCAGTGCTCGCTAGGATTTTTGCTATGTATAGGTTTTGCTCGACCTTTTTTTTATTTCGTCATACGAAAAGCCTATTTACAATCTTACTACACGCGCTGCAACACGTCATGTCAGCTTGTAGATCAGCTATTTTCGACACACGACTACATGTACGACAGAGGTGCAAAATGGATGGCGTTGTCTGATTTGTCATTATTGCTAGCTAGAGAACTGTCTCTCCACCAAGCTCTCCACAGCTAAGACAGAACATGGTGGTGATGTAATTAGAAATAGAATTATGGGATTTATTACATGATTGCTTGTTTATCCCTTGAATGACATGTAGAGAACATAAGGTGTGAAGTTCATCTATAAAATGGAACATTATAGGCAAATTAAAGACAAATACACATACACATGGTTTTTTATTTTGCACTGGTCCAGTATGTGACCTCGGACTTGACCTCAGATAATGCTAACTGCATTGCCGTAGTATTGGGTGGGGGAGGTAACCTTCAGGTGATGTTCCAACCCTGGCTGACAGCTTCACCCTTGTGTCTGGCAGCGGTTTCCATGGTGATGGACCCTCCCGGCGGGAGAGACGAGCGGAGGAGGCAGGCGGAACGTCTTCGGCGGGAGGAGGCGTACTATCACTTCATTAATGAGCTCAGTGAAGAGGAGTATCGCCTGATGAGAGACAATAATCTGCTAGGCACTCCTGGTAAGGAGGAACAAATCCTGTATTTTATTATCTAATAGTCATTAAACTTGCTAATACAAACACACTGTAAACATATACGAGATTGTTATGTTATGTTTCTTAGCACCTTTGCCCTGTCGCTGGAGATCAGGTGGTTGGTAGTTCCCTCTGACCCAGCACTTATATCGGAGCATAATGTCATGCTTCTTCACAGGGGAAGTTACTGCGGAGGAGCTCCGCCAGCGCCTCGATGGAGCAAAGGAGCGCGTATTATCTCAGCCTCGTCCTGAGCCACACCCACAGACTACAGAGTCTGGCGAGCAGGAGGGCAGCAGTGCTGAGGGAGAGGAGAGGGCTGCTGGAGGAAGAAGTGGAGCAGGTAAGAAGGGGACATGTACTGGGTACTACTGGCTAGACTTGGCTGTCACACACACACACCGCCTGAGAACAGCAGGACAGACGGACGCTTTGGATATCATCTCCATAGCAATAGCACGCAGATTGACACGTGCAATATTTTAATCCAGGTTGTGTTGTTTGCACACCGCTTAGCAGAAATGGCGTACATAACCCAAAAGTCTGCATATAGTTTGGCTGCGCACATCGCCGGGTATGGACTAGTATATCTGAAATGATAAATGCATGTACCGATTGAACGTTTATCTGAATAGTAGACATTTAATTTGGCTGCACTAATTCTAATCACATCGTAATCTGCATCGTAAAGGTAGGGTAAGTGATATGCTTTGGTGATGACACAAAGAAAGTATAACGTTTAAGCTGATTAATGGGTATTCTCTCCTGATGAACAGAAAAATTGCAACCCCCCTTAAAATATATTTTCATATAGCAATGATTTTATCAGAATATAGTGCTTTAACTTTTTAACAAACAAACGTTTTGTTTTAACGAAAGAATATCACTTACCCTACCATTAAAATATGGTAGGCATGATGATTTGTCACAGCCTTAACATCTATATATATTATATTTGTTATAGGGGCCACTGAGCAAGGAGCGGAAACATCTAATGGGGATTCATTACTAGAGTGGCTCAACACCTTTCGACGCACTGGCAACGCCACTCGCAGTGGACAGAGTGGCAACCAGACATGGCGTGCTGTCAGCCGCACCAACCCTAACAGTGGAGAGTTCCGCTTCAGCCTGGAGATCAATATTAACCATGAGCAGCCGGAGCCCGGGGAGCATAATGACAGCTCAGACCCTGCAGAGCTGTCGATGCCAGCCTCTAGTATGACTCCAACCTCCATACGCACTGCTTCTTATTTCCCCACCCCCCACCCTTCAGCCTACACTCAACCAAGGCCAGCCCCTTACCCATCAACTCGTCCCAACCTCAGTAGGAGGGCCCAGACACGTCGCACACGCAACAGTGCCAATGCCCCTCCCTTGAGCCCTCCAGCCCCCTCTGCACCAGTGGTCCCTCCTGCTGCTGCTTTGAGGAGGATTGTGGCCTTGCAGTCTCCTCCACCTGCCTCTGCTCCTCTCACTCCTCCTCTCGATCAAACTATGCCCATGGAACATCAGGCAATGAATGCAGCATTAGAACACGGCCGTGATGAGGTGACTGCTTCTCTGGACTGTCCTCGCGTGTCGCATCAGTCTGAGCCCCAGACCCTAGCAGCGGAGCGCGAATCACGTGGCAATAGGACTCGATCCCGAGGCCGTATCCGCAGGGCTGGGGGTGGGGCTACGCCATCACTTGGCTACATTGTAGCTCATCGTAGCTCATCACGGCGCAGTCGACCACAGTTGCAAAGAACAGCTGCACCTAGTGTTGCAACTACGTCTAGCAGTGGTGTCGGCGAATCTGGCGTCCACGTTGTTGTTGAGCCAGGCACTGGAACTAACTCTCTTCCCATGGAGACGGGGGAGGTTATGGCAGAGCCTGCCGCTCAAACGGAGCCGAGCACCGAGGCAGGAGAACCTGAGGGCGAGTCAACTGTGACTGGAGCAGGAAGCACAGCGGTGCGGCGCCACCCTACCATAATGTTGGACCTCCAAGTGAGAAGGATCCGACCAGGAGAAAACCGTGACCGGGATAGCATCGCCAGCAGAACACGTTCCCGTGCCAGAGTCGCTGAGAACACGGTTACCTTCGAAAGCGACAGCGGAGGATTCAGACGAACCATCTCACGGTCAGAGCGAGCTGGGATCCGCACTTACGTAAGCACCATTCGGATCCCACTGAGGCGCATCAGTGAAACGGGCCTGGGTGAGCCCAACTCCACTGCCCTGCGCTCCATCTTGCGCCAGATCATGACTGGTTTTGGAGAGCTCAGCACCCTTATGGAGACGGAAGCTGACTCTGAGATGGTCACACCCAACCACCCAGATGCCAGTGGCGGTAATGCTACCGGTCAGGCCTATCGCCTACATGGAAACGAGAATGTTGCTGGCCACAGAGATTCAAGTGAGATTGATCAGGAGAGGGTGGGAATTTTGGGCACTGAGGAAGGACAGGGGGGTCAGGCTAGGCTAGGAGTAGGAGCAGTGAGTCCCAATGACGGGCGGGCTACCAGCAGAGACACCAACAACCTGGTAGAGAACGGTACTCTGCCCATCTTGCGGCTGGCACACTTCTTCCTACTGAATGACGATGATGAGGAGGAGCACTCTCGCGGCCTGACCAAAGAGCAGATTGACAATCTGGCCACACGTACTTATGGCCAGGCCAGCTTGGAGGGCGAGGCAGGCCGCGCATGCAGTGTCTGTATCAATGAGTACGCCCAGGGCAACAAGCTCCGCCGCCTGCCCTGTTCCCACGAGTTCCACATCCATTGCATTGACCGCTGGCTTTCTGAAAACAACACCTGCCCCATCTGCAGGCAACCGATCCTCGCAGTGCATCAAGACTGACCCTTGGCTAAACAATTCGGGTTCACCCACAAAACCCACCCACGTTTGCTCCCTGCTGGCCGATCGGAGCATGCCCAACCGGGCCGTGCATGTACATAGCGCTGTTATGGTTTAATTATATTCATTGAGGAGAATTCATGGCGTTAAAGCTGAAGGTAATGGAACTGAAAGTGGGGAGGGACCTATAATGTAGAGAAATATTTAAAAAAATGTTTATTTTTTTAGCCTTGGTTTTCAGCACTTTTTGTTGTCTTTTCTTTTCTTCTCCTGTGACTTTTTCTCTGGCCTCTCCATCACGATGCTCCTGAGTGCTGCACCAATGGATAGCACTAATGCTTAACCAGATCCTGTAGCCACTGCTAACTAGTCTCGGTTTTAACTCTTTAATGTCTGATGCCTCGTTATCACAAATGGACAACTTCAATTTTAGATTGGTTTGATTTGTTCATTGTTGTAAATGCATAACCAATGCTTGTGTTTTGAGGGTTTTGAATCAAGGATCTACTCTTTGTCCATAATAAACAGGAAGACTCGGCTACCATTGCAGTCTTCCATTTTAAAGCTCTGACATCCATGTTTACATTTGTTAGCTCTTCTCTATTGCTTTCTCATATTTTCAAATCCGTAACAGTCATCAACACTATACCACGTGAGCAACGGGGAAAAAAAGCATCTAAGGCAACTGATAATCAATAAGTCAGCGTAGCATTTGGTCTGTTGTGAGACAATGATGTCCATAATAGCAGAGTTGCACAATAATGGGATGAAAGGGCAGTATTGTGTTTGTAATGCTGCTTGTTGTTTATACCTTAAGTCTGCCATTAAAGTGTCAGTTTTTAGTCTATCTCAAAGTCCTTCAGAGATGTGTTCTTGTTGATATGGAACACAGTTGTAATATGGAGTAAATATTTGGCTCAAGTCTTCAACTTTGATGCAAACACATTGGCAGTTTGACAAGTTTATTGGGCCCAATGTTTTAGCCTTGCCTGCCAACATGCCTCCACCATTGCTGGGAACTTTACCAGGTCTCCCAAATGAAGTTTCATTCAGTTCTTGCCATACTGTACCGTTAATGAGCATTCGGCCTGAAGGAGAGAAGGATGACAGAATGACTGCTCTTTATCTTTGCTCACTATTTTATTTTGTTTCGTGAATGTTACAAGCACTAATAATATACCACCGGTATATTCATGGATCAGTGATTGCTACACAGTCTCACCAAGGGGGTGCAACATATTTTCAGGAGATAGTCACTGTGTGAAAAAAACTAAACAAAATAAAACTTGCAATGGATCCCATGTAGTTATTATTTAGTCACAAGCTCTTAATACTTTTCAGTGTTTCAAACTTTCAATATTTATAAAACTTTATAAAACAGACTTCACTTGATGTGTGTACAACATATATAGTGATAAGACTTGACACTTGATAGAGAGGTTTCACTTAATTTATTGTTATTTTATTCTCCAAAAGAGCTAAACTAATCTATCTACAGTGATGCATTGTGACCTTTTATTTTCTCTCTGAACTATTTTTCTTTTGTTAGGGTAATACACAAATCTAACTCCATATAGATGGCTATTTTTGCTACTTTTGAGTGACACTGTAGTATGAAGTAGGGCATTCATCTACGAAGAAACGTAAGTTGATAGATGAACATACAAAGTTTGTACCCGACAGCAACGAGATGGATGAGAAGTACACAGGAGCTGCCACATCTTAGCGGTTACCATGCAAGTCTCACAACCAGGGGTGAGAATGTGTCAAGTGTGTGTGTGTGTGTGTGTGTGTATATATGGGTTTAGAGTGAGAGTCTTTTTTTTGTGTTGAAGGAAATTACTACGCAGAATGTTACGTTAAGGTTCTGAAAGCATCAGTTTGTTATCCACCAGAGTTGGAGGGGGATGTGGTCACTCAATTCAGAAGTGAATATTTATTCTTTTCCTATTTAATAACTCAAAATTACCTTTTGACATGAATATGTATTATGTTATGTGATGAGATAAAAAAGTGAAGATGGTGTATAAGATGATGTCACTATGTAATGAACATGGGTTTTCTTCTCTGCTCCTTAACAATGGAATAAAGTGCAGCTTTGTAATGCATGGGGATCTTGTTTGTAGCATCTGTTTGAACACTTCTTTTCAGTGTGTTTTCACGTGCATTTGTGGCACAAAGGATATATTTTATTTTATACTGTGTGTAACAAAATAGTGCACCAGCAATTCCTAACATTAAAAATTAGTATATTTCTTGCAAAAACGACTTGCAACAGCAACGCTAAACATTCAAAATAAGCAATTGCAGTAGCATCTACACTGTAATATTGTAAACTAAGTTCACTTCAAGTAGGTTACACTGACACATACATATTGTAGTTAATGTACAAGCAAGCGTTAGACAAATTCAACGGCATGTGGCAAGTTCTTCAAGATGAGAATGTCTGCCCTGACTCAGCCTATTACTTTTAGCATCAACAATGTTGGAGGGCACTGAACAGTTTCTCACTATCTACACTGGTGCAAGGAGCCCAGGAATTTTGCAGCAGTGGGTACTTTTCATGGTGGGAAGCCGTACTTGGTAACTTGTCTCCAGTACTGGAATAAGGTCTGGATGTTTGTTCTGCATCCTCCAAGCTGTTCTTTCTGCCACCGTGCCATTGCTGCTTGGCTGTGCTTCCATACGTGGGCCCTAACCTCGTTTCCATGGTAGAGAAATGTGGGGCCTTTTTCCCCCTCACTGACACCCCCATCTTCTACACCTCTTGGGTCAGTGCATCCTTTGCATGCTTGATGCACTTGTGAAGCATCTAAAATTAAATTAAAAAATAACCCTCTCAAACAATAATTTCCTCCATAGTGTAGCTAGCAGAGCCGACGAGTTCTGATGATCCTCATGGGGGCACCAA
This sequence comes from Protomyctophum bolini, assembly GCF_963924005.1. Classification (NCBI taxonomy): domain Eukaryota; kingdom Metazoa; phylum Chordata; class Actinopteri; order Myctophiformes; family Myctophidae; genus Protomyctophum; species Protomyctophum bolini. The sequence goes on along the minus strand of NC_137882.1, from coordinate 9,231,972 downwards.
TGATTGGCATCAATCATTGGTGTCAATCACTGATCATGAGTAGTCAGCACCTGGTGACAATCACTGATTGGGGCGAGGCACTGAAAACAGGAAGTGTTTGTCCAGTATGAGAGCAGCAGCAGTGGAGAACACAGCATGGAGAGAAGCAGTACAAACTGAAAGACTTTTCATGAACTGAACTGCAAACATTGGAGCTGGGAAGACCGAAACCTCAAGCCATCAAGGGGAATGCCACTGGTGCGTTAATTGTTACTGCATTGAAGTTTATTTTGTTGCTTAAATTTATTATAAAAGTTATTTATGTTTTTGTGCTGCTAGGCCAAATTTAACTGCTATAATTAGCTATAAGTTTGATTTAAGTTGCATATAGGCTTGCTAAGTTGATGTGATGATCTTGAATTGAATTATGGAAGAAATATGAGTTAAAACAACCTGTTTATTTAGATTACCCAAGTGACTAGTGATTCAGTCATGTAGGTTACATTAGTAACTATGGTTATTCGAGTGAAATGAGTGAATTTCAGTTATTGTTTTTGTTTAAGTATGACCTTACTAGGGATGTCAGGGGTTAACCGGCTAACCGGTTAGCCGACCGTTAAGAAACATCCGGATATTATTATCAGCTTTAACGGTTAATTTGCATAATAATAAATGCGTGTTCTGATCTTAAATCCCTTTATTTTAGATCGTTTTTAGTAATAGTACAACATAAACATTACAGAGACTGTAGTTGTCACTGTACAATACTTTAAAACAGTTGTCATGTTGCACACATGCCTAAAATTGCTCTTATTTGCGCCGCCCAGCTTGTCACACTCCAGGCTGCATGAACAGCGCTCTGGCTCTGTTTTCTGCCCCCTCAATGTCCCCGTTCTCTGTTGTATTTCAATGGCTAGTTGGCGACAAGCCTACAACGGTAGCGTTGCGGTAGTCAAAATGTAAGCGAGTGACAGGCTGACAGCGAGACGAGATTAACACATGTCGACCGTATCAATGCAGAGACCTACATTATTAAATCCATTATTGGCCATTTGGCCTGGAGGGAGAACGTTTACAGCCGCTGTCGCTTCCTCCTCAATCTCCTCCTCCTATCCGTCTCCTCGTCCCCACACTGGCACGGCTTACGCGGCTATCAAGTTAGCCATGTGCTATCGATGTTTGAGGGTTTTCTCGTCAGCGAAAAGTCAACAAACAGAACACGGTGACATGCATGCTGATCTTCCTTAATAATAATAAAAGGCTTAGCCCATGCGTCCAGTGGCTTTATAGATATAGGTTGCTTAGATCTGGACTGGATTTATTTATGTTTTGGACCTCTGTACTGTAGACGCGCAGATGCATGCATCATGCAGTTGCAATGCGTTGTTTATTGATGATTAAGCCTACAACAATTTATTTATATTGTTAAATGTTGCTTTTTAGTTTGTCTTTTAAAAAGGAGCATAAATAAATGTATACCATTCGTTTACCAACTTTAATTATACATGCATATTACATTTGGGGTAGCCTATTAAAAAAGGGAAAAAATCAACCACTATCCGTTAATGACCCGGTTAATCCTATCGGCTAACCGGCTGGGAAACTATCCGTTACTGACATCCCTAGACCTTACATAGTTAATGACGGCTTGTATTTGTTTTTTGTCTTTTTCTCTGTTTAAGGTTTTCAACCTAATGCCTAAATACCTAATACCTAACCAACAACTGTACTTACCTGTACCACAATTTCAAGTAAAACAAACAAAAGAGGAAAGAAGTTGTCTTTTTGAGTTGACCACAGTTCCCCCTGTCGGCTAAGCCGTTTTTCAAGTTTGGGCAAAAAGGTTTCTGAAGAAAATCCCGAATAACTTGACAGTCATCATCAATCACCATCGACAAACGACTACAAGTGAGTAAACAACAAGACGCCCAAGTCCCAAAGTGTGAGCACGTTAAACCGTATATCTCTGGTGATAAAAGAAAGAAAGGCATATTGGCCCTACATTCAAGTTGAAATCTTTACTCTGATACGGACACAAGTATTGAAATTGGATCGATTGGAAGGATCTAACCATGGATGTGTCACGCTATTGAAGCTAATGAAATGAGCGATACCATACGGATGAATGAACGCGCAGAGCGCGACATTTAATGTGGATTGGAATGAATTGATGTCGCTATTAAGCAAGCTTTGTGCAACGCTAAGTTTGGATCTGGAAAATAAGCACTGCTGTTGTATTCTAAATACGGACGTCACGTCACGTTTTACTGATGTCTGTAAATGAAGCGGATGAATTAGGCTACTCCAGTATGAAAGAGGCCTGTCCGTGTGTTTGCTAATACAAAAACAGCTTAATTGATATAAGCATCAAAGCAATATTTTAAGTACTTTTTATTAGCAAGTGCATTCCATAGCGCTGGACCACACATGGACATCATAAACCTGCGACGGGAACAGTTCCTATGTAGTAAAAGATTATATGAAAGAAATAAAATATTTAACTGGTTTATATTTTAGTTATAGATGGCAAGTATAATGTTAAGGAATATTTGTCTTATTAGCCAGAGATCCTTTTAAAATGTTTCTATTACTGTGAGTGATATGGTCAGCTTCTGATGTCTTTCTTTCTTTCTAATGTAGATGGAGATGACCGTAGATGCTGCTAGAACACTGAACCTGGTCTCCTGTGTGAACCACCCCATCCTGACAGCTAAGATGTCCATGTGGACATTATGAGTGTTTGTATAGAGAGAAGCATGGCTGAAGAGCTTTGCATATCAGTCGTTTCTTGCTGCTGCCAAAGTCAAATTGTGATATCTGTGGTGTTTAGTTCATGGCCGCTTATGAGATGTAGATGACTGGTGGAATAGCCTTGTGATACATACTGGGTGTGCTCTTTGGTCGTTCACAAAACAAACAAACAAAAGCTGCACAAAATGCCACAAACTCACTAAAAGCTCCACAAAAATCACACAAATCAAGGGATGTCCGACAGTCAGTGTTGGATATTGTCCAACTCCTAATTGCCGATATCAACAGATACCGATATGCAGGCTTTTTCCAGTGGTGGAAACATAACTCAAACTTTTTACTTAAATAAAAGTAGGCAATACTGCAATATAGAAATACTCCGTTACAATTCAACATGTACTCGAGTAAAGGTACAAAGGTTTTGGTATAAAATGTACTTAAAATACCAAAAGTAATTATTAATAATGACTCATGCAAAATGTCTCATCTAAAATGATCTAATCTCTCACAAGCTCACATGTGTCTTATTGTATTGTGAGCTTGTATAGATGTTTTTAATGTAAAAGAATAAATAAAGTAAAATTAAGGGTTAGGGTTATTAATTTTTAATGCCTTATCGGCCGATAATATCGGACATCCCTAACAAAAACATATATCAAACGTGTCAATACATTTCAAAGAATGCCACAAGTGGCACTAAAACTTCACCAATAAATAAAGAAACATCCACATGTTCCATAAATTAAATGCCACAAAGGTTTGCCGAAAAAATGAAGAAATTACAAAAAATAAGTTTCTTAAACATCTTCTGCCGTATGTCCATAGAACTTCAGCTCTGTTGCAGCAAGCCAGTACAATGTGTCATTGTCTAGGTCACCTAAGCCACGATCACCATTCGGTGTCCGGTATTTGGGGCAAATGGTCATTACGTGTTCCACAGTCTGTAGTGGATCCTCGCATTCACAGTGGGCACTGTCCGAGATGTCCCACTTCTGCAGGGGAGGTGCTGGCAAAGAACATATTTGGGGTCCTCAATGTATTCCACTGGTCCCTCTGTCTTGCCTTCACCCAGGATGCCTTGGAGGTGTCAGCTGGTGTTGTGTGGAGCAGTTCCTGGGCCTGTGTGGCAAAGGGGCACAGTGACTTGAGGCACGTGTGCTGTGGCAAAGGTCGCCGTGACTTGGTGTGTGTGTGTGTGTGTGTGTGTTGTGGCAAAGGGCACCGTGACTTGAGGCACGTGTGCTGTGGTGTCTCTGACGACCTTGTGGAGGAGATGGCTGGGATTCACTCAGCTGTGCCTTCCCGGTGAGGGCCAGCGTGGCTGCTTCTCGTCTGACCTCTGTTGGAGTGATTCCAGCGAGAACAGGCAGGCAGTTTGTTTGGGGTGGCCCATCCGGTGTTGAGGGCAGCATCCAGCTTCTTGACATGGGACACAGTACTCGGGTCGTCTGCATAGCCATACTTCATTGATGTTGTTGCAGGGAGGTCATGGATGTAGCTGTTAGTGTTGAACAGCAGTTACTGGTGTGGAACCGAAAAGCTTCACAAACATGCCAAAAAATTCTAGTTTTGAACCTTTTTAATCTAGTTTATTTTCAAATAAATTTGTTTTTACTGTTTTGTGAAGCAACTTTGGGTACCTTGAAAAGTGCTATATAAATTGTATGTATTATAAAAAAACAGACACACAGCAATTGTCGCCACACAGACATCACAAATTCCTATTGGCAGCAGCAACAAGTGAGTGATGTGCAAAGCCATTCATAGACTATAACCACCATGTCTTCATTCCAGATGCTGCGAGGCTCAACCGGAGCCCCTACAGGTGGACATCTGCATTTCTCGCTGTCCATGGATGAATCTGCATGGGGGGCTCTGAAGGCGGCTCAAAGTAAGAAACCACTTAGACTTTTCTATTACTGCGAGTGGTATGGTCTGCTTCTGTTTTAAATGTTCTCTATACATTTTGTGTATGATGTGAAAGGACACAATGTACATATATCTGGCTCTTGGTCACTTAAATTAATCTTTCGTTCTTTCTTTCTTAGGGTGGATGGGTCGTGGTAGACGTCGTGGAAGGACAGAGATCCGTTCCAAAGCTTCCCTCCCGGGCGTTTCCTCTGAGGACTTCTGATGAGCTGTGAGTAGGAATATTTCTTGTTGGGATGGATATCTGTTGTACTGTTATGGTACGAAGTATAGCATGGCAGTATGATTCCTCCTAGTGGCACTGGTTGAATGTCTGTCAGCTCTCCAAGCTAATCAAAGTCTTAATGACACTTTTTTTTAACCACTTCAACCCCAGCATCTCTATTCTGGGGGGAGCGTTCAGCCAAATTAGCAGATCTACAAGCTCACACCGCATTGCGACGTGTTGTGAGCTTGTAGATCTGCTATGTTTGGCAAATCAATTTGTGTAGAGTGAAATCGGAGCATATACCAAATGCTCTCTTTAAAGGTCTGTTTTATCAAATCTATAGAGGGTTTAAGTGGTTTTGAATATGCAGCTCAACAAAAGCTAATGTAGTCTTTATTTCTTTCTTTCTTAGGACGGAGATCTGTGTAGATGCCGGAGGACTTCGGACCTGGGCCTGCCCGGTGAGGAACCGCACAGTAAGAACCGGCCTTTCACGATTATGAGGTTTCTTTTTACTGGACGATTATTGTCGCTCTAATAAATTGCAATTAAATATTTAAGTGTGGCCCGGACGGTTAGCTCAACTGTCTGGGCACCTATGCTGCCAAGCCAGCCGGACGGCGTGCTGCGGGTTCGACTCCCGACGGCCACTGCTGGACAGGGTACACGCACACACATGCACACACAGAGCAAAGCTAATTTGGTGTGTTTTTTTTCTTTTCTTTCTTTGTTAGAATGGAGATATCGATAGACGAGCTGATGTTCCCGGACAGAGATCCGTTCCAAAGCTCCCCCCCCCGGGGGCTTCCTCAGAGGACTCTGATGAGCTGTGAGTAGGAATAGTTCTTTCTTGTTTCTGAGGATGGATAACTGCTTTTGTACTGTTATGGCACGAAGAATGGCATCATTTACTACAGTCATCCAAATGTTTTAAATATTTTATGATAAATCTAAATGACTCTGCACAATAGTTTGAGAGTCAATATCTCATCTGCTTTTAGAAGCACTTGAATAAAAAATGACAAAAGATGTTGAGGACTGTACATGTATTGATGCCTCCTAGTGGCACTGTGGTTGAATGTCTGTCAGCCTTCCAAGCTAATCAAAGTCTTAAAACCCCAGCATCCCTATTCTGGGGGGAGCGTTCAGCAAAAAATAGCAGATCTACAAGCTCACACCGCGTTGCAACGTGTTGTGAGCTTGTAGAGCTAATGCTTTCTTCTTTCTCTCTCAGGATGGAAATGGCAGACGCAGCTGAAGCCTCTAGAGATCTGCAGGTCTGTCCATGGATGGATGGGAGGACGGAGATCTGGGTAGACGTCGCTGGAACGCCACTGCTGGACAGGGTACACGCACACACACACACACACACGCACACACAGAGCAAAGCTAATTTGGTGTGTTTTTTTCCTTTTCTTTCTTTGTTAGAATGGAGATATCGATAGACGAGCTGATGTTCCCGGACAGAGATCCGTTCCAAAGCTCCCCCCCCCCCCCGGGGGCTTCCTCAGAGGACTCTGATGAGCTGTGAGTAGGAATAGTTCTTTCTTGTTTCTGAGGATGGATAACTGCTTTTGTACTGTTATGGCACGAAGAATGGCATCATTTACTACAGTCATCCAAATGTTTTAAATATTTTATGATAAATCTAAATGACTCTGCACAATAGTTTGAGAGTCAATATCTCATCTGCTTTTAGAAGCACTTGAATAAAAAATGACAAAAGATGTTGAGGACTGTACATGTGTTGATGCCTCCTAGTGGCACTGTGGTTGAATGTCTGTCAGCCTTCCAAGCTAATCAAAGTCTTAAAACCCCAGCATCCCTATTCTGGGGGGAGCGTTCAGCAAAAAATAGCAGATCTACAAGCTCACACCGCGTTGCAACGTGTTGTGAGCTTGTAGAGCTAATGCTTTCTTCTTTCTCTCTCAGGATGGAAATGGCAGACGCAGCTGAAGCCTCTAGAGATCTGCAGGTCTGTCCATGGATGGATGGGAGGACGGAGATCTGGGTAGACGTCGCTGGAACGCCACTGCTGGACAGGGTACACGCACACACACACACACACACACGCACACACAGAGCAAAGCTAATTTGGTGTGTTTTTTTTCTTTTCTTTCTTTGTTAGAATGGAGATATCGATAGACGAGCTGATGTTCCCGGACAGAGATCCGTTCCAAAGCTCCCCCCCCCGGGGGCTTCCTCAGAGGACTCTGATGAGCTGTGAGTAGGAATAGTTATGGCTTGTTTCTGAGGATGGATAACTGCTTTTGTACTGTTATGGCACGAAGAATGGCATTTACTACAGTCATCCAAATGTTTTAAATATTTTATGATAAATCTAAATGACAAATAATAAATGCACAATAGTTTGAGAGTCAATATCTCATCTGCTTTTAGAAGCACTTGAATAAAAAATGACAAAAGATGTTGAGGACTGTACATGTGTTGATGCCCTCTAGTGGCACTGTGGTTGAATGTCTGTCAGCCTTCCAAGCTAATCAAAGTCTTAATGACACTACCACTTCAACCCCAGCATCCCTATTCTGAGGGAGCGTTCAGCAAAAATAGCAGATCTACAAGCTCACACCGCGTTGCAACGTGTTGTGAGCTTGTAGAGCTAATGCTTTCTTCTTTCTCTCTCAGGATGGAAATGGCAGTAGACGCAGCTGGAGCCTCTAGAGATCTGCAGGTCTGTCCATGGATGGATGGGAGGACGGAGATCTGGGTAGACGCTGGAGGACTTCGGACCTGGGCCTGGATGGATGGGAGGACAGAGGACGGAGATCTGGGTAGACGCTGGAGGACTTCCGACCTGGGCCTGGATGGATGGGAGGACAGAGGACGGAGATCTGTGTAGACGCTGGAGGACTTCGGACCTGGGCCTGGATGGATGGGAGGACAGAGGGCGGAGATCTGGGTAGACGCTGGAGGACTTCGGAGAGGAACTCAACACATACGAACCGCTTCGGTGAGGAACTCGACAGTACGAACCGCTTTAGGGTTGGGGCTTTTTTATAGGCTTTATAGTAAAAAGCCAATAATCGTCCGTTGCCGATAATCGGTCAATCCCTATTCTTAAACGTTACTGTAAGTGCATGTGTATGTTGTGACAGGACACACACCCACACACACAGCAAAGCTAATTTGGGGTGCGTGTGTGTCTGTCTGTCTGTCTTTCGTTCTTTGTTAGAATGGAGATCTCAGCCGATGCCAGAGATCCGAAGCTTTCCCTGGGTGTTTCCGCTGAGGACTTCTGGGTCGCTGGGAGGCTCGGATGGAGCTGGAAGGTTCGGTAGACATCACTGGAACCCGTTTAGGCCTGTCGGAATTTGAGGTTTTATAATGGCCGATTTAATTGTTTCTCAAATAAATTACTAGTAACAATTTAATTGCGTCATAACATAACATTCTAAATAAAACTTTGGCTTTTGTAGGCTTTGTAAACAAAAAGCTGCACATGGCATAATTCAACAACTTTATACAAGAGAAGAAAATTACAAAGTGACACGTTTAGAGCTTGTAGATCGGTTGCTTCCATTATTTCTTTAAAATGTTTGACAATATATGAACATTTTCAACATGGAGACGATTATGACTAATCTCTAAAAAAAGTATCTCAAATACTTGGCGATTAGGTAATTGTGACAGGCCTAAATCCTTCTAGTTGTGTTTTTTTATATCATGTTCTGTAATCAGTTAGGGTTGACTATAGACTTTTTTTAGGAACAAGATCATCATGCCGGTGAAGAGCACGTTTCTAGCCGATGGAGCAACTATTTCTGATCACCTTTGGAGTTACATCACAGCAAGGTAACTATACAACACACGCACACACACTATGATCATGACATGACATCAGCTTGTGACTGCAACTTGTTCCTGTTCACAGATGACTCGGCACTGCTAGTCTCGGACAGGAACAAACTGCAGGTTGAAAAGGCCCTCAGCTCTGAACTCGGTAGAATCTGCACCTGGCTCGCTGATAACAAACTATCTTTACACCTGGGAAAAACTGAATCCATTCTCTTTGGATCTAATAGTAATCTCAGCAAGGCAAATGGCTTCTTGGTTAGAGTTGGTGACAATGTTATCACACGTAAAGATGAAATTACCTACCTAGGTTCCATCCTGGAGGCTAATCTTTCCTGTGATAAAATGGCCACCAACGTAATCAAAAAAGTCAACCAAAGAACAAGATTCCTTTACAGGATCTCCTCACTGGTCAACAAAAACACCTTGAAGACCTTAACAGGAGTCCTCGTACAAGGTTTCTTTGACTATGCATGCACCTCCTGGTACCACAGCACCTCAAAGGCCCTTAAAACTAGGCTCCAGACCTCCCAAAACAAACTGGTCAGGCTCCTACTTGGCCTCACCCCCCGAACCTACCTCACTCCTGCCCACTTTGACAGGCTGGAATGGCTTAGGGTCGACGACAGAGTACAGCATCTTGCAATGGGTCTGGTCCACAAGATTCGATACACCACCAAGATACCCATGTACCTGTCTAGATACTTCCTTTATGTTAACGAAGTCCACACCCACAACACCAGAGGGAGTGCAACGAACCATGTACAACCCAGATTCGGCACAAACAAGGGACTAAATTATTTTCACTCCTATGCCACCAAAATGTGGAACGCCCTACCAACAGTCATTAAGACATGTGAATCCCTTGACTCCCTTTTTCCCCTCACTGTATACGTTTATTTTCCCTTTTTACCTCCTTTATGATGAATTCCTGTTCTGTTCTTTGACTATATAGAAGTGTCTTTGTACGTCTCTAAATGTTTTGAAGAATTGAACATGGTGGACCCTCTTGTAAACAAGTGTAATGCTTAATTGGGTCGTCCACTTGCAGTTAACAGTCTTTGTATTGAGTTTGTGCTTGACATGTACTGTAATTCTGCAAACTGTTAATAAATATTTCAATCAATATTGTTTTATGAACAAAGTAGTAATGAGCATTTCTTTCTTTTCTTTAGGACGTTGCTGGTCTCCTGTGTGGCTCCATCTGGAGGTCACCAGGGTTCTGAGTCACTCAGATCCTGACTGGTAGTGGTGATATGTAGATGTGATCAATCAGGGCTCTAAACAATAAAATAATAAACCAATATAAATAACTAGATAATAATATAAATAAATGGATAAAACGAACGATAAAAAAATAGATTATAGTAAAATAAAAGTAAATTAAAATAGTAAAATAAAAGTAAATTAAAATAGTAAAATAAAAGTAAATTAAAATTAGTAATAGCATAGTAATGGATAAAATAAATATAATTAGTAATATAGACAATAATACATAAAATAAATTAAATTATCAATATAGTAATGCATAAAATGAGTAATAACAGTAATACATAAAATAAATAAATGCATAAAAAATAAAATGAGTAATAACAGTAATACATAAAACAAATACTATTTGTAATGCATGAAGTAAAATTAGTAATAACATAGTAATACATCAAATAAATACAATTAGTAATATAGTTATACATAAAATTAGTAATAACATAGTAATATATAAAATACAATTAATACATAAAATAAATTCAATTACTTTGTGTTGTTATAGAATGACTTAAAAAAAATATATATATATATATATCAATCACATCTACATATCACAACCAGGCTATATTGCCAGCAAGCAGGTGGACTGTAGACTCACTACAGCTGTTGCGTGGCTAGTCTGCTATCCGCGAACGTCTCCACGCTGGTTTCCTAAATGAGGGATATAAGTGCTGTTGGCACTCTGGACTCTGAATGTGCTTCAGAAGAATGATGCTGCGTCACCTGTGCGGTGACAATTTCCGGTCTTTGGAAAGCTGTGACGTTTGCAGCTGTTCTGTCAAGATGGCCAATCTGCAAGCTGAGCTTGTGGATGAGATGTGCAATAGCCTAGTGCTTTGTGTTTGAGCCCTGTGCAGGAGCTACAAGACTGCCGGTTTGGATTGCTCTGTGCAGTTTTAACCACGTGACGCCTGCAGCACACTGTCAAGTGTGCAGGTGGACAGTTCTGAGCGGACGGCTTCGCCTTGTTTGTTGTTATAAAACTGTGGTGACGCTGTGTAACGTAGGCCTGAGGGCGGTTGCTCTGATAGACTTAAAGAGAGCCTTGTAGGAATTTTTTTACCTGATATGTGATTTCAGGGTCGTTTCGCCTACTTCTACGTCCGGAGAGTTGTGATATTGGTTTTGAGTTCTTAAATGAATAAATGGGGGAAATGTCAAGGAAATGTGGAATGCTTGTACATTTAAGGACGTCATAAACCAAGCCATGAGAAGCTGTTGTCTGTGACCTGTGACATGTGTGGTTCTGAAGGGGTCTTCTGATGTCATGTATACAAGACCCACCCACCCCTGGGGGGGGGGTAATAATGTATTTAAGCTAAAGCCTGACTGAGATGTGTTGAGTCAGTACGGTGTTCCATTGTAACGCGTCACTGCTGTCTCCGTATTCGAATACATTCTATTCCAATACTCTGAAACTCTGAATTGTGTCTGTCTCATTATTGTTGTTTCAACTATGTTATAAGTGCTCACCGACAGATTTCTTTAACATGTCATATATCTGTAAATATTCATTATTTTCTTGTTAATAAATTATTGCATTTATACCCGGGTGTCCGTTATGTGTCCATTACCCTTAGATCGCGCCGCTGCGGATTTATTTATTTCCCAAATGGTCTAAAAATGAGTTATTTAGCGTACTTTTACCAATTAATTAGCCTATACACAGACAACGACTGATTAGCCTATTTTGGACGATATGGGTCTTTTCTAGAGTCAGTGTGTTTAGTCTCACTATAGTCTGTGTAGATTACCCGGCGGTGTTGCTGCCCCTCCCGGGAGTCGCGGCTCATGGCTCTTCACAGACGGCACAGAGACAGCAGTCACTCCGCTGAACGTGTCAGTGTTGCTGCAGTGGTGTGAACCGTGCGGGCACTGGTGGTGGTGCTGAGTTCTGACAGCCGAGTCATAGCTTCTTCTTCTGAATTACTTTATCTTTGCCTTGGAAAATACATTTTGCGTTTTGCTGTTTCCCAAAACAAACCAGCGCGCGCTACTGTTTGCTACAAAGCGACTGGAAGCGGACGAGGTTTACAGACATACCAATAGTAGCCAATCATATGCTGATTAGGCCAGTTGCTGTATAGCCTACCTACCCGATCACCAGGGAGCAGCAACAACACACACACACACACACACACACACTACACACACAATAGCCTTCTATATAATGCTGCGCACATATATTATATATATTTAAAAAAATACCCAGCATAATTTTTGGGAAGGCTAAGCCTTCCCTAGCCTTACACACCCGCCGCCTATGGGCACTGTACTGTAGGCATATAATACCTGCGGCTAGGTGAAAACAAAAGAAACCTGATTAGCATTTGAGTACTTTTAACACCTCTGAACAGCCTGCGGAGAGGTTCACATTTTCGGAATTTTGCGACGGAGTCACAGAGGGTCAATAATTCCCAGAAAATCTGTAATGTTAATATAAAATGTCCACGAAAATCTTCATGGGGGCTAAAAGGGGCTATTTAATTCTTCATGGGGGCTACAGCCCCATAGCCCCCACAGACTCGACGTCGTTGGCATCAACAATGTTGGAGGGCACTGAACAGTTTCTCACTATCCACACTGGTGCAAGGAGCCCAGGAATTTTGCAGCAGTGGGTACTTTTCATGGTGGGAAGCCGTACTTGGTAACTTGTCTCCAGTACTGGAATAAGGTCTGGATGTTTGTTCTGCATCCTCCAAGCTGTTCTTTCTGCCACCGTGCCACTGCTGCTTGGCTGTGCTTCCATACGTGGGCCCTAACCTCGTTTCCATGGTAGAGAAATGTGGGGCCTTTTTCCCCCTCACTGACACCCCCATCTTCTACACCTCTTGGGTCAGTGCATCCTTTGCATGCTTGATGCACTTGTGAAGCATCTAAAATGAAATTAAAAAATAACCCTCTCAAACAATAATTTCCTCCATAGTGTAGCTAGTGTTTGTTATACTTATATAGGTTTGGTGTCATTTTGTTTTATTCTGTCCAATAGGGGACACTCTTTGTTCATTGTTCGTGCAGATATCTTAATCTTTTTATGTTCAAATGTACACATTTGTACTTTGAAATGTGGGTCCCAGAGAGTGGCAAACTGGCAATACACATTTTGGATTATTCCTTTTGTTCTAACACAATGACCCCACAAACTAAATATATTGTATAAAACAAAGAATTGTCTTTCTAAAAATGTATAAGCTGATGAATTGTGTATTGAGGGTTTAAGTTGTGGTCTGATAATACACAATTACATTAATCCAACATATGAATATAGAAAAGATGTGTAAACAAAACAATTACACAACACTGACGACAGTGCTGTCAAGTTATTAAACTAATTGAACTCTGCAACACATTTCTTATACAATATGTAGGCCTAGCTGTCACTGAAAAACAATGAAGATCCATGTTTTAAAGAATCTGATCATAATCTCTGACACAAACATTTAATCTGCATTAATTCCAGTCATGTCATCATTGTCATGGCACCAAAAGCACAGAAGAATGTGAAACTGTCCTCTGTTCTGCCACATTAAGCCCTATTTTCCCATTTCCTTTTTTAAGAAATCAAAAATGTATTGTTTCAATTATTTTATTTCTTCTTTATTGTCTATAAGACATGGACGTTGTGTTGGAAACAGAAACACAACAGCTAGGCTATAATTCACAGATAGATTGCACTCATTGAGTGAACAAACAAAGAGCAAGACAGACCTCTAGTGGACATTAGAAAATATGAAAAGGGCATGAAATAATACAATTTTGAGAAGTCACTTACTGAGTCACTGATAATTTGTATTTCAGATTTTCTGTTATTTTGTGAATGTGGCCCTTAATGTGGCCCATAATAACTTCTGTTTAAAATTATTTCTAAAATATCTGTCAGCCAACAGACTAGAGTCATATGTAGAGATAGGATCCAAAAAGAAGCTCGCACATCTCCAGAAATTCTACAGGTGCTGGAGAAAAAAATTATATATATATATATATATATATTATATATATATATATATATATATATATATATATATGTGTGAAAAGGAAGGGCTGTCCGCACACACTGTGTCTGCTCCCAGGATTTTATTTATTTAGTACAAAATACTAAATTGTACTAAATATTTTTTTTCCTGGGAGCAGACATATCCATATGTAAACTGCTTTAAACCTGTTTTGATCTATACCGTGCGCGCCGCGGCGCCAGTAGCAGCCATATGGCATAGACAGGCGGGGGCGCGCACGCCTGTCATTAGTCGAAGCGTGCAGACGGCGTTGACAGTGAGCAGGCCGAGTCGACGTCAAATACAGCCCCTCAGCCCTGCCACAAACAACCTCTCCGGTTCCCCCGACAATAATGATCCTTCACCAGCGAACGCAGCTCTGTCCCAGGCCCGCGTCCCCCTGCTGTGTCTGCGAGCCATGAGCATGCCATCTCTCCGGTGTCCATATTCCAGCCTGTCAGAGACCCGTTTACCAGCAGGATGTATTTCAACCGAAGAGGGAAGAAGATACACAGCGAGGGTAAGCTTAATAATCTTGTTCTCATTTAGGGGTCAAGTGTTCACCCCAAGTAGCGTCGACGCCCGACGTGACAGCGTCTCGCTGCTGACCATTCTAGCCCACTTGTCGATTCATTCATCCCAGTAGTAAGCTAGGCTACATTGTTTTGCGGAGTCGTAAGATGCGGGGATATTTATGAGGCCCTATATGTCCCAGCCACACAGGTGCGCGGTTGTGTTTGGAATGAATAACGGAATTTGGGATGGTGGGGGACTGCGGCACGGACGGGAGCGGTGTAGCTCCTCTCGTCCCAGCATGGGGGCGTACAAGCCTGGGTGTTTTGGCACCCGGGTCTCGGTTTTGGATGCGAGGGACAACGGCATGCAGGTGCCTCAAGAAAGGCACTGTGTTGTGTTCTTGTTTTCAAAGTAGCCTTTATATGAAGGTCAATGTAGTACGCTACTGAAGTCGTTCCCGTTGGGAGCCTAATTATTTGGCCCATTGTTATAGCTCGTGTGTGTGTGTGTGTGTGTGTGTTTGTGTGTGTCACTGTATGTGTGTGTGTGTGTTTGTGTACTACACACACACACACACACACACACACACACACACACACACACACACACACACACACACACACACACACACACACACACACACACACACACACACACACACACACACACACACACACACACACACACTCACATTTCATGACCTGCTTAGTGATGGACATACATTTTTATATTTTTGCCTATAAAACATCACCAAGTCAAGCTCATTACCAACGCCTACCAACGACTTAAAAACCATGTGACTGTTTAGAGTGCCCTTTATTCTAAGCTTCACCTGTGGAGGTCATGAGAGAGCCCAGCAATCTGCTGTCAGGATTCAAGCAAAGCCATACTGTATTGAGTGTATTCATATGTACCGCATGCATTTGTATCCCTAAATCAAGTAGATTTTGGCAGACAATGCAAACTGAGGTGAGGAGGCAAAAGCCATGAAACCTTCCATGATTCCAAGCATTGTAGCTTGAATAGTAATGAATACACTGCTTTTCAGCTAAGGAAGATGATTGGGACAGAACTGTAAACATAAGGTGGCAGAACAGGAGATATGATGATGTGACAAATGGTGAGCCTGCTGCTTTAGTCAGGCCAGGCCATTGGATTGGATTGTCCTGGAACGGAGCTGCACGTGCAGCTGGTAGTGTGGCTTTTCAATGGGCACATAGGATTCATTGTTTGTTGTTGTTGATGTTGTGTGTGTGTGTGTGTGTGTGTGTGTGTGTGTGTGTGTGTGTGTGTGTGCGTGTGTGTGCGTGCGCCTCCAGCCGATTCCAGAAATATATAGAAAGACATATAGTTGAGAATGAGCTGAGATGAGCGCCAACTGGACCACTTTCTCCAGGCATTGAGAGTTTCTAGCCTGACAAGTTAATACAATATTGTTTCCTGCTTCTCATTCAATGGGTGGGGGATCTTTTTCATGTCTATTACTTTGTAACTCACTGTAAGCTTGCTGATGCCTACACATGCCATGCTCATGGATGCACTTAAAGGACTGTGAATGCTCAATACAGTCATTGTCTATTCCTTCAGCCTTTGAACAGAAACATACTGTAGGCCCAGGCTACTGTTAGCCACTAATGGCTTTTATTTTTCTGTTTCTCCTAACTAGACATTAAGTGTTACAAACTGAATAATTGAGTTAGTGTGAAGTGGACGTTTGAATTTAGTTCATAAATCAATCTAGGGCTTGTGTGTCTATTCTTGCCTATAAACCTTTCAAATCAATATGCACTTTCTAAAATGCATTAAAATATGTACCTTTTCACACTTGACAACACAAATATTCGAAATGGGTCAACGTTTATTCTGTTTCAGTGTTTGTGAATATCAGTATTTAACAGATGGACTAAAGCCCAAGCGGTTCCCTAGACAACGGAAGCACGACAACAAATATTCACGGAATTTGAGTGTGTCTCGAGTGAGTTTTAAGTCTCTGCAAGTTGATTTCAGAATCAGGATTATTTTTATTGGATTTTGTCTCAAATTGTAATGCCATACTGAAATCAAAGACCAGCTGAAATGTGTTTCATGTGTTTGTTTGTTTTTTTACATTTTTGACAGGTACCAGTCATCATTGGTTGAAATACAAAAATATTAATACATTTCAACCAATGATGACTGGTACCTGTCAATTCCATCTAGAGGGCAGTGCTAGTCTGTTGTTTATCTACAAAAATTGCGGCTGGACAAACTCACTTTAAAGTTAAAGCTATACTGTGTAACCTTTTGTCTCTCTGAAAGAAAAAAATATATTTTTTTATTTTAGTATGAAAATCTTGGGAATATTGTGTGGCTTATGGTGATTCGGTCCAATATTTAGTTCAGTGACCATGGGGCTAAAGAAGGTTCAGAAGCTGTGTTCACTTCACATTCACTCTCATTGGAATGAATAAACTCCAACCTGCTTTCCGTCTCCTAAAAACGCATTGCCATATGTTTGTTTTAGCATAGTCCTAAGTCATGGGAGTCGATGTGTTTATGAGGCAGACTGGGTCACTATACATTTAGAGGTGCTGACACACACTCACCAGTAAGAGCGTAATGCATATTTTTAGATTAAAGCTAGACAGTGGTCTAAAAACCTAAGAATCCATTTGGCCCAGAGAATACATTTCCAGGGACTCCCTGCTACGTCTCCCTCCAATGTAAAGCAAATGGAATGGGAAGCATTCCGGCATGAGTGCCAGTTGGTCGTTCATGCCATCAGCCTCTCCATGGTGTGTTGTTGTCTGTAATCTCTTGGAGTCTGAACTCTTCGTTCTCTGGTATAATTATCATCCCTTGTGGAGTCAGTGACGTCTACAGCCACCAATCTGTCACACACACACACACACACAGTCACACACACAGTCACACACACACACACACACACACACACACACACACACACACATTACGAATTTAAGATGTAATCAATCATTCTGTAGAGGAAACGGCAATCACATACATCTTGTATTCATGATGTAATATGATATATAATTTAGTTTTGTGAGCTAACTGGGTTAGACATTGTGCCGAATGATTCTGTCAAAAATAACTACACCTTTAGTCTCAGTGTGGGCAATTGTGGCCTGCAGTTTACGTGTTGACAGGTTGTCATGGCTGCTAAGCTGTTTGGGAAATTGAGGTAAACAACTGCAGCCAATGATGTCTTTCCTGAATATTAGGTGCAATTACATTAAATAGCCACAAGGGAGCACTCTTGGACAAGGATAACATTGACATTGAGGCACTTTGGTCAGGACCTATGGTCAGGACAGGAAACCATTGAACCTCTCTCCTCCACACATGGGGTTAACCAACAATGTAAAATCACACTTCACTCAGCACAAAGCACGCACACACACATGCGCGCACACACACACACACACACACACACACACACACACACACACACACACACACACACGCGCGCGCGCACATTACACTCATGCATTCACAGTGTGGATGTTTACCCACAAGTGTTCTGTGCGTGTGTTTGGCTGTGTTACTGACTTCCTGTCTTGTGTGTGTTGTTTTCTCCCGTGTCGGCTTCTATCTGGTTCCCACAGAACAGTTAGTGTTGACCACCATTAGACAGGAGTCCCCTGAGCTACAACAAGACCCAGGCCTGGGTGCCGGCGCCATCGTGCGCGCCCGCCTCGCAGACAGGTTGGACAAAAGTGAGTTTGCTCTAATGGACTGGATGGTGCTCCGTCTACACCCCCAGCCCCCGTCTTCCCTCCGCTTTCTTCTGCTCAGAGTCATGGGTGCATGTAGCCACGCAGAATGGCCCAAACAGCTGCGGGGGCGGGCTCCCAACCCTGGCCCCAGAGAGCTACAAGGTCTAGTGCTAAATGAGTGCCGTGGGTCCCGGTTCATATCTGTGGAGTGGAATCGGAGATGGCGGTACCGGTTGGAGAACAATCATTGTGATTCCCTGTAGCTCTGAGGGGCCTGGTGTGATGACCACTGAGCAGGAATTTTAAAGCTCACTGCATGTTCTTGTAGGTACTCTAGAGAGATGATGTGAAAGCTCACAGACGAAGTCAGGCAGATATAGACAATGGTTTTGGTCTTTTGGCGACATGTTTAAATTCACATTCTTATGCGCAGCTCAAGTCCCGAGTGTTAATTTAACTCTGAGAGTTGTCTGTAAATGTCAAAAGTTGAATTAGCACTCAGGACTTGAGGACACAAGAATGCACATAACATGCATATGTGCACATGGCATGCCTTAGTAAAGCATGTGCATTGCAGCATTCATGTACTCTATGTGATGTTTTGGGGAGCGGTTGCATGCTGGGAACTTGCATGATCTATGTACATGTTCATACTGTATATGCATGGCTGTGTGTACATTAGGGTCAATGCGTGTGTGCTTATAGCTGTTACAGTGTGTGAGTGCATATGCAAAATTGTCATTCTGGCATATGACGGTGTGAGAAGGTGTACATTAGTGTACTACTGTGTGTGTGTACTACTGTGTGTGTGTGTGTGTGTGTGTGTGTGTGTGTGTGTGTGTGTGTGTGTGTGTCTGTGTCTCTGTCTGTGTATCTGTGTGTGCGCGTGGCGTTCTCACCTGTAGGATGGATTAGCAGCAGGCGAAGTTGCAGAGCAGACACAGAGAGGATTAGCATCTTGTAAGAGGATTTCGTTCATAATTCTCGCATCGTCCCTGTGGGAACTGGACCCAGTGGCACCCCGGTGACCAGGTCTACCTGGACCTGTGATTACGACCCTTAGGTCGCCTTGGATACCAGCACGACCATGGGAAGTAGGGGTCAGGCGACCAGACAAGGCTCCGTAGGTAACAGTTTCCTGACCGCACAGAGGGATCATGCATGGGCTGGATAGAGCAGGAGGCTAGATGCATAATTGGGACAGACTGAAGAAGGCTTACTATCACTGGTCATTTGCATGTAACTTAGCAAGTGAAGATTTAACCTACATAGCTTTGAGTTAATAGTACTACTCGGTTCTCTCAATGCTTAGGAAGTATTTCATTGTAGTTATTGGTCTACAATTGCAGTTATTAGAAAAAAGCTGTTGGCTCCTTAAACGGCTGAGCCTGGGTGAAAGACCAGATTAAATGTGTAGACATCTCGTCTCGCTTTGTTTCATGCAGTTGAGAACACAACACTGGTAGGTGGGTTAATTGCCGCTGCACTGATACTGGTTGACATCTGAGTCACCTACTCCTGACTGAAGGCAAGGGCACAGCATGGCAGGGTGTCTGGTGAAATATGCTCTGCCATTCTGGCCAGTGTTGATGAATTATGCAGTCTGCAGCAATGCATTATTCAGCAGCACGACCGGCTTTTTAGTAGTGAAAGTTTGGCTCCGGGCCAGGGTATCTTGGGTTCTACTACCCTAAACATCAGGCTGGCTTGGAGCACAAGCTGTTATTAAGCACATGATGAGTGAAGTCCAGCTCAGATGACTGGTTTGATGGCTGATGGATTAATCTCAGCTACCTGTCTAGTGTCTAAATTGTCATGAATGAACTGCCCAGATTCTTTCCGCAGATCTTTCTTTGAGCCAATCACCATATATGCTTGACCCCTTGTGTGATATGTTTTACTTCTCCTGTTTCAATCTTATGACCCGGGTATTAAAGGCTTTATTAATTTTCAACCCCTGTTATAATCATACCATGGTTGCTGCTGGCTAGTGGCTACCATCCTACAGACCATGCCAGTTTACAGGATGAATCTTTGTTAGACTCCTCAACCAGATGGGTAGCTTGTAGGATCCTCTGGCACCTGAGGTCAGGGTGTTCGGTGAGAGAGGATCGGTCTAGTTTTACCTGCTCAGGTGACCGCTGTCTGCACCTGGCCAGATAGTCTGGGTGTGTCATGTGTAAATGACCTCTCTGTGCCCTGCCGTGGTCACTCGATTGCTGACTGGACAGCAGCTCGTAATGAGTTACAAAAGTGACTGTGTGCCTCCACACCATCAGAGATGAGTAATGAAGGCATTGATCCACCCAGGAATGAATCGGTGCAGGAGAGTGTTGCTGAGAAGGCCAATATTGATCCGCTTGGACTGAAAAGGATTGTGAGATGGAGAGAAAGTGGCCAGAGAAGAGGAGGGGATGGATTGAGCAAATAAGTCAGAGAGGTGATGGAAGGGAGATGTTCTTGTACTGTAAATATAAATCGTGTGAGTAAAAATAGCACAAAAACAGCCGACCGTGAATAATGGTGTTGGCAGAGTATGAGCATCCATTAGGATAAGTAAGGTATATTAAAAGCCAAGGTACGTACTATATGATGACAGACTAACAAAAAAGAGGACATGACAATGAAATGACACGAGAAGGAACATGATGATATAGGAAAAGAAGAAAAGTTTCTTCATAACAATTGTAGAATGGACAAGAAAAGACTTTAGATTTAAAATAAATAGATTTAAAGCAGCAGCACTCGCAAGCTTAAAGGACAACTTCACCCATTTTCAACCTATATTTATATAATTGGTCCTCACTAATCATCATTATAATATGGTACCATTTTTATTACTTATTACTTACTTACTATTCAGACTTCTCTGGCTGCTTTCAAAAATATTGTAGTTAAATTATCCGACTGCAAAGATAATTTGGCTGTTTTTAAGAATCTGTCTTGTTTCATGATATGATTTGATTAAAGAAATAATCATGAAACAAGGAAAATAATAATTTCATCTGTCTCAATAAATGCCAGATTTAACACTTGTGTGCCAGTGTTGTGCACCGAAAATAGCTCACAGTGGAGCTTGTAGATCAGTTGATCTATAAAATCAGTTGAGCGCAACTATGTGCAATTATGTGTCTTCTTGCAGTGAAGCAATGGCACTTCATTGTCTTCACTTCACCAACACCAACCTTGAACCACCCTCAATTTCACACTATCATACTTGACCTGAGCTCTCAGTGGGCTAGGTGGAACACTGAGCTGTGATTGTGACTTATGGCCCTGTGGGTCCAAAACTTTGGTGATAACCTGGTGAGGAGATAGGCTGGTTATTACCAGTTTTAACTCGACAGACTTTGACCATAGTGCTCTCCCTTGTGCAGTGTGTGGGATGTAAACATGGACCGCAGTAGGAATTGCACATGGAATGACGTCAAACGTGCCTGTAAACCTCCTGGCATGTGTCTGTTGCACCCAGACCTGATATGTCTCATTTAACAACTTAAAAGTAGGGTATATATTTCTTTGGTTACAATAAATTATAAATAGCTATATATTCTGATAGTAATCATTGCTATAGAATGTTTGTTCAGTAACAGGTCCTCCCTCCCTGTCTCTCCAGCTCTTTAGTAAACAGAAATGTGTATCCAATCAAGGGAGAGAACTGAAAAGATAGAGAAACTGAAATTGGAAAAGATAATTTGTTCTCAGCGAACATCCCGTGGCTAAATAAAGGTAAAAAAACAAACGTGTTGAATTTCCTTCAAAATCAAAAGGTCCATCTTTGATGATTGGCTTATAATGAAACAAAGATTGTGCACACGTTTGCACTTGGGAAAGCCCAGAAGACCGCAAACTAAAACAATAAGACAAAGAAATAAACAGACAAAACTTTAAACTGCTACTACTATAAATTTGAAGCTTATGAATGGCTATACATATATAATTTATTTGATGTTTATTAGAGCTGGAGTGACAGGGAGACCCCTGTTACTGAACAAACACTATATCAATGATTACTATCTGAACATACAGATTCAACCTTTTAACTAAACACTTGATCTCTTTTACCAAAACATATCACTTATACCCTATACCTTTAAGCCCTATACTTGTTCATATGACAAATATTGCTGCTCTACGAGCTATCATTATATGACCTTGTAGATTGGCTATTTGACATTTCTGAAAGATATTTTTCACATTTCTGAAAGATTTTTCAGTTTAACACCAAATCCAAATTAAATTATTTGAAAATCATGCGTTTCCTGTGAACGGGCTTACCCTTTCCCTCTCTATTCTGTTTCGATAAGAAAGAGAGCCTGATGATTTAATCCGCTTGGCACCAATACCTGTACTGCCCGTTGATTATGAGCTTGTAGATCAGCTATTTTTCCAAATAGCCACTTTAAATTGGCTATTTGGGGCCCCTGGGGGTCCCTGGCCCCCAGAAATACCTGTTCCGAGGTCGCCGGATTTCACTGGGGCAGAGTACTGGTGCCGAGCGTTCTCAGTGGATATGTGCTAGATAGGTTTGTCTGGGTCCATTTACTCTTCATCACTCTGTCACTGAGTATATGCTATGTTATAAAGATCTCGTCTATGGGCTGTGGGCCCAGCCATGCATGCAGGCCACTACCCTTTCAACAGTGAATAAATTCAATCCGCGTATAAAACCCTGCCCAACTGTTATAATTTTTCTGAATTATTGATGCAATCAGCCTGCTGTTGTTTTCTGTTTCACAGTAAACGCACTATACAGAATGTCAAGAAATGAATGGTATCAGCTTACCTGCAGGCTGCTTGCTAGGCTACATCATGCAAACAACATGTAAAATCATTGCTACCAGCCAGGTCCCTAATTTGCACGTGATGAAAATGCATCGAAATCGAATGCTACATAGGCAAGTCGAGAGTGAAGTGAAAGTGCATGGTGGACCAGAGAGATCCGCTCGAACGTGATCTCTTGATAGATGGCTCCGGTCCCGGGGATGTCATTTGAGCCGACTCTGTGTGACTGACTCTGTGTGACTGACTGACTGCAGAGCGTAGCCTACAGGGGGGAAGATACGAGAGGCTCCTGGCCCTTTAAATTAAAACGCGGAGCCCCAGCTTCTCCCCCCGCAGCCTTCAAGGAGCTCACAGGGTTCCTCGCGGGAAGAGAAGCAGAAGCAGTCCGTGGCGTTGTCTAGACTACCACGCACCCACCCACCCGGCAGTCAGGAGGATCGGCTCAGCAGCATCACATTTGGAGGGCGAATAATATAAAGGGGCCCAATGTCGGCTCTCAGAAGCGGCAGACGGGCGGCCAGATGACGACGCGGCGTCGGGGTTCGGTCGGCTTGTTCTGCTATCATTCACATGGCTGTTCGTTGTTGGGAGCTTCGCTGACAGCAAGGCCGACAGAGGACAGACGACAAGAAGTGACGAGCGGCGCGCTGCTCCATCTGTCGTCGCCCGGGGTCGTTGAAGCAGCTGGGTAAACCGTCACGACTCACGACCAGACCTGTCCCGTCCGTCCGCGTGTCTTTCCGTGCGCTCCATTATTTAGCGCAGTCGAGAGTGGAACATAGGCTCCACAGATGAGAGGGAGATGGAGATGCATGTTGCTGCTGCTGTGTAGCGTGGTGGTGGGGGACGGGGGTCCGGGGGTATAGTAACAAAAAAATGCTGTTATAACGCAGGGCAAGTGTGCCGCAGCACTTCTGTGCTACTTTCCCTCCGAGTGACCGTTTATACATGAAAGTAAAAGTTCTGCTAAAACGGGCAAAATAAACCCACCGTGTTTGTTTCGGCGCCTTTGTGCGCCCCTCAGTCAGCACATTCATTCTATCTTGCCGGGTTGGAGGGGGTGGGTGCATTGACGTGCGTGCATTGACGGTCCAGCAGCAGCTGAAAGACAAGCCAGTGTTTATAATGGGTGAAACGTCACCGAATGAATCGACCGCCAGCTTACATCAGCACACACTAGTAGCCTTCTAGTATTTAGTGGCTCCACTTTTGAACTGTAAATCACAATCTCTTGTCGTTGTCTTATGTGTCTCGCTGTCTCACACTGCACTTACCCCAAGCCTCGCCTCTTTCTCATCAATCGAACGGTGCAGGACCCGCTTGCTCGTCCGCCGGATACCGCAAGGCAGATGATGAGATGTCCGGGACCACATCACAGGCGGATCCCGTAGACGCCACGGCGCGGACGGTGCTCCTTAACCGGCCCCAGACCACCAAATTCTGTGATAACCATGTCAGGTAGGTGTTTCAGTTTTCAGTTGTTTTTTTGTGCCTTTTTAATAAATTTTAGTTAAACCTGCCATGGGCAGGGGTCACCAAGCCAGTTTGTGATAGACGTTTCCATCAATATTTAAATATTCATTGCCATGGACATGCAAAACAAGCCCCAATGTATATATAGCCGGTAGCCTACTAATGGACCCTTGATGTGCCATAGTGTCTATCTGATTCTACTCTATTCCACTGCACTACACATTAAAAATAAATAAAGCTAAATTGTTTTGGAGGAAAAGTCGATCTACAAGCTCACAACACAGATTTTGCCATGGCATGACCAAAATTGGGATGTCTGCAGGGTAACGTGGTTAGCTATTTTTGAACACCTGGAGACTGGGAAGTTACCCACTATACTGGCAGGTGGCAGTTCTGAGACATGTTAAATGTGGCATGGTCCAAGTATATTCCATGTTTGGGATTTCATTCAATAATCAGGTCTTATCAGTACATACAGTGCTTCCATCATTTGATTGCAGGAGGAAATGGGTCACTTAGCTGCAAAGGTGAATGGGTGCGTTTACTTCATATTGTTATTACAGCTTGTTTATAGACAGATGGCTTTTCAGAGGACTGTGTTACTCGACGACAAGAGGAGACAGTTCTACCAGTTCTACCAGTTAAACTAGTTTTTTGTTTGTCAGCGTAGCTTCAATATTTGTGGAACATTAAGGTGAACAAATTAATACCAACAAACTCGCCTCAACACAGTCGCCCGGGCATACAGCCGGCGGAACTGCTCAGGCTGGTATTCCTAAACGTAACCTAAGTAAACAATGCTTAAACGGTTGTTGATGTCAGCGGAGGACCATTCCAGATAGGTGAACAGGTCATGTTGAAGAGAAAGTATGCCGATGGAAGAATGGAAAAAGGCTTGAGAGTCAAAAATAAAGATAATTATAATGTACAGTACACGCGATGGGTAATTAATGAAAGGCATGGCAGGATTTAGTGTGACAATAGTTTAATGCGAAGGTGCCTAACTTTGATCAGAGGTGAGGACTAGATGGTGAGGCTGTGGATCAAGGGTTTCAATGGATTGTGCTTGTTGAGTCATTATAATTTAGTTGATGTTTGTTGTTGGCTGGCCATGCAGGCTCTATTAGTAGTATATCTTTTATTGTTATATTGCAAGTTCCAATAAAAACTCAACTGAATCACAGCTCTCCATTTACAACTGGCTATATACTCTTGAAGTTCTATTGATAAGGTTATGTAATAACTCACTTATTAAGTGGATGTTTGCAACTTTGGTCTGTAGTCCCACAGAGTCAGACATGGTCAGATGACACAAGAATCTTAACAGATTTAACAGATGATTAACATGACCAATTTTCTTAATGAATACTTAATACCGAAAGTGAAAGCCATTAACTACCCTCAAATGTATGTATATAGATTGCAGGCAGCAACTAAACTGTGTTTAAGTTAAACAAAATCTTTTCTGAGTTGCACCATTTAAATTAACTGTTGTGAATTTAATCTAATTGTTGCCATTAAACGGCTATGGATTACAAATAGCAGGGCAGTTTATACTTCTTGAAGACTCGGATGGATTTGTTCCATCAAATAATTATTCCATGGACTTGCTTTGCTCCAAAGACAGCATGATCTGTGCAGATGCAGGTCAAGTGGGCACTTAAACATTGTCAGCACTTTATAATTTATAATTTAGTTATTTAGCAGACGCTCTTTATCCAGAGCGACTTACAGTAAGCAAGGTAAACAGTAAACACATACCTCAAATGCATAGCAACAGACCTCAATTTTAAATTGGCTACTTCTTCCATTAAATTAGTTTTTAGAATAGTTTTTAGAATGCAGTATGCTTTAGAAAATGGTCAGATGTAAATCATGTAATGTACGGTATATGAGTAACATGCATTTTACATCATTATCAGACCTAAATTTACCCTTCAGCTTCTTGGTTGCCTAAAAGGACTGGGCTGGGCTATCCACAGGTTATATAGCAATTAGTAGCAATTGTAGGCATAATATTGTATGTATTTGGCTGCCAATTTATAAACTAAATGTAGGCCTTAATATAAAATGTTATATAAAAGAAATGCATATATATATATTGTTTTTTTAATGGTGCCCAGTGTTCTCAGATGTCCACTCTTCCGGTTACCATGTGTCCTACCACATGGTTTATGCCTAAGCCATGGCTCATGGCTCAGTCATGACTAGTTGAGGCGAGAATCAGGACTACAAACAAATGCGCATGGGGTTTCTTGGACATTAGCAGTCCAACGTCATTGTAGTATTGTATTGATGTAACCAATCAATCTTTTACACACTGTACAGCGCAAATCAGGACCAGACTCTATTTACAGAGTAGTCGTGTGTTTGTTACGTCCTACTCCTAAACAGCTAACATGTGTAGGTGAATGCTCTGGGCATGTGGTTATCTGTCCTGTCCAGGGTCATGGGCAGGGCCAAACGGAATCCCTTTTATCAATGTCCTCACAGGCAGCTGCTGTGTGCATATTTAATGTGATCTCTTGTGGGTATAAATACTAGGTTGTTGCTGTCGGGCTACCAACTGCTATACAGTTCCATTCAAACGGCTGTCAGTCCTGTTGACTTGTACAGTGTATGTCTGGCGCCATAGGAACATTTTCCTCATGTTTTCGTGGGTGAAAGCGTTGTCGGTAAACATTCATTGATCTGCCATTACTGTCAGGAGATTCGATTTTGCTTTTAAAGGGCCCTATTTCAGTTCTGTTAATAAGATTAAGGTGGGCATTCAGTGACTCATCTGATTGGATCACGCATGCCATAGCGCCTCCCTTGCAGTATCGTGATTGGTCAGATCGTTGGAGACCAGCTCTCAGACATGCCCTTGGCTTTGATGTCCCCATGTTCCTGTATCTCTTTAGTTTATGTTTTAAAGGTTCAATACCGTTATTGATTTCTCCAAGACTAGAAGTTCATAGCTTTCATCCCTACTCTCCCTTCTCCGTTCCAGATTACACTGTTTGTTCTACACAGTCTGATGATTAGTGTTCCTTGTCCACCATCATAGAAGACACGGTTAACACTGTTTATCGGGGCGCCTGCTGGCCTAGTGGTCCAGGCGAATGCCACATATAGGCTTTGGCCTGTGTGGATGAACACGTCGCGTGTTCGAGTTGCTGCACTTGATACTATCAATAAAGGCAGAAAAGCCACAAAAACAAATCTAAAAAAACCCCACTGTAATAATTGGAAAACAATAAGGTTTAGGTTTTGGCTTAAGAGGCAAGAGTGATGTTTTCAAGCTTTTGATTTCTGTTAAATTTCTTGCCATTTCCTGGTAAAACAAAACATGAATTTAATGGTAACGTGTGCATGTTGAGCATCAGTTGAAGACAACATATGCTCTGCCTTTAATTGTCTGCGGAAATTTAATGAAAGTGATAGAGTGCCCCAGATTAGAATAAAAAAGCAAGATCAGGCCTGGGCCGTGGCTCAGTGGTTCAGGCACCTTGGCCGGTGGTCCAAGTCTGGCAGTGTGCCGCGGGTTCGACTCCCGATCCCGACGGCTTTACTGCATGTCACTCCCCCATCTCTCTCCCCCATTTCCTGTCAGCCTACTGTCTGTCCCTCTCTAAAGAATGTAGAATAAAGGTGAAAGCTGCAAACCCCCCCCCCCCCCCCCAAAAAAATCATTAAAAAGCAAGATCGATAAGGGGATTGAAATCAATAAAAAGTAATGATCCCATTCCCTAACTCATTGTGAGCGTGTAGATCTGCTATTTTTTTTATGTTTGAAAAATCTTCTTCAATAGCCTACTAAATCCAAAGAGGCGCCCATTCAATTATTTCCTGGTCACATTTGAAAATCTTGTGCCTTTGCAGGTGGTAACTGAACATGCGTGGCCAGTCTCTGTTTCAAGAAAGAGAAAAGCCCGATAATTGGCGAATATGACATTCCCGGAATAGGAATGTTCATGTGGTGAAGTCTGCATCATTAACTGTGAATACCTTAAGCCTCTGCCTCCAGATTTATACTAAGTATGTGTCCATCCATGGGCTGTGTTATCACACTGAGCACATACACTGTGTTTCTGTAAGGACTGTGCAGAGCTGCTTAACACCAGGACAGCACTACCCCTGCAGAGCACAGCTGCAACATCAACCAGCATTATATATCCACTGCATGAGACTTTGACAGAAGTGTGTGTGTGTGTGTGTGTGTGTGTGTGTGTGTGTGTGTGTGTGTGTGTGTGTGTGTGTGCGTGTGCGTGTGTATGTGTGTGTGTGTGTGTGAGTGAGATGGTATCGTTGGTCTGTGATTAGATTAAGGTACTGTTGTGCCTTACACCAAGTGTATAGCATTAGCCATTCTCAGGTGTCCAGAGCAGGGTTCGTGTTGTGGTTTACGTGTGTACAGTATGTCAGACAGGCAATTAACAGCAGTTCTTTCAGTTTGAAGTTAGATCTCCTTGGCTTCTCCTGGTCATGTTCATTTCAAGGAAATTCTGGCACTCAAAAACACGCACAACTGAACACTAGTATACAGACAAACACAAAACCATTAGACAAGAGCCATTACAGGGGGGGCCCTTGAATTTCACTCAGAACGGATGGGAACAAGGCAGGACTTGATACATCAACATGTCGACATTTATTTATAGGGTCTCTTAAAAAGCTCTTACGTTAGCTGCCGGCTATATCAAGCCTAAATTGAGACCGTTGTCTGATCAATACTTTCGATTGAGTGACAAGCTGAGGCTGCCACGGCCTCTCGCGGTCCTTTTCTGTAGCCTTGGGTCTAAATATAGACCATTGGACTACCTACAGTGTGCTCCATTTATAGGGGTCAGTGTGTATGTGTGTGTGCGCCCCATAATGGATCCGTCTGCTTGGACTCCCAGAGGACACTTGAGTGTTCCAAATTGGTTTTCAAGTGCAGCAATAATTGAAACCCAAAGGAGTCTCTTCATATTTAAGCCTAATTTACGCTTCATCACACGGCAGCCTTGCCCACTGAAAATAACCAAATGTATTTTTGGCAAGAGACACACCATTGTGCGACAAAGCGTGAATTAGGATTTAGTCGTGGTGGTGTGCTTTTAGATAACACCACTGGAACTAACGCCAGATTTACAGTTATTTTCACCATTGCTTATTCTGGTCTCTCTGCTTCATGAATATAAAGGGAATGTGATCCCTGACCCTGACATTCTTGCCTGATCTTGTTCCACAGTACCACCAAGTATAGCGTGCTCACCTTTCTCCCGCGGTTCCTGTACGAGCAGATCAGGCGGGCTGCCAATGCCTTCTTCCTTTTCATTGCCCTCATGCAGGTAAGCCCTGCCCACAGCACGGCGACCACAACAGCAGCAGCAGCAGCCTTCAGCTCTGTTAAGTGTTGGTGTTGGCAAGCATACAGCATGCCAACACCAGCACACAAGTTCTCAACTAAGTATAAATCAGGCTTTATGTTTTGGTTTTTGTTGTGACTAAATAGCCAAACTTCTCTGAAAGCTTTTAGATGTAAATTCAGATGCAAATAGCCTTCTTGTCCTGAAAACATTGATTTTGTAAAAAGAACACGACCGGAGTTAATGGAGTTAATGCGTAAGGCAAAAACAGAAGGTTGGTATTTTATTTCAATGGAGTCTGTACTCCATAGCTGATACTTTCCTGAAACTACGCTGAGCTTCACGCTACACTGATTGGCAATCAGGTCAAAAGCTTACCCCCCCCCCAGCCCACCCCACCCCTTCATGTCTGTGCACTGTGCTTCATAAAATGGAGCATCGCAGTCCCGCCCCCTCGAGTGACCCGGAAAATAAATCCCCGTTCATTTTCCTCATAGACTTTTCAGAAAGTATTTATTTAAAGACGTTTACGCCACGGACAAAGCCAACTCTTGTCGTGACAAATCATGACAACAAACAATTTTTTTCCCAAGAAAACGGCAGGTTTTTATGTTTTTCTTCTTTGTAATTATTTGTTTGGTCCAAAATATTGTGTTTGTTGTCATGATTTGTCACGACAAGAGTTGGCTTATAAGGTCTTTAAATAAATACTTTCTGAAATATCTATGGGAAAAATGCATTGGGAACTATTTCCTGGGCCTGGCGTCGTCATGAAAGGGGGAGGGACTGCGACGCTCTATAGCTTAACCACTTAAAGCAGAATTAAGTAACTTTCCTCTTCTATCCCGGAGAAGTGCTGAAATATTTACCATTGAGCTAATAGAGCCTTGCCTGCTTGATCAGGGGATGAATAGAATCTTGACCATCGGGTCACAATTCGTGTCAGTTCCTGTGTCTAGGTGAGATATGACCTCACAATCTAAATGTCTCAATAGAATAGCAGTTATATTGTATTTACATACTCTACCATGCAGAATGTATAAAATTACATTTTATTAATGAAAAAAAAAGTTACATAGTGCTGCTTTAAAGCCTGTATACTCGACGATCTAAGTTCACCAGGATTGGAAATATTGGTCTAGAATTGGGACCCCAGGTTGAAAGTGGGTAAATGGACAGATTGGACACTAACGTTAGTATGCACAAAATATCAGAACACCTAACACAAATACACATGTGTCAACTGTATGTTGAGGTAAATTTATTCTCTATGAACCTGACAAAACCAGACGAACCAGAATTGGTTCACCGCTGAAATGTATCAAAGTACACATACAATGTACGTCTAATTCATGCCTAGCAAGCCTTGTGTTTAGACTAGAGCACAAACCTTTGTATCGTTTGATATAAACTATAATCATCAACAATGAACTGAGATGCACATTTACAGCACGATACTGCCCCTTTAACTGCCCTAAGAATAATCAATAAAATCAATGACTAGGCTCAGGACGACCTGTGTTGCACGTCATTCCTCCTCTGCCATCAGTATCCTGAGTGTGTTTCACAGTCCAGTTTTAAAATAAATCTTTCACAGCTAACAACAATGATTTCTAAGCGCAGTCACTTTGCTTCTACTCAGCAAATCCCCGACGTATCTCCGACGGGTCGTTACACCACCCTTGTGCCACTCATCTTCATCATGACCGTAGCAGCAATCAAAGAGATCATAGAGGACTATGTGAGTATCATAGCGCCCCCTGCTGACCGGCTTCACTCATTATTTTGTTAGGATTATGGGTTGGATGTTAAGAAGTTAACAGAAATCCCACACATGTATGCTAATGAATAAGGTTACCAGGTGGTCTTTGTGTTACATCTTGTGTACTGATACATTTGTCCTGCTCCTCATTCTTCATACTTTGTCATACAACCGTGTCACTCACGTTTGTTTTGGTGAGCGATTTTTGCCTAGCAATTCTTGGTGAGTGACACAGTTGTATGATGAAGTATAAATTGACCCTTAGACACGTCTCTGTCTCTACAGAAAAGACACAAAGCAGACAACACCGTCAACAAGAAGAAAACCACAGGTACTGGTCGCTTACTGTGTGTGTGTGTGTGTGTGTGTGTGTGTGTGTGTGTGTGTGTGTGTGTGTGTGTGTGTGTGTGTGTGTGTGTGTGCGTGTGCGCGTGCCGTGCGCGTGTGCATGCGTGTCACATGTATGTATTTTCCATAGGTCTGCTTGTATGTTTTTTTCCATGGGTTCTTTGTTTGCCTTTCATGGTTGAGTGAATGGCTGGTTTTTGTTTCTGCCGATAGGGCAAGTCATACAGCCACACACAATAGTTGGGTGTGTATGAATACTGTATGAGAGCCACTCTATAGGCTGACTGATGTCTGTGTTCTCCTTGCCTCACAGTACTGCGAACTGGAGCATGGCAGACCATCATCTGGAAACAGGTAACGCACTCACTGCTGTCAAGAGCTCAAGGCCCGTTAGTCCCTCTGTCTTTCATTCTGTCTATTTTCGACTTTGAAGGGTACCCCAGAACCTTCGATAACCTGAGACTTTCCAGAATCTGTGAAGTTCTGTGATGGCTTTTTTGTTTCTTTGAGACGCATCGCCAACGCATTGTGAGCTAGTATACCGGCCATTCTCGCCATTTATTCTTCTCAAAATCTTTTTATTTTGGTTTTATAACAGTATGGATGTCAAGTCACAGGTTCATAGAAAAAAGTTTTTAGATTTTAGTATCAGTGACTAGAGGTAAACAAACGTATAAATCACAGAGATCATAAGTCTTTTCACATAATGAAAAGACTTATGTTGTTGTGCAAAACATGCCCCTTCAAGACAAAAGAAAAACATTTTCTCCCCTTCAAGTCCAAATTTAGTAAAGCCAATTCCCAATTCCCCAGCCTCTCTACAAGTGCTCCATCTCTGCTAACCCCCACAATCAGTCATTGGGAGGGTGAAGAACTCAGGGTTAGCACTACCTTCTGAGCATGAAAGGCCTAAATTGGATAGTGTATACTATGGCAAATCCATGTGAAATACGTTGCAACGCCATAGCATGGTTCACTTACTTCTTCTGTCCGAAAAGAGCAATTTCTTCCTGTTATTTTCTGGTCAGGGTTTCCGCTGTCTGGCGATAATTTTGTATTGATCGGCCATAATGTCACGTGCTCCACCCACCCGATCTTGACACCACTTTACCACAGATCCACTGCACTGTCCCTGCGTTTATAGTTTACCACAGATCCACTGCACTGTCCCTGCGTTTATAGTTTCCTGAAGCACCATTTATCTTCTCCATCATGTCAAAAAGAAAAATCAGGACAGTCAGTGGTCAAGGCGGACAAGTGATATACGATCTATAAGCTATTAACAAACACCACGTGTGCCGGGTGTAAACTGGTAGATCTGCTCTTTTTGTTACATGACGCCACCGCACTACAGTATAAACCAACTACAGTAGGCTGATCGTGTTTTGGGCTTAGCATCGCAGTCAACCTTTACGTAGTAGCCTACAGCCCTACACAATCATCTTTTTTTATGTTTTGTTTTAGACAGAGCCATAGAGTAAGACAGAGTTACGACATTGATGGGGCAGAAAACAGCCCGGTCACGTGGTTCATGTCACTATGAAGCCCATAGACTCCAATGCATTCCGTCAACTTCCGGTTCAGGCCAGTTCAGAACGGAGTTGTCGTAACTCTGTCTTACTGTATGGCTCATGGTCTTAGATTAGAGGCAGATACAAAAGATACAAAGCTACACAGCGTATTACTAGCTTTGTAACTTTGTACCTGAAGTTGAAACCAGCTCAACGTTTTGTAGCTTTTGTAGCAGCTACAAATGTCGCATGTATCTTTGTATTTTCATGTCACTGGTCTGGCATCCATTGTAAATGAATGGTAGACTGTATCTTTAGAGCTGCCAGTGTGAACGCAGCATTACTGTCATGTTTACTGCCTAGGAAGTCACTTTACTGCTATGTTCTTTCATCATGTTGCCCTATTCATGTCATTGACAGAGCCATTGTGCTTGTATTATATCCTTTTTTATATATTTTCTTTTTATCCCACAATTTTGTAACTCATTTTTTTACCCCTGTGTGAATTATCTAATGTGATCCTGGGCTCTACACACCCTCCGCCAACCTAGTCCCCATATATGGGGGACATGGGGAGAGCAACGGAGCAACGGAACTCATGCTCTTGTATTATATCCTTGACCTGTTCCAAAGTCTGAGGCTTTTCAGATTGTAGCAATTGCTTGTGACATGTACAACTTTGATATGGGTATATCTTTAGTTTTATGATCAATGCATTGACTGATCATTTATTGCTATATAATATAATAAGTTGCCGGAAATATTTGTATTAATCGGCCAATGAATGGCTGTCATATACCAGGCCAGCTAACGGAAACCTTCTGGTCTGTCTCTGTTGTGGACAAATCAGAAGTGTAAAGTCATGGAGTTAAGTTAAAATACATTACATCTGAGAATCTAAATATATTATATTGGTTTTAAAAGTCATTGCTTTTACAGTATGGCTGCTCTAGGGGCAGAGCAGTCTAGAATTGGGTCTGTGTGTGTGTGTGTGTGTGTGTGTGTGTGTGTGTGTGTGTGTGTGTGTGTGTGTGTGTGTGTGTGTGTGTGTGTGTGTGTGTGTGTGTGTGTGTGTGTGTGTGTGTGTGCGTCTGCCCATGGCTAATCTTTCAACCACTGGACCGATCAATGCAAAATGTAGGTAGGCCAAGGAAGTAAGTTAAATATGAAATGTCTCATCAAAGTAAATTAAGCAAGTCTGCACATCCATTTCAAAATGGCTATAATTGAATGTTTTGCATTGCGAACATAGCATCTAACACATTATATACTCAACAGCTCATATATTGAGTAGATGCATGTCATTTCACTTGCTAGCTTACAAACTTTGGGAGCTATGAACTTCTTCCTGTCACTTGCAATCCCTTGGTCCCCAATTAATCCACTTCTCGTTTTCTGTTTTTCTGTCTTTTCTTAACTCCCCTCCCTGTCTCACAACACCTGTTTCTCTTGTCATCTCCACCTTTTCTCTCTCCCCATGTTGTTGTAATGCTGCCTCCTGGCCACAAGGTGGCAGTAGGAGACATAGTGAAAGTGACTAATGGACAGCACCTTCCAGCTGACATGGTCATAGTGTCCTCCAGGTCAGCCTCGTGTGTGTGTGTGTGTGTGTGTGTGTGTGTGTGTGTGTTGCATGCATATCTGTGCTTGTATTACTTAGCATGCTGCTTCTGTGTCTACAAGCATGCATGTTTGTGTGTCTACAAGCATGAATGTTTGTGTGTCTACAAGCATGCATGGTTGTGTGTCTAGTGTCTACAAGCATGCATGTTTGTGTGTCTACAAGCATGCATGTTTGTGTGTCTACAAGCATGCATGTTTGTGTGTCTACAAGCATGCATGGTTGTGTGTCTACAAGCATGCATGGTTGTGTGTCTACAAGCATGCATGGTTGTGTGTCTACAAGCATGCATGGTTGTGTGTCTACACGCATGCATGTTTGTGTGTCTACAAGCATGCATGTTTGTGTGTCTACTCTACACGCATGCATGTTTGTGTGTCTACAAGCATGCATGTTTGTGTGTCTACAAACATGCATGGTTGTGTGTCTACAAGCATGCACAGTTGTGCCAGTCTTTGTGTTTCTGAATCTGGAGTATTGTCTATATTCCATTGTTTCCCATTCATCTGATCATCTGAGTTTTTATTTTTTAACATAGTTTTTCCTGACATAATAGTTAGTGTGAGTTACTATAGATGTGTTCTGTCATTTTCACCTCACTGTTTTTATACCTATAGTTGTAGTGTATGGGGCTGTGTGGCTGTGTGCCCACGGAAAGTATTTTTTGAGTGCCTTTTGGAGCACTTTGGAATGGATATCATACCATGTCCAGAGTGTGTTTTCCACTTTGACAGTTGCCTCTTCCTCGATTTTGATTGGCTGACTTTGAAGCATGGCGCTTCTCCCCAACATCTGAACTATTTTGTACTTGAGGCCAAAGAATGCTGGATGTAGAGAACACTGAAACGCAAGAAGCGGCGCTGGGAACATAAGTGCTCCTAGTGTGCCTTTCAAAAGGTTGCTGGTAGCTCTGTAAAAAACACATTCTTTGGACACAGCCCCTCAGACTAGTATAAAACATACCCAAGAATCATCAGTGATGTCATCTGTTGTTCATTGACTAGGTTTCATGCCGTTGCTATTATGCCTAAATTGTAGAAGTCCTTGATTAATTGTACCTTTTTCAAACTGTAAATAATTACAGTTATAGACAGTTATACAATAATGCTAAAAGAGCAACACTTGTGACACAACTTTAAAGGAAGCCTTATTGTTGTTGGACAACAGGCTAAACAGTAAACACACGTCTATAGTATTTGTGGCGTCACTGTCCTACCCTTGGTATATTTTATTCTAGGTCATAGTAAAAGTTTTACTCTGTAATGAGGGTATTTGTATTGTGTTCACAGTGAACCCCAGGCCATGTGTTACACAGAGACCTCCAACCTGGACGGAGAGACCAATCTGAAGATCAGACAGGTATGGACCTTTTGTGAATGTTATGATTCAGAATAGTTTGACACATGATTGATATCAAGTAACTTAAAAAGAAAGCAATTTGGTTTGTTGGTCCCCTTTAAGTACAACCTTTTTTCAAATGTGTCTCATTATGCTTAAACTCATATTGCATGCGCACACATTCTCATATTGCATGCACAATCTTACAGTCTTCTTACCCATTTTTACTCTCAGTTAATTTAAGGTGTGCGTGTGTGTGTGTGTGTGTGTGTGTGTGTGTGTGTGTGTGTGTGTGTGTGTGTGTGTGTGTGTGTGTGTGCGCGCGCGTGTGCGTGCGCATCAGGGTCTCTCTCTCACGGCCGGTCTCCAGTCCTTGGAGGAATTGACAGGTCTGGTTGGACGTCTGGAGTGTGAAGGCCCCAACAGACACCTGTATGACTTCACTGGTACTCTACGCCTGGAAAACCTCAAGTAAGACTCGCATTAAGAATATCATTGCTATGCTGTGTGTATATTTTTGAATATATATCTTTTTTTTTAATCAAACATTTGTAACTAAAATCTTTGCTTTTCGGGTCCCTGGAACAAAATATTTTGAGATGGGGCCAAACACCTTTGGGGGTCCTTGACATGAAAATGTTTGAGAACCAAGTTTGTCAGAAAACTGTTCGGCCAGCACCCAAAAAGTTTGATTGCAATTATTAATTTGATAGTTTACCCCTTTTTTGTCAGCTCCCATACACATGGTAAGCTTATGTAAATGCTTGTACAGTTTTTGATTTATTGAAGTATTTATTGAAGCACTGAGAAAACTGTTGCGCCTTTCTTCGTCCTTTTTTTCTTGGAGAATTACAGCACAACTCAATACAAAACTGTTAACTGTGGACGACACCATAAAGCATTACACTTGTTTACAATAGGTTCCACCATTTTCAATTGATCATAACATTTAGAGACGTACCAATATACACTTCTATATAGCCAAGAACAGGAAATCATCATAGAGGAGGTCAAAAGAGGAGGAAAACGTATACAGTGAGGGGAAAAAGGGGTGGGTGGGTAGCCTAAACCTAAACCCTCACTTACGGTCATGTTTTATTAAACCGTTTTTCCACCGGTGCCAGACTTGCCGTTGACAATACTTACTGATGACCCTAACTAAGTCCATGTGATTAACATTATTTGTTTACAGTTAGAGCCATGGGCCAAACCTTGTTGGAAATCAACGTCACTTAGCGTTTCACTGTGGATGACTCATTATTGTGCTATTACACATTGTGTGTTTACATATTGTGTGTATAGTACAACACGAATTCATTACTGCAAATGGCCAAAAAACGGACGAGAGAACTCACTGATGCGTTGTGTACAAAGCATGTACGAACATTTCACCCTAGCAGCTGCTCTTTTAACCCTTTCAATCTCGGAGAGCATCTGTGTCATTTTAGATGTTGTCAACATAATGTTTTCCGAAACCTCAAGTCTAATGCTTTATCTGATCCCAGTGTCATGCATAACATTAACCTGTTGTATTAAATGATCCAGCTTTATGGCAAAGCATAACACTTTATTTGAAAATGTGGTGTTACTTTCAAGCCTTCACTAACCTGAAGAAGATCCATTGATGATCTGCCATATTTACCTCTCTAAATGTTGGCCGAGCGCCCAAAACATGTGCACTGTACATTTACACCAAAAGAGTTCATTTTTACTGTCTGGATTATAATGTGCCAGATCTTGTTAACTTACACCATATTTTTTTTACCCAATATCTTCTCTCCCCAGCCCTGTTCCTGTTGGTCCCGACCAGGTGCTTCTGCGAGGAGCCCAGCTCAGGAACACACAATGGGTTGTAGGAATCATAGTCTACACTGGGCACGACTCCAAGCTGATGCAGGTAAAATAAACAAATGACATTGCACGGTTGCTTAAAGATCTGTTTGACTACTGGCCTGTTAAACCTGATTTGTTTTGTAAAATCAGTAAGAATTGCCGCCTCTCCCCCCCCCCCCCCCCACACACACACACAGAACTCAACCAAGGCGCCCCTGAAACGGTCCAACGTGGAGCGAGTGACCAACGTCCAGATCCTGGTTCTGTTCTGCATCTTGCTGGTCATGGCTCTCATCAGCTCTGTTGGTGCTGCGATATGGAACCGACAACACACAGAGGAGGCATGCTGGTACCTGTCCCGCGCTGGTGAGAACCCCCCCCCCCCACCCACGCACACACGCGAGTACGCACACACACACACACACACACACACACACAAACAAGTGCACACACACACTCTTGGTATTGCTGTTCACATAATACATTGTGTTGGGTGATAAACTCATCTAACCTCTTATAAAACACTTTCTCCAATATTTTAGAAGACTGTGGAAAGACGGAAACAGGTCTGTAGTTTGTGAGTTTGTGTTTGTCTACAGTCATATATTGGTATGACTTTTGCTATTTTCATCTTGTTAGGAAATATTCCTGTTTTTAACAATTGGTTACAGATATACTGGTGGGTCAATGTTAGACACATATTCTATAATACTTTTAACTAATGCCATGTCAATTCCATTATTGTCTATAGATGTCTTAGCCTTACATATATTGACAATGTCAATTATTTATATATTTCATCTGTTCCCTTTAAAATCATCACCTTTATGGTTTTACTTTCCACATTATTTTTTATTAAAAGTCTTTGGGATCTCCTTAGCCAAATCAGGACCAACATTAACGGACAAAAAAATCTTTGAATTCATCAGACACTAAATTAATTTGATTAATAGTTGTATTGTCCGAAAATAATTTGGATATCCTATTTTTCCAGCCCCCTTTTTTATAATTCCATTCTGTATGTATTTTTTTAATTATATACAGATATACAAGATATATTTAATATCTTGTTTTCCTCCAGTACTTTACTGTATATGTAACGTAATCCCTTTTTACTGCTTCTCATTATTTGTGTGATTTTTTTTAATGTCTTATAAGTGTGTTCTGCCCCTGTTTATTGTCTTTTAAGAATTCTATAGTGCGTTTTTCATCTTGCATGCTTTTTGTATTCCCTTAGTTATCCATGGTTTTCCAGCAAATTTCTGTTCGACAGTTTTCTTCACTAGAGGACAGTTCTTAACCTAGAGAGCAGTTAATGTGGATTTTTATATATGATTCATTCACATCCTCTTTTGCATCCTTGTTGGTCCTGATACCGCCCTTAATGACCGCAAAGTGGTCAATTGCATCATTTATAATTCTCCCACTTACTATTTTTCTATCAATAACATTGCTAAATATATTATCAATGACTGTAACACTATGTGTTGTTATTCTAGTTGTGATGCTGGGATATAAACTCATACTGTACGTAGAGTTAACAAACTCAGTGGTCGTATTGTTCTCAGTAAGTAAGTGACCCCACAGACAAAGACTATTAGCATATCTCTAGACGTTTCAATACAAGATGTATTGAAATGTATGTTCTATAAACACATTAACACAACCTATCAGTGCATTTATTTTTATCTCACTTTCTATGGTAATACATTCCATGATATTAACTATTACCGTTGACATTTTACTCCTATTGTATAATCTTTGTTTACTATTGCCGTAATTACTGTCTCAACAAATTCCTATTCCCTTGTTGTCCTATTAGCCCTATAAAACCATATTGCTGTT
This sequence comes from Protomyctophum bolini, assembly GCF_963924005.1. Classification (NCBI taxonomy): domain Eukaryota; kingdom Metazoa; phylum Chordata; class Actinopteri; order Myctophiformes; family Myctophidae; genus Protomyctophum; species Protomyctophum bolini. The sequence goes on along the minus strand of NC_137882.1, from coordinate 9,191,947 downwards.
CACAAAAAAGCGGATTATTATCTCTGGTGAAGCACTCTTAATCTTAATCTTACTGAGCCATTGGTTTCCAGGAATTCAACAATGTGTTGCTCCAGTGTTTCTTTCTTCTTTTTTAAGATATTGTTTGGGCTTTTTACCTTCATTGATAGATATAGTAGTAGATATAATAGTAGGTTGACAGGAAACGGGGAGAGAGATGGGGGGGAGGGGGACACACACACTTCGATTCGAACCCACAACATGCTGTCAGGCTGGATTACCAGCCTAGGTGGACCGCTAGGCTGGCCCGGGCCCCAGTGTTTCTAATTCAGCTGCGGAAGGCTCCTCACTCCCGAGTCCCGGTAGCCTCATTTGTGTGGCTGCCCTGGTATAGGAGACTGGTGTCTTGTCTTCAATCCATTATGATCATTCGTCCTTGAGTATTGTTCAAGATCTGCCACTTGATTTTCCAGAATTGCAATCTTTTTTTCCTTCTCCATATTTTGTTGTTTAAGTAATTGAACAGCGATGAACCGCGATCAATCCCATTATTTTGTGGAAACTGTTGAAAGGTCCTCTGTCACTGCCTTTTTTGGAGACATTTTTATTACACCCGAGTGTTGAGTTATTAAAAAGATAAAAAGGACACGAGCTCAGCACACCAAACACTTGCTGCGTGCGTCTCTGCATGCGCCTGTGTGATTGTGATTCCACACTTTTGATTTATTCATAGTTATGACTTGGAAGCTATCAGAATATGTAAGTAACTGTGTGTGTGTGTGTGTGTGTGTGTGTGTGTGTGCGTGTGCGTGTGCGTGTAGGTGACATCTCGGTAAACTTTGCGTACAACCTGCTGACATTCATCATCCTGTACAACAACCTGATTCCCATCAGCCTGCTGGTGACTCTGGAGGTGGTCAAGTTCACACAGGCCCTCTTCATTAACTGGGTATGGTCAGCGTGTGTGTTCTGATTCGTTCTTGTCCCATAGCTTCGTTTTATTGGCTTGACAGTAGTTCTGAACCGGAAACGTACTGTAGGAGCCATTCAATCAAAGCTACGGAGAACTACATGTGCATGCTTTTGTGTGTATGCACATATAAAATGTTGTCTTTGTGGTCTAATTTATCCTGTCTGGTGTTTTGTTGTTGTTCAGGATACAGAGATGTATTATGCAGAGTCCGACACACCCGCCATGGCCCGGACGTCCAATCTCAACGAAGAACTGGGCCAGGTGAGGACAAGCCCCTCCCATTGACTTATACGCGACATGTCAGTGACTTCCTCAATTAGAATGTCAAACTTTATAACATCCTACTAGGAACATTTCAATAAAACTGCCCTTTTTAAATCGGAGTTCCTATAGTCAGGAGCTCGGGGCAGGTTTTCTCAAACCCGTTGGTCAGATCCACCAGATCCACATGGACCACATCATCAACAGTAAAGATGACAAGATGTTATGATTCATACACAGATTAATTATCTTGTAAGGCCACTTGACTGCAGGTGTCCGTGTTTTTCTCAGCTTGGTAGCTTGAGCAAACGGTCGGTTATCTGTAATCACATGTTCCCCACATGCAGCCATAAACGAACACAGCATGAAATAGGGACAGCGTGTCGAAATAGGGATTTCAGGTTTCTAGCAACAGGACACAAGTGCAGACGCTGGAAGCGAGACTTGGTTGTAAAAAGATGGAAGGCTAGACTGATCCGACAGGTGGATAGTTAAGTAGAACTACTCCACACAGTAACAGGCGGAACGTCTAGACCACTAGCAGCTTAGAACACAATCGGGCAACTGGGACCGAAGGGCACAGATTAAATACACAAGGGGTAATGAGAGACAGCTGGCAGAGGAAGGATTCAGGAATACACGTGTGAGAATCACCAGAGACTTCTGTTGGGCCTGAAGAGAAAAACACAGGGGGAGACAGGTGACGACTAGTCAAGTAAACAGACTCAGAAAATGTTAGCTTAGCTTAACCCGTCTGTGCTGGTGGCTGTGTGTGCCTATTGACTATTCAGGTTAGATTGAGCTTCAGAGATTAAAATATGGTGCATTTTGCATCCCAAAACTGGTTTATTTTGCTAGCTTTAGTTATAATAATCATTTCTTCTTCTCTTTTCTACATGAATATAGCCACGTAAAATGAAATGGGAGTTAAATGCTGCAATTTGTAAAAAATGGCAAAATATGACATAGTTGAAGTGGAACTCATCAAATGTCCCTGGGACTCATCTAAAAGACCATCCCTGCATCCCGGGACTCATTACATTGAAAACCTATTCACATCACTGGAGCGAGTGTCGACTGACTGTTTTTCCGGTCTCTCATTTACTCTTCTGCTTCCTTATCTCGCCCAGGTGAAGTATCTCTTTTCCGACAAGACAGGAACTCTAACTTGTAATGTCATGCACTTCAAGAAGTGTACCATTGCTGGGATAACCTATGGGTGAGTCACCTCTCTCACGCTACCATGGTGTTCCTTGCAGAGTGACAGTAGATACTACACGCATGAATCTTCTCACACGATGTTCTAGCTACATGCTGCTAACAGTCTTTGCACGTGCTGTATGTTTCACTTGATCGCTAACAATTTATAGAATTAATTTATAGTATTAATTTATAGAATTAATTTATAGTATTAATTTATAGTATTAATTTATAGTATTAATTTATAGAATTAATTTAACTGATCAACTAATACATGACTCATACTAACAGTAACTTGACCCTGATGATGATCAATTTTATTGAATGGATCTATGAATTAATCTCTTTGCCCCGCCTGCTTGTTTGATTGAACTAATCTACCCATCAACTGATCGATTCCTCTACGACACTACTTGATTTATCAATGCAGCCATTTCCCTGACCTTGACTGCGATCGTTCCATGGAGGACTTCAGGTCAGTAGTTGTACTCTGTCCTTCTCAGCTATCCTTTCACCAACCGTGGTGATTTTACACTGTCTTTGTGCCATGATGACACATTGTTGAAATGTGATTATATGTCTACTAGTACAATTATCGATTTACACCAAGATAACTCAAAACATCTAGCCACATGTTATGGCTTTCAGTGGCTGATAGAAGAACAATTTTTGCACACCAGAATAATTTCCTCTCCCCTCTTGTGCTTCCCTTTTTAGTCACCTTCCGTCCAACAGCAATAACTCCACAGAGTTCGACGACCCCACTCTCATCGAGAACATCGAGAAGGACCACGTAGGTGTCCGACAATGTTCTTCTCAGAGATTTCTCTATTTGAAGACAATGCCATGGCAGCCAGAGAGCATAATGTGAAAATATAATGGCTACCATGTGAAATTGTGAATATGATCAATCAGTTCCATTAGAAACAACTTGTGGAAGTCCTACTGTTGGGGATAATGTAAAGTGTGGTTCCCATACTCTCTTACTAGTGTATGCCCACTACAGTTTGTTTCCAGTACCCCTTGAACAGCACAAAATATTTTCCTGATAAATTTAGCATTTTTTTGCCCACTTATTTTCTTGTGTTTGGCTTTAACATTCAAAACTCCCTCAGGCAAGAGGGAGTTTTTTTTTAATTGACTGGTGGCTAACGTATATTGCCATTTGGTTATGTTGAATATATATGGCATATACAAGCTGTTTCAGATGTCTATGATAGTTTCCAGATTTAACTGGTTTAATGAATGTGGATAAATTGTTCATAACTAATATCAGACAAAAAAAAGTCCTAAAAGTATCCTTCCTTGCGTACTGCAAAACATGTAAATAAATCTCTCTCTGTGTCTCTCTGTCTCTCTCTCTCTCTCTATGTCCAGCCTACGTCTCCTCAGATCTGTGAGTTCCTCACCATGATGGCAGTGTGCCACACAGTGGTCCCAGAGAGGCCAGAGAGAGAAGAGGACGGGATCATCTACCAGGCCTCCTCACCTGACGAAGGAGCACTCGTGAAAGGAGCCAAAGGACTGGGCTTTGTCTTCACTGCTAGGACCCCAGATTCTGTCATCATCGATGCTGTACGTGTGTGTGTGTGTGTGTGTGTGTGTGTGTGTGTGTGTGTGTGTGTGGGGGGGGTAGTGTGCATGAGATAAGCAAATAGTCTCACGTAACCAGATATCCACAAGCTCCGAATGTTAGAGTCCAGAACCAAACCTCCTGAAAGCCGTGTAAGGAAAAATATATTTTAAAATGTTTAAAACATATATGTTTGAATTCCCATTTCTGATGAGCAGCGAGCAAAATATCCTTATTTGACTAAATTTACAGTAGGACAAATGTATGCGACTGCAAAGACCAAGTTGGGGAAGTGGGGAGGGGGCGGAACGTCTGCTTTACTCCCAGATTCCTTTACACAGACTGTATGATGGAATCATTTGAAAATTGTGCGAGTCAATAGTCTGGCTCGAGAGACTAGGCAAACGTTTACCGTACGTTTGTTTTAACTGCATGCTCAGAGAGAGTGTTTGTGCAAGTGTCTGTGTCTGTGTTTTCTTATATAATACTAGACCTATCATTGTGTTTCAGAGAGGAAAAGAGAATACCTATGAGCTACTGAACGTGCTGGAGTTTTCCAGGTAACATTGCACACGTGTGCATAACCATTATCTCCATGTCCAGACTTGGGCAAGAATACTGTGATGTCTGATGACTCTTGTTTCATGCTGTTACTTGATTTCTTCCACAGCAATCGCAAGCGCATGTCCGTTGTGGTCAGGACTCCCGATGGGAAGCTTCGTCTGTACTGTAAAGGAGCTGTAAGTTTGTCCCATAATGTTTTAAAGTCACCCATAAGCTATATTGTATTAAAATACTCTACCATACAGATTTGACAAAATAACTTTGGAATCGCTAAATGAAAAGGCTACATTGTACAGCTTTAATGCAAAATGGCAATTTGAAGAGTGACATGTTAATTAGTTTATTTCTTCTAGGATAATGTGATTTTTGAGCGCCTGACTGAGGAATCCCAATACAAAGATCTAACTATTGCTCATCTAGATCAGTTTGCTACTGAAGGTAGGAAGCAAAGGAGGAACTGAAGCCATTATATAATGTTTTACATAAAACTGAGCAGTCTTTTGTTTGCCTGTATTCTTGTTGTCCATATCATCATGCAGACAACCAATAAACTGAAATATGCACATCAAAGGCATCATAGTGTCCCTTTAACTATTTTAAATTGCTCTCCGTCCACCCAGGACTGAGGACCCTGTGTTTTGCCTACGTGGACCTGGAGGAGGCAGCCTATCAGGAGTGGCTGAAGGAATTCACACGAATCAGCACGGTGCTCAAAGACCGTGCCCAGAAACTAGAGGAGTGCTACGAGCTGATAGAAAAGGTACGTACGTCCTCTCCTCATGTGTCCTCTCTCTCCTCCTCTCTCCTTTACTCTCTCTTTCTCTCAATTCTATTCAAAAGGCTTCGTTGGCATGAGAAAACATACGTTTACGTTGCCAAAGCAACAAGTGGAATCCAAAATATCCAATAGATCAATTTATATGTACCGAGGTCACTCGATGCAGGCATACACACAATGATTAGTAGTCTTTAAGGTAGTCTCTCTCTCTCTTTCTCTTTCTCTTCCTTTGTTCATTTGTCTGTGCCTATATCTCACTTTTCTTTCTGTCCCTCAGTCTCTCACTACACATGTTTACCAGCAGGTGGCACAGTGGCTCCACAGATCTCTCCATCTCAGTAATCCCAACTGTTGTTCATCAACTATCCATCAAGTCCTTCTATGACAACCCATTGCCAGAAGCCATGTCACCTTCAGGGTGTGTGTGTGTGTGTGTGTGTGTTTTGCCTTTAGGTGAGACCAGAGTGAGACCACACAGTGAGACGGTGCAGCTCCATGGCACATGACTGATTGGTGTGGAATTCTTCTGTTGTTTGGTCAGGCAGGTTGCAACAGTGAGGGGGAAAGGAAATGAATGGATGAGTAGAGCAGAGCAGAGAGAGAATTAAGATGAGAGCTAGCTTTGAACCCCTAAACTCTGTAACTTCACAGAAAACTCATCACATGTAAGGATTGTTGAGGCGTGGGAGAATGAAGTCACACGTGTGCGTGCCGCACGCACACATTCGCTCACAAATCAAAATGTCCTTCAGAGATGAACAGTTGATTGTGTTCTGAGGAAAATATGTGATAGGATTGATTTGTGGTGCTATGTGGGATTTGCACTATTAACGTTTTTAGCAGTTCAGGAATGGGGGATTAAGTGTTGATGTTGTCTTCTATTGACAGAAAATACAAATGGAATAAAAGACGGTAACACTCTCAGAGGACAGAGGCAAGCTGCTTGCTAGGAGAGAACAAAAAAAAGAGAACAAGGAATTCAAAGTCAAACCGAGGGGGAGAGAGTATAGGTGAGAAAATTGGGAGAAGAGAAAAGAGAGAGAAGTAGGGGTGGGTGGGTGGGTGGGTGGGTGGGGGGGGGTGCTTAGACTGGAAGACCACAAGGCTAATTACCTGCACCCGCCTGCCAAGAGCCCTATAAAACCGGAGTCAACAACACAGCAGTGTTATGTCTCTGTGTGCGTTTGTCCCGGTGTGTATCTGTGTGTGTATCTGTGCGTCTAATGAGGGTACATGTGTGTTTTAAATGCTGAACAAATTAAAGCCCGGGGAGAAATGTAAACCGGGCTGCTTTCTTGGCGTGCAGACAAAGCGGCACAGAGTGGTATATACTGTACAGTACGTACTAGTGAGCTGGACTCCACATCGCTGCCGGCGACCATCTTCTCCCCCACATGAGCAGCCCCGCGTTGCATAAACGCTGCTGTCACGCTGCTGGAGTTTGCAGCCGTCAATATGCTGTCACATGACCTGCAGGTCACATGACCTGCACTGCTAACTCTTTTTCTTTCTTTTTTTCTTTGCTATCGCTCATTATGTGCTCCCCCCCTCTCTCTCTCTCCCTCCCTCCCCCCTCCCAACAGAACTTGATGCTGCTAGGGGCCACAGCCATAGAAGACCAACTCCAGGCAGGGGTCCCGGAGACCATCGCCACTCTATTGAGGGCGGGAATCAAGATCTGGGTCCTCACCGGGGACAAGCAGGAGACTGCCATCAACATAGGTTAGAGAAAGAGAGGGGGGGGGGGAAATATTTATGGGCTTTTGTTCAACTTTTGGGGTTCCTGTTTAAAAGTGCAGTTGTATATTTTTTATTCACTGATCACTGCAAAACAACATTTATATTCCAATAACGGGCAGCATGGATGGTTCACTCTTTCGCTATTCGCTTTTTATTATATTTAATGCAGTTTGTTAGAAAAGTTGCTCAAATCACAAAGTGATGTTCAGTGCTGCAAAGCTGCACTATACAGGCTGACTGCTTGAGTGCATGTCCTAATGAAGGTGAAGGTCTAGTATACAGTATGACCAAATGGAAATGGCAACCTTTATGCTTCCCCCATAACGACAAAGGTGCTTTAGGAGAACACTGCTGGCGTAACTATGAGCGCCACTGAAATAGAAAATGCTGACACAACTTTCACGCTCCTCATGAGTTTCACTTTCGGATGACCTAATCTGACATTTCATGTTCTATGCATGGAGAGGTGCTTCTGTGTCATGGGTTGTGTGATTAGTCGACTTCTGTACGTACAGACAGACAAAACACTGTTCTACACCAGGGGGTCGCGGGGGTCGCCAGACATGGCCAAAGCATTCCTGGGGGTCCCCAGCCAAAAACATTGAGAATCCCTGTTCTAGACAGCTTGGCCGAGTGTGCAGTGTGTTTACAGAGTGTAAACTTGGACTTCTTTCTTTTTTTTTACCTAGGATCCTAGTTTCTTAAGGCATACACTGTTTCTCTGCATGTACCTGTATATGATTATCTTGCTTTATTGAAAGTCGCTCTGGATAAGAGCGTCTGCTACTGTAAATGCTTAAATTGTAATGTGATTTGTTTTTAGTTAGTTAACCATTCATTAAACACTCGAGGCTTAGAAAACTGCCTGTGTACTTGGACAGATTATTTTCCCCTTTCTACACCTTCGCCAAAAGTAGCCGATCCATAAGCTCAAAACTATTTTTTTGATATACTGAAGTGAGGATGGTCAAAAGGTGTTGTGTACTGGTGTGAGAAGTGTTTTCTAACTCTGTTATGAGCCGTTTCGGAGACACGGCCCTGGCTAAATCTAATCTCTGTCCACCCCGCCACCCCTCTTGGTCTACACCTCCCCTTTTCATTTTTCCATTTCTCAGGTTACTCCTGTCGTCTGATAACGCACGGCATGTCCCTCATCATCGTCAACGAGGACTCACTGGATGTGAGTAGCACCCCCCCTCCCTCTGCCCCGCCCCCCCCCACCTGTTTTCTATGTGCTCTATGTACAGTGTTGGACATTCATTCACTCACTGGTCATTTTGCTCTTACTCCACTTACTACAACCCCTAGTATGACGTAAGAAAATGGCTTGTGTGTGTGTGTGTGTGTGTGTGTGTGTGTGTGTGTGTGTGTGTGTGTGTGTGTGTGTACAGTATGTATGAGTGTGTGTATATATATATATATATATATATATATATATATATAGAGAGAGAGAGAGAGAGAGTTGGACATCTTACTGCATCATCAACTTATTTATTAGCACGACGCGTTTCGCCGTGAGCTTCGTCAGGTGCTATATATGCATTGACTATTCAAAAATAGCAGATATACTGTACAAGCCCATATTGTGAGAAGTGAGAGAACTACTGATGTAGAAGGAATTTGTAGAATCGTCCGCAAGACTGTGTGTATAATTATACGTATAATTGTTTTCTCATTATACTGTGGGAACATGGGGGTGCGTGGTGGGGAAGGGCATATGATGGTGGTGGGGTCTTAACCCATTCTGACCTGAGATCAGATTCATACGAGGTTTCCACCGGACACACACTGGGTCTGATTAACCCATTCTGACCTGAGATCAGATTTAAAAAAATGTCGGTCGTTCTTCGATTTTTCAAAAATAGCAGACCTACAAGCTCGTAGCGCGCCACTCGGTGGCGCGCTATGAGCTTGTAGATCTGCTATTTTTCAATAGCTAAAGCATGACATGATGCTAACACCAAAACGGGTTCCCGATCAGAATGGGTTAACAAGGTTACCGTGGGAACCAGGGTGTGGTACACACCCTGGTTGGTGGGTGTGACCCTTTTTGTCTGCGTACAGGTGGAGGTAATTAAAGTGTCTGGTGTCCATTTGGAGAATGGGATGAAAGACAACAGATACCGCCTCTATCAGTCCTCTCTCTGTCCCTCTGTCATTCAGTCTACCTTTCTCTTTCTACATCTCTTACTACCAGTCTCCTCTCTTTGTCAAAACACGACTGTGCACACACACACACACACACACACACACACACACACACACAGGGGTCAGCGACGTCGTTAACCCATTTATATATACTACATATATACTACAAGCTCAACAACAAGGTACTACAAGCTCGTGGCGCGCTACGAACTTGTAGGGCTGCTATTTTTGAAAAATCGAAGAACGACTGACATAGAAACATATCTTTTTCAGAAAACTTTCAAACAGACATTTTTAGAATCTGGTCAGGTCAAAATGGGTTAATTGACGTGTGGTTGCTTTGCATGCCATGTTCATGTGTGACCACTGCATCTAATTGGCTGGATTGCTCTCATGTGAGAATAGAATACACACAGCCACACAACATACATCTCTCTGTGTGTCTCTCTCTCTCTCTCTCCCCCTCTCAATCCGTCTCAGTGTTTTCACCTTTTACTGTTTGTTTATCTGTGAGGCCGGCTAGATCATGGGTCATAAACTCTAAGTATACACACTGTGTTTGTGTGCATAAGCTCTCACATGTGTTTGTATGGATGCGTGTCAGAGTCCTTTTGTTTTCAGTGCAGTGTTGTTGAGCCTAAACTGTGTTGACATGTCAGTGTTCATATTAATCAACGATGTTCCAGTTAATGTGCCAAAACGTAAACGTTATACTGTAGCACTGCATTAGAGAACACCGTGTGTCTAACATTAATCCCCCGTCATTTAGTAGTCTCTATTCTATAGGATGACCGGGAAGGCAGGCGCTCTCAGACACGACAAATTGAGTTGGGCAGAAGGAACATGTAACATCACCGTAATTAACTTGCTGTAGGCTCAGAGACTGGCCTATTCAATTAGTAATTACAAGAGGGTGGAAATTAACGGTGACTGGATCACTCTTAACCCATTTTGACCTGAGATCAGATTCTAAAAATGTCTTCTACATCCTGACAGTTTTCTGAAAAAGCTATGTTTCTATGTCAGTTTTTCAAAAAAGCAGACCTACAAGCTCGTAGATCTGCTATTTTTCAATATAATTCCAACATAATGCTAACACCAAAAGGGATTCCCGCCCAAAATGGGTTAACATGGTTGGGATGACTTCATTATAGCATCAGTGGCGTGTCCAGTGTGTTCGATCGTTAAGAATCCCCCAGATAAACATTTTGAAGGCTAAACATCTGTCTGGGCTGTCAAAATGCTGGCCACAACAACAAGGTACTAAGACGAGCGTTTATGTTTTTCAGCCATTTGGTAGCCTGCCCACCCCCCTGCGCTCTTTATTTTTTAAATTACGTCATGGTCAGTCAAGGCTATGGACGTTTAATTTTTGTTTAGAGCACTTTTATTTTATACAATAACACACTGCATTCATGTAACGTGTATATAGTGGCAGTGGGATTATTTTTCTCTACTTCAAACTTATACTTAACTCCAATCCTATCTGTCTAGTATAAAGAGGTGTGTGAAGACATGAACAGCCATTTGTGTTGCAGTGCCATCGCTGCGGGCGTTGAATGCGTGCCAGTGTTGCCATATTTATTATTATTAAGCAAATTTGGGCTTCTTTATCAGTTAAATCATGTCATGGACCCCCAAAACAAATCTGTATGAGTCCTGTTTTGTGTCAAGGAGGCCGGTACCAGATTTGTGTTGTTGGAATGTTTGAAAAAATCTTCCAAATTCCAGATCGGCTATTTTCAAATAGCCGATATATATACTTTAGACGTATATAGGTCTACTCTAAAGTGCTCATGTGGCCTAGTCTTTTGGTTCTTATGTCTTCATAGACCTGGCTGCTTATTTCTCTTGCAAAATCTGGCAACACTGGCGTACGCACGTGGTGAGGGGTGTTAATGAGGGCAGCTTCAGTGAGTCCCGGGCAGAGTAGATGAAAGCAGTGCCGTCTTCAGCACCACACTTATCTCACTCCCCCACACTTAAAATAACTTCACGTTAGGTCAGCTCTGTATGTGTGTGTGTGTGTGTGGATTCTGTGCATGTGTGTGTTTTAAAAGTGTCTCAAAGTGAGCAAACACTCATCCAAGCCATTTTCTGCTTACTTATCAAAATCTCACCTCAGGATTGACCCTTTGCCCTCATTTAAATTTATCTCCATTCCTCTGTCTCTCCGTATCTCTCCCCACCTCCCCTCTCTGTGCCCTTTCACCCTTCCTCCTAACATTGTTAGTGCAACGGCTGATCCATGTGGATCTTGTGGTTGGCAGTTTGGCAGATGCCCTCTCCCCTCCTCCTCCTCCTCCTGTTCCTCTCCCCGCCATACCTCCTTAACGCCACTACCTCCACTCCTGTCAGCACCCTCTCTGCACACAGGAAGAGACTACACAGCCTCTGTGTGTGAGAGAGAGAAAAAGTATGCGTGTATGTGTAGTGTCTGTCTTTGTGTTGGAGAGTGGCCGAGAGAGCGAATGTTTATCTTTGTGAGAGAGTGTTTGTGAATAAGGCAGGAGATGTGGTTGTTGTGTTTCATGTAGAGATAGACAATCTGGAGAGAGAGAGAGAAAGCAGATTAGACGAATAAGACAACGGGAAAGACAGAAAGACAGAAGGCAGGAAAAAGCTAGTAGTCCTTGTGATGAGTGAGCACTAATGACATGTGTCCTTTTGGTGTGTGTCCTCCTCGTCAAAACAAACCCCGCCAGCAATGCCTCCTGGGTAAACACGTAGGCTTGTGAAAGCGATTCTGCGGCTGTGACAAACTCCATCTGCCACCTTCAGATGCCACGGACACACACACACACACACACAAGCACGCACGCGCACACACACACACACACACACACACACACACGTCTCTGTCTTGCTGCTGCCTTCCCTTCATAGCTTCATGTCTATCTGTAGCACACACACACACACACACACACACACACACACACACACACACACACACACACACACAGCACACACACTATTTACAGTAGATGCAGTGGTACATGATCACACTGATCAACTTGATAGTGTGGGATATACATTTCCCACAATCCCACACTCCCCTGTCACCATGCCCGCATTACAAGTCTAACACAAACATCCTCACTCTTCTGCTCATTAATCACACACTCACACACACTCACACACACACACTTGCACGCACGGAGACCCTTAACTCGCATGCATGCACTCTCGCCGTGGCATTTAGAATTTACTGATGTTTTTTTATTGTTATGAGACTGCGAATGTCTGTTGTTGTCTGATTCTGCACTCAGCGGGACTCGGCTGTGTGTTTGTGCCTGTCTTTATGTGTGTGCGTGCGTGTGCGTGCGTATGTACGTGTGTGCGTCTGACCGGCCCAGGCAACGGAGGATGTGGGTGTTTGTTTGCACAGATGCTCGGGGTGATAATTAAACGGTGTATTAAATCTGTCTGGTGACAGAATCTGCACTTCAGATATGAGCATGTCTTTCACCACCCTTCTTTTCACTCAACAGCCCTGTTCTCTTCCCCGTCCCCCCCCGTCCCCCCCCCATCCCCCCGCACCCCCCCAGAATCTCACGTCTGCCGCCAACCAGAACCCCCCCCCCCCCCCTCCTCCAGTGTGTGTCTGTGTATTATATGTTCTGTCTGTGCACATTCTTTTCCACTTTAGCTTTTAATGTAGGGGTGAGCTGGAATAAATCACCATTTTTCTTCGGCCCCTTTCAAGTGTGTGTGCGCATGTCTGTGTGTGTGTGTGTGTATGTGTGTGTGTGTGTGTGTGTGTGTGTGTGTGTGTGTGAGAGAGTGTGTGTTTTTGTGTGTATGTTATATTATAGTGTGTGATGATGATAGAAGGTGACCTGTGATATGTCACACCAACTGCCTCAGATCCCTGCACCACCTCACCCCCGTTTTCAGATCCAAATATAAACCTGATAAAATTCCACACACAAGAGCCTGACCGCAGGGTTTATAAGGTGATGCGTGTGTGCGTGCGTCCGTGCTTGCGTGCGTGTATGTGTGTGTGCACACTCGCTCGCGCACAAACACACACACACACACACACACACACACACACACACACACACACGCATTCTGTGTGAATTAGGGCTTCAGTATTTTCCCAGCACGGATACATAATTGCATATGAAACATAACATTTAGTTTGGAACATAAAAATGCTTTGCTAATGAGGGCTGTCATATCATGACGTAGAAAAATGTTCAGTCCTTTGCTCCAATCTTCTCCAAAAATAGGGAATTTCAGTGTGAGAAAGAAGGATGTCAGAGTAATGTGTACGTTTTATGAGGTGCCAACATTGCATTCTTTTATGCATTTTGACCACAATAATGTGTAATTACGTCTGATTAGCAGTTTGCAGCATCCTAGCATTTACCACTAACTAGTGTTTGTCTTAATCTGTTCCCTTTTCTTTTTTTTAATCTCTGTTCCGACTAAGCTAGGTTATTATCCCATTAGCCTATAGCTGCCACCATAGGCTAGCTTTGACTTAACCTGCTGTGACACGTATAGCTTTGGCTTATTAGCACTTTGGTGCTAGGCTATCGTGTGTGCGTGCGTGTGTGTGTGTGTGTGTGCGTGCGTGTGCGTGCATGTGCGTATTACACAGATAATAAATCCTTTAGTGTATGTGTAGTGTTGCTGTGAACTTTGTGATACTCTGTAGGTAGTAAATCCATGACGTAGAAATTGGAAAGCATCTCTAACACCTCACTGTTATCACAGTGGCAGAGCACCTCAGTGCCAGTAGTAGTAGGAGAAGCATCCAGCACCTCCCCTCAGCCCCCCCCCTCCTCCAAATGTGTTGAGGGACAGTGTTTTTGTGCCATAATCTTTCACTCACTCACTCGCTGTTTACTCAGTACTATGCCGTTGAGAGAGAGAGAGAGAGAGAGAGAGTGTGTGTGTGTGTGTGTGTGTGTGTGTGTGTGTGTGTGTGTGTCTGTCCATGGCTCTTTGACAACAAGAGGACAGTGTAGAAAGTAGGATTTGGGGGTTGACCTATGCGTGCAAAGCCGTGCATCGTAGACTAGACTGCATACTTGAATGCAAACAGACAGACAGAACATGCACACCCACGCATGCCTTATGTACATGCATGTTTCGGACTGTTTCCTGCCTGACACCCCCCCCCCCCCCCCCCCCCCACCCACCCAACACAAAACACACACATACGCAGTTACGCACAGTGTCGCACACATACATGCATACGTATGCAGGCTTTGATTTTGCCGAACCCTGACAACCTGTAATCTCCCGTAATCCTTTCATTATGTTTTTGTTTTCCTTTCCTTCTGTTTTGGGAGAAGGTGAATGCAAACAGGAATTCCGGAATACAAAGAAAAACACACAGCTGAAGGCTGAGAAAACAAAGCACAGGGACATTTTGGACGGGGTGGGTGGTGGTGGGGGGACAGTTGTGCATGCAGGGGAGCCGGCGTGTTTGTGGGAACGTGCATGCACATGCACGTTGTATGCATGTAGCATGTCCATGGTCTCTCAGCAGAAAGGTCATCTCAGTGCGGGTCACGGGTTCCTCTAATGGCACCATACTTACTAGTGGGCTTTAGTGCCTGTGTGGGGTTTGGTTTTAACCATTTAAACCCTGTACTTCTTGGCTGACGGGATTCCCATGGGCTTTTTAGGCCCCCACCCTGTTACAGTGTTACATACAGTATGTTAGGCCCGGCTATAAGCTGACACGGCAGTGCATTGTAGATCTGCTGTGTTGTGAGCTTGTTAGATGTGCTTGAAAATCTGAGCTTGTGAGCTTGTATACACCCTCAGAATAGGGATGCTAGGGAATATATTCAGAGCACCGCAGCTGAATCTGTCGGCAACTCTTGTTGCAACGTGTAGAGTTAGAGTATAATTCTTAGTGGGCCACAGTCTTGTGGGGCCATTTTTACACAGTAGAAAAAGTTGTGTTACAAACCTACTTCAGAGGATAGGTGCGTAGGAGTACAACATATGAGAAGAGCAAAATAGGGAATCCCGTACACTCTTCACCTACAGCCAAAAACTTTAATGAAACAATATTTTGGTCGCTCTGACATTCATCAGGCATACCTTCTTTTTTTTTTGCTGTTTGTGAATACAGTGTGCGGGATTCTTTTTTGTTGCTACACTTTGAGAGTTAACACAATTTTGTTACTGTGCATGTTTATAAAAGCAAGCAGTTGAGCATACTGTAAGCTACCGATTCCTCTCTGAAAACAAATGTCTCTTCTCCAACTTTTCACAGGGTATAATTACTGGTGCCTCTTGCAGATGCTTGACGGTATTGAAGTTTACAAAATATAGTAGGACCACCTTCTGTTTATGGGGATTCACCGTCTTTATCTCCACTCTTGGCTCACTGGTCTCAATGCTAATGGCTCCCTCTCATTCATCTCATGCTCTTCACAAAATACAGGGAATTAATATGTGACATCTGTACACATAATTTATGCTGTATGATTGGTGTACCTTTTCTCAAAAGCAAGTGAAAGTAGTACTATTAAGTAGGTCTTTACAGCACTTTTTGTGTCTTTGCTATAAAGCAATATCCTATATGAATGTTATTACTATAGATTGGTTGTTTTTGGTCCTGGACGACCGTCGTAGGACAAAGTATAAATTGGGCTTAACAGATTGCAGGTGTGTTTGACAAAAGGTCAGACGTCATGTGCAGGAAACAATGCTTTCTGCATTCTTGAAGGTCCTTAAACCATGCTGAACCTCTGCAACAATTACAATTTAATTTAGGAGACTGTGTGTGTGTGTGTGTGTGTGTGTGTGTGTGTGTGTGTGTGTGTGTGTGTGTGTGTGTGTGTGTGTGTGTGTGTGTGTGTGTGTGGCGTGCCTACTCCTCCACGTGGTTCTCATTACATCTCTCTGGGATGTTTATTTTCTCTATTAGTTCCTTTTCCTCCATTATCAACATCTCCATCAAAATTGCCCCAAACGACTGCACCACCCCCACGCACAAACACACACACACACACACACACACACACACACACACACACACACACACACACACACACACACACACGTACACACACACACACACACACACACACAGTGATGTGGGAGATGATTGATACATTGTGGATGCCCTTTCACAACATTGTGATTTCTACTCCTTGGTCTGTATCCTTCATCCTCTCATTCTGTTTATGTGGCTGTCTGTCTCCGTTCGACCTTCCTGCCTCATACTGTACAATTACTGTACAAACAGTATGTGGGCGTGCGCACGCAAAACTGAATTCAGGGACAAACACATTTTACATATCAAACCAGTTAATTGGAAATCATAATAAATAAATTAGAATTTACCCTGATTTCAAGTACTCTGAGAATGAGATTATGGTCATTATGTTAGGATGAGGATATGTTTAGATATACCGTGAGAGTTAAGGTTAGGCAATGGGCATGTATTTGTTAGATTAAGGTTAGAATAAGTGATTAAGTTAGGCGTGCGCCTCTTAGGGTTGGATCAGTTAGGATTATCTAAATTTGGTTTGAATTTATTGAGAGGATAGCTCCTTGAGAGCATCTCATTTTAGACACAAATAAAACATTACATTACAGAAGTGTGTTAATAAGTTGACTTTCTTCTTACTCACTGCGTGTACACAGAAGCGAGCTCATTCCCATAGAGATGAAAGCACCACATGAAATAACCAGCAACCACCAACATATGCGTTTGATTTAACAGCAACATTTTTGACATTTCAACAAATTGTTGTGTTTGCTCGCGTGCGTGTATGTGTGTGTGTGTGTGTGTGTGTGTGTGTGTGTGTGTGTGTGTGTGTGTGTGTGCTTGTGCGAGCGTGAGATCTACCTTCTTGTTGTGTGGTTAAAATATTCCCACTATAACAGAAACGGCCAGACCTCATGTGGAAAATACTTTTTTTTTTAAAGATTAGTGTTGGGATCAGAGTATGGATAAGGTTCGAGGTTATGGCAAAGGTTTGGCGGCAATGGAAATGATACGTTATATAAAGAATCAGAATCAATCTTTATTGTCAGATCGTATTACAAGTAAGGTCGGTGACATTCTTTATTGTGCAGGCCCATCATTGCAGTTAAACGAGTCATATCATAAAATAAACAATTTACAATTTAGGCATTCGCTCTTAATCCAGAGTGACTTACATTAAGCAAGAACAAAAAGCATGGCAATACATCACATACATAAAAACAGGACTTAGCTGGGAAGAAGAGAATCTCAGTCTTGTCTAGGTTCAGCTTGAGGTGGTTGGAAGACATCCACTGTGAGATGTCAGCCAGGCATGCAGTGATGTGCTCTTCCACCTGAGTGGAAGGATAGGAACAGTTGTGTGTCATCGGCATAGCAGTGATAGGATATATTGTGAGCAGAGATGATAATGCCAAGGGATTTAGTGTACAGTGAGAAAAAGGAGGGGACCAAATACAGATCCCTGTAGGACCCCAGTATGGAGGGTTCCATGGATGTATTTCATATACATCCATGGTGTGTATAACTCATTGTGTTAAAAGGTGTTTTGTTTGTGTTTTCATCAATAGTTTCATCTATAGTTTTTCACAGTGGGGTAAATAAAGAGCCCTTGTGAACATCAGTTGGAGCGTTATCTATTCTGCATCAGATGAAGATTGTTTAGGAGCAGTTTATTTATGATTTATTTGTGG
The DNA here is from genome assembly GCF_963924005.1 of Protomyctophum bolini. Taxonomy (NCBI): domain Eukaryota; kingdom Metazoa; phylum Chordata; class Actinopteri; order Myctophiformes; family Myctophidae; genus Protomyctophum; species Protomyctophum bolini. The sequence continues at coordinate 9,174,073 of NC_137882.1, read as the reverse complement.
TGGTTCTTACATTTTGTAGGTCGCGTTTTCCATTTGGACACAGAGCTGCACAAGGCAATCGAGTCTAGATCGGCATAGACTCGCTCTTGAGGGCTTTATAACCCACTTCCACTCAAGGCTGCTTGGTTTGGAACGACACTTAAATTGGCGCAGCCTCGCGTGAACGCACATACCGAGGGCAAGTGTGTAGGGCGAGTGGCGAGGAGGCGGTTTCAAAAAGAGGGTAGCGTTGACTCCCATTGTAACAATGGAATGAGGAAGTTCTCATTCTATCTCAATGTCTTGTAATCCAGCTGGTTTTCTCATTGGCTGATGTATGTGCGCACTGCAAATATGTTCGGGCGGAATCGAACGACTCAGAACACAATAGTTCCGCCTTAGAGAATTTTGGTTCCTACCTAAACTACTGCGCTTAAACTGACACAGAGGCAGTTATATAGCGGACCCCAGCAGATAATAATAATGCAGCTGGTAATGAATAGATTTTTATCAATTTGGGCTAGTTTCTCCTATTAAGTACCAGGAGTTGATGGTGGATGTTGTGCTCTACCTTTACAGTACGTAAGCAGGTCATATTTCAAGTAGTATTTCCTCCTTAGTTGAAGTTGTACTGATGTAGTCTATCTACCTTACTTTGTAAATGTGTATCTAACTCCCCCTCGCTTTGTCTCTCTCTCTCTCCCTGTTTCTCTCTCTCTCTCTCCAGGCCACACGTGACTCCCTCACGGCTCACTGTGCGTCCCTGGGTGACTCTCTGAGGAAGGAGAACGAGCTGGCATTGATCATGGATGGTCAGACGCTCAAGTACGCCCTGTCCTTCGAGCTGCGCCAGGCCTTCCTAGACCTGGCCCTGTCCTGCAAAGCTGTCATCTGCTGCAGGTACAGTTGCACGCACGCACGCACACACACACACACAGTGCACACACGCACAAACACACACACACACACACACACACACACACACACACACACAGTGCACACACCTTGTACTCACACGCCAGAGCCAAGAGCAGGCAGCTATAAAAGAGGATGAGTGGGAGGAGGAGGATGTCCTTTTGTTAACAGAATTTCTGAAATGATCTGCTGTTTGATTTGCTTCCTTTTGAGTCTGAGGAAATCAAAACGCACACACTCACCCGAGTCACGCAGAAGGCTCAATGGGCTCATGAGCCACACACTTTGAACCTCACCGTGGCGTATGCAGGATTAAGTGTGTGTGTGTGTGTGTGTGTGTGTTAAGGCTGTACCCTAGCCCTATTTTTTAGGACTCGAACTTCGGCAGGAATTTTCGAGCGAAAATCCGAACCATTCGTTTGTAATTAATTTAATAAAATAACCTGGGGAGGGGGGTTGGGGGGGTCCGGTGCATACGGACGTTTCTACTCTGCCACAATGTTATGCTTCCCACACACCCGGGCAGATGCAAAAGATAAAGATCACAGACATTATATTATTATAGTATTTGTAACAGGGTAGTCGTTAAGCAGCTCAAGGAGGACGTTTGTTAGCAGCTCAACCAAACCAAAACAAACGTCCAACATAGATAAAAGTAATTACTCACCTATTGCTGTAGGTTCCATAAATAATCCCATTGTTGTTCAAGAATCAAGATACATGGTTTTCATATTGTAAATAATTATCGTCGCGTGGTTTAGACTACCACTGAGAGGACTCAGAGGAGCACGTAACTTTGGGACATAGTACTGTAGCTTGTTTACAAGCTAGTAGCTTGTTCACACGCATGCACACACACACGTGCATGCGTGTGTGGGTGTGCGTGTGCGTGTGCACGCAGGAGAGTGTGGTGTGAGTGCATGTGCTGTTGTTTGTAAAGGCTGGGCCCGGTAAATGAAGGGGGGCGATAAAAGAATGGCATGCCGCTCAGCAGGGGTAATGTAATACACCACATGCTGCGTGGAACTGGAAATGTCAAAGTCATGACTCACATAACCGTTGTTTCCCCCGGAATGGATGCACACGCACGCGCACGTGTGCACACCTGCACGCGCACATGCAGCTATAATATGCACGGTCATAGTGTTGATTTAAAACCGGGAACGCATCTGCGTGTCACCTTAGCTTTTAACCACTTTAACCATTATTTTAAACTTTTGAGAAAATGTGGGGCAAATCTTTGAATATGTGCTTTCACAGCAAATGTTTTTAACTCAAATCTTTGCTTCTGGGGGGGTCCCTGGAACCAGGGATTTTCAGATGTGGGTCGCTGGCAAATTCTTGGGGTCCTTGACATGAAATGGTTTGAGAACCACCGACATAGAAAAGAAAGAAGACTGTTGTGATTTAGAAGACATTGGTAGAATCTCGTCTCAGGTCTTAATGGATTAACAAAACAATGGACCTGACCCTAATACGGTACACCCATAAAGTAGTGGTTGTCAACCCGCGGGCCAGGACCCACTGGTGGGCTGTGAGGAAGTGGGCCTGCAAATAATAATTGGCAAAACATTAAGATTTTAATAATATAACATTAATCTTAGAAAAAAAATATATAACGCCGTAATCTTTAAAACCTTAAAATAAATGGGTTTTCATTGTGATACTGATAAATAGGAAATTATATACTATGGTCAGTACCATTGATCCATGCCGGATCACAATTGATTGATAATTAAAATGAACTTGCTCTAAATATGCATGCGGCGCTCCCACTTTGGTGTTAAGGGGTCAGATGGGTGGGCTGAGATTGAGAACTCTCAAGGTTTTAAAACGTGAAAAGCACTGCCGTGAAGGGTCCGCTGTGTTAAATGAACACTGAGGACTTTACTGTGCTCTCTGCTCATAGAATGTTTACTGTGGCTGTCCTTTTTTGGTCACGTTTTGTTCAGCACCAGCTGGGATGTTAGCATAGGAGTTTCCACTCGGCTTTGTCTGTGCGACGCGTGCGTGCACGTGTGAAAGTTCCTGTGTGTGTGTGTGTGTGTGCGTGACTGCGTGTGCGTGTGTCAGGACGACTAGGGTAATTGACGCTCCCTTGCATAAAGGCCATATCCGGACTCAGGTCTCCGAGGTCCCTTATACAAATCATGGCCTCCAGCTCACCTTCTATTCTTACCTAGATCCCTCCGTAAGTCCCCTCTTTCATTATCTCTCTTTGTCTCTCTTTCTCTTTCTAGCCCCCCCCCCCCCTCTCATCTCTCTACCTCGGCTCACCACCCCTCTCTTGCTGTGTGTGTGTGTGTGTGTGTGTGTGTGTGTGTGTGTGCGTGAGCACAGCACTGTACTGTTAACAATGTGCTTAATGGACCAAAGCTTTTAATGTGAAGAGGTGTCGCTGAGAAATGGTCTTACACTGTGTGTGTGTGGGGGGGCAACACATTGGGAAGCTTGTTGCCCAATGGCAGACAGACCAATAGCTGGTCTGTCTGTATGCATAATCCAGTAAATATAATTGTATTGGGTAGGTGTAAATTAAGCGTTTTGTGTGTGCGTGCGTGCGTGCGTGCAGGCGTGTGTGTGTGATGTGTCATTGGCTGTGGTGCCAGGCATACTTACAAGTGTTTGTTTAAAGGAGGGATTTTTAGTTAGCTTATATTCTTCCCCTTTTCACCATGAAGCGCATTAAGACTTTCATCTTTACAAACCACTTAACACACACAACCCAGACAGAGATCAGAGAGAGACGGATGTACAGACAGACAAGTACACACACACACACACACACACACACACACACACGATGGCTGATTCTTCGCTTGCGAAGATCATAGGAGGAGTTTACACACACACACACACACACACACACACACACACACACACACACACACACACACACACACACTAACAAAGAGTCACAACTCATCCCATCCTTCAGCCCTGGTTACAGAGGCTAAGTTTCTCTCTGAGGGTTTCCCCTGGAAATATCCTGTGTGTATGTATGTATGTGTGTGCATGTATGAGGAGGACAAGCGGGACCACCCAGCTCTGTGGTTTCAGCTTGACCGGGCCACGATCCTACTTATGTATTCACAGCAGAACAGACCAATCTTTATGACCCTTAGGCTTCCTGCTTGCCTCAGGTGTGTGTGTGTTGTACTGTATGTACTGTACGGTATGCAGGATGAGGATAGGACATCCAAAATGTTCAGAATTAAACACCGTGAATGCATATGCGTGCAAGACACATGCAAGACACAAAACAAGTGTCAGTTGATGCTTTTTTTTACCCTTTTAGTGGTGAAATTGAACACTACTCGATTTTACTGCATTCATTCTGCAACTGTCAGTTGGTTGCACAAGTCTTGGTGTGAAGGCAAGCCACCTCTGATTCCATTCCATTCCATTTCTCTGGGTAGGTCAACATGATCATGACATGCCATTGGTTCCAAAGTAAATGCCGAATTAACATCTAGTACCAGCCAGGGAACCTGACTGTACCTCAGTCACTGTATGTGAATTAGAGACACATGACTTCGAAGTTTAACCCATTAAAAAAAGGGAAGAATCTGTGTCATTTTAGATTCTTGCATTGGCTATTCAAAAAATAGCAGATATACAAGATCACAGTGTGTCACTTTGTGCCGTGCTGCGATCTTCCATTCATCCATCCATCCATCTTCAACCGCTTATCCGTAGTCGGGTCGCGGGGGCAACAGCTCCACCAGAGAGCTCCAGACTTCCCTCTCCTTATGGGGGATTCCGAGACGTTCCAAGGCCAGTGAGTCGATGTGTTTCCTCCAACTGTGACTTGGTCTGCCCCGCCGCGCCCCGGGGTTTCCTCCCAGTGGGACGTGCCTCGAGGACCTCCCTAGGGAGACCCCGAGAGGCATCCTAACCAGATGCCCAGAAACCTCATGCGAGCTTGTACATCTTCTATTTTACAATTCTTTTTTAAAGTCTTGGGAGAACTATTGGTCTATAAAGGAATTGTAGAATCGGCCTCAGGTCTAAATGGGTGAATGTGAATTTTGATCTCCAAAGCTCTTCTGAAGGACCCTCCTGCATTTCTCCTTTGTCTTCCTCCTCGTCCTGTTTTTCATCTTTCTCCTTTTCCTCCTCTTTCTACTTCCTCCTGACGGCATTCTCTGGTGGCAAGCTAGAAGAGGACTTATCTAGGTCCTGTTACAATTTGCGGACACTGGACAGGTGCTCTTTTAGGGTGGTTTTGAATGACGATACTAGGCAGTCGCAAAGATTGATGGCTGGTTGGTGGGGCGTTCCACATTTGGTGGCAGAATAGGGAAAGGGGCACCACCCGGATGCCCGGCGAAGTTGAACGATAAAGTATTATTTTTATGCAGTCTATGGACAGACTCTGACATAACGGGTAATCCAACACAACAGCAGGCTCCTGTCACCGAGCCCCAAGCAACGAGGTGTAACAAAAAGACACTTTCATTGTCATAAGAGAGACAGAACCGGTTCTGGAGAGAGACGATGGGTGATGCAGGTCAAGAGGGTGGAGTACCTCTGGGACCTTCATGTACACAGACAGACACACACGTATAACGACACACACATGCATTGTGTTAGAGCCTCTAACACACAAGCCTCTGTGCCTCCCTCTAACTTAGAGGGAGGCACAGACATTACAGTATACACTAGAGTACTCTGTATATTATATTAGTATATTTAGACAGACAGATAAAACACGTGTACTTGGCACACACTGATGATGACTTTTGAGCATATTCACAGTCCCACCATTGTGCCTTTGCCACACACACACACACCTACCACAAGGCTTAAGCTCTCCAGAGCCTTAGCAGTGCTGTGAATCATGGTTTCCTACCTGGTGAGAACCACTATACAAACACCACCTCTGTCTGTATGTGTGTGTGCATGCGTGCGCCTCTCTGTTGTCCATCTGTTCCCTTTACTTACGCCTTGATTTATAGTCTCTTATTCTTTCTCTCTGGTCCAGACATAAACTTTATACGGTATATCCTCCCCCTGTGTGTTCGCAGAGTGTCCCCGCTGCAGAAGTCGGAGATAGTGGACATGGTGAAGAAGCACGTGAAGGCCATCACGCTGGCCATTGGGGACGGTGCCAACGACGTGGGCATGATTCAGACGGCTCACGTGGGAGTGGGCATCAGTGGCAACGAGGGCATGCAGGCCACCAACTCCTCCGACTACTCCATAGCACAGGTGGGGCACGCAGTCTCAAGCTGTACACTTCATAATCATCATCATCATCATCATCATCACCTTTATTTATACTCGGGATACAGTTGAGGGCAAGCCCTCATTTGCAATGTAGCCGAGGTTTACAATACACAAAATACAGTCAAACAAAAACAATACATCAAACAACATTATAAATCAGGATAAATTACAAAGGAACTTTATACAGAACAACCATCAGTAAAAATAGATCAATTGAAGCAGGAGCAATCTTCTGGAGCATTCCTTTGAACTGACCGAAGGATGGCAGGGAGCTCAGTTTTAAAGAGTTTTGGAGTTTCATTCGTGCGTAATGCGTGCAGTCTAGTGTCGCTGTCGTGTGGAAACCCCATTCCGTATGTCCAAAACCATTCCTTATATATTTAAAGATAAAGAAAACTTTATGGTCCATTACATTTACATAGGAACCCCGAGTCGGTCCATTACATTTACATAGTCCATTAAATTTACACAGGAATCCCGAGTTGGTGTTGGCTAGACCTCACTCTCGCAGCAACTAAACTAAATTGACATAGAATGGAAATGTGTCAGTAGCAAAGTGGGCAGTCAGTTTACAACAATAAAACATTACATAATATGCAGATGCATTAAAATACTATATAAAATGCATTCACATAATGCATCAACAGTGATCAAGGTGGTCTTTGGCACAAACGATGAAGCTCTTGTTTGATAGTTGTGGGGTGTTAATTTATGAAGACAGTTGGAGATACAAGGTTTCTGCCCGACAGCAACGATATAGTATACTGGTATGTATGTACAGTATGTACAGTAGTCTAGTTACATGCAGACAAGTCAATTCTGACATGGTGACTCACATACAGCATTATCCACAGAGGGGTTAGTTTTGATATTACAGCAGCCTGTAGCAGAATAAAATACGTTGAATTTGAAAATGTGTTGTCTCATTACATACTGTAACTAAGGAGAGTGGTCGATACACAACAAATAATTAATTGAATAGTTTATTGGACATGAAGGTAAAAACACCAACAGAGTACAGTCAAACACTCAGTTAAAAAAAAGGTCCTTGCAGTCTTGTTTAGATGCAGAGAATATTCACACGGCTCAGAAGTGGCACAAATGTATAATGTATCATTTACAGAAGTGTTGCACATAATGCACAACATGAATGACCAATGTGAATGAAAAATGTGTATACTGTAGTTGGGTATGCAGCACAAGATGTCCACCTGTTATGAACGTACAGAATGTGCATACAGATGTGTCAAAAGAGGCGTTACATATTTATACATATGCATGACACAGGCGTGTAGAATCCCATTACTTACAGTATGTGGTTCATCTTCTTCAGAACAAACGCGTACAGTAAAATAAATTCAGTAAACGCATAACTACGTACATGTATGCATAATGCCTCAGGGATTTCATACACTTGGTTGGGATTTTGTGTATTCGGTAAGACAAATGAAGAATCTGCACACAGTCACACGCACGCACACACACACACACACACACACACACACACACACACACACACACACACACACACACACACACACACACACACACACACACACAGGGAGCTGCAATAGCATCCATTCCACAGATTATTGCTGGTAGCGCAACCAAGTTGATTATTTGCATGTGTGTCTGTGGGCAAAGGAGAGCATGGGAGCGGAGGTGAGGTATTCAGGAGTGGTTGGAATCTAACAATCTGCTTTTCTTTCACACACACACACACACACACACACACACACACACACACATACACACAGACATGCACACAGACACACACACACACACACACACACACACACGTGTGTACACACACACACACACACACACACGTCTGCTCTCGACTAATTTGAGTTTCTACATTTATCTCTTGCCCCTCGGGTATCTGCTACGACTTATCTCTCTCTATCACTGCTAGCTTTTCTTCTCACGGTACAAATGTTCTCTTTCTTTCTGTTTGCAATTTGGCTTTTATCTGAAATTATATTAAATATGATTAATATTTTCAATTTTTTTCTGTCTATCTCCCTCTCTCTCTCTCTCTCTCTCTCTCTCTCTCTCTCACTCTGCCTTCCGTGTGATTGGCAGTTCTGCTACCTAGAGAAGCTGCTATTGGTCCACGGAGCCTGGAGCTACAACCGTGTCACCAAATGCATCCTCTACTGTTTCTATAAGAATGTGGTGCTCTACATTATAGAGGTAGGATCCCCCCCCACCGTGCCCCCATCTGTCCCACACAACACACACACACACACACACACACACACACACACACGCACACACAGTTACATTAACAGAGACATTTTGCAGCTGTTTGTCGACTTGCTTGACAATGATGGATGAGGTGCCCCACCGGTGTCTGCTTTCTGTCTCTATTACACAAACGTACACTCGTGTGCACACACACACATACACAGAAAACGTGTGCACACTGCACATCAGAAGTGGCGAGACCTTGAATCCAAGGGTTGAGCACTTTGTCTTCGTCTCTTTTATGTGTGTGTGTGTGTGTGTGGGGGGGGGGTGTTAGTTGTAGCTTGCTTTTTTTGAGGGGCATTTGTCAGCTGCAGTGCCCCTCCACACTGTCTGTCGGACATTAATGATGACAGCAGGTGCAGAACTGTTTTACCATATTCACACGACGGCCATTTTACACTTTCTTCATATTCGTGGGGGGGGGGGGGAGACCCCAGTATGAAGTACTGCAAGTACAAAATGGCCACTGTGTGAATTTGCTCAATGGTACCTATAACGTACGTACGTGCGTGCGTGCGTGCGTGTTACATTTATATCATATTATCCAAGGCGCTTTACGTTCACCCATTCACACACACATTCATACACCAATGGCGGAGGAAACCAATGCAAGACACCAACCTGCACATCGGGAGCTATTTGGGGTTCAGCGTCTTGCTCAAGGACACTTTTACACTCACTCTGGGGGAGCCCGGGATCGAACTGGGAACCTCACGGGTTTTCCATCCGGCATGTTTCTACCGGCTACTCTACCCCTGAGCCACTGCTGTGTTTTGTATACATTTGTTTCCATTACCATCTCACTTTGGGGTTGTAGACGTCCACTTACCAGAGACGGTGTCGATGAGTAATGATGCGCCTGTTAGTGAGTGTTTGTGTCTCTGACCTCACCCCCCAAGGCTGTGTGCTCCCCACTGTATATCCCAGGAATGGGACACCCCCCCCCCCCCCCCCCCTCCAACTATCAGCCCACAGATCAGCCACTGTCTGCTCTAGTACTGTATATACTGTTTTATAAAGTTTTGCCTCAAGCCAGAGTCACACTTCGACATGAGCTGCATTCACGGAAATTAATAATGGGGCACTTTGCCCATTTTCAACCTTATCTTCTTGTAATTGGTCCTCATTAATGCTCATTTATAAGATGGCACCATTTCTGTCTACTCGCTCTGTGTCTCTGAGGCGGGCCGTGGACAGTCAAGAAACCTTCCTTCAATGACATAATCTTGTTTGAGATTACTACTGATGCTGTTGACACACACACACACACACACACACACACACACACACACACACACACACACACACACACACACACACACACACACATCCCTAATGTGGTCTATTGTCACACTCATCCCCTCTCATCCCTCTGTTTGTGCTATAGCTCTGGTTCGCCTTTGTGAACGGTTTCTCTGGACAGATCCTGTTTGAGCGCTGGTGTATAGGCCTCTACAATGTGGTGAGTTTATGCTCTTCTCTAACACTCCAGGACTCTCTCACTTCTATCTCCCTTTGTCTCTCCCTCTCTCTCTCTCTCTTTCTTTGACTCTCCCCCCTCCTCTCGCCTTTGAGTTGACATTTGAGTTGCCATGCTTCTCTCTCCCTTCTGGTATCTCTCATTCTATCTCTCTGGATTCAGTTTGTGCTCTTATCACTGCATGCCAGGGAGGTTTGTGTGTGGGTGTACCTGTATGTGTCTATCTTCACTCTCACTGCTGGGGACTTGACTGCAAATGTATGCAAAGCCCTCCAGCCCTCGGTCTCTGGGACTGCTGGAATTCCTCCTGACGGTGTCGCTCTGATTGCAACATGGATCGGGCAAGCGGCGCATAACAAGCGCCGGCTCGTGTGCATGTGAGAGTGCACGGTGTTTGCCTTTGGGATCGTGGCATACTGTACATCAGTGGTTTCCAAACTTTTTAGCTCGAGACCCAGAAGAGAAATTAAATGTGGGACCCGAGATCTAGCAGATCTACAATCTCACAACGTGTCAGTTAGCGCCACGTTGTCAGCTTCTAGATCTGCTATTTTCACTATTTCTTACGTGTTTTTGAATTCATGAAATGTCTTTGGTTTTTGTATTTATTCAATTCGATTCATAAACGTTTTTGAACCTTTGGAAAAATCTTTTGGAATTATTATTAAAAATCAAAATGTAGGAAACATAAAAAGGGAAAATGTAGTTGCGACTCATAGAAATTGGTCCACTGGCATACCAGGTGTCAATCATCGTTAAGTGGTGATGGCCTGTTAATTATCCAATTAGTCAATTAAGAGTCAATTGTGACTCTGGCCGTCACAACCTACACATTAACATGTCGTTATCATGTGATCATGTTGTTATGTGTGTGTTTTCCAGATCTTTACTGCACTGCCTCCCTTCACCCTGGGGATCTTTGACCGTCCCTGTAGCCAACAGAACATGCTTCGATTCCCCCAGCTATACCGCATCACCCAGAATGCCGAGGGCTTCAATACCAAGGTACGCACGTGCACGCACGCACAACACACACACACACACACACACACACACACACACACACACACACACACACACACACACACACACACACACACACACACAGGTTTTGTAATGTATTAATATACTTTTGAGGATGGCATTGAAAATAGCTGGCAGATTGCCTAAAAATAGCAGATCTACAAGCTCACACATTTAAGGAAAAGTCTAATCCCGAAACCTTAAAACCTTTAAACCTTTTCCCAATTGTAATACTAAATCTAAAAATGTATTTTTCTTGCTAGTCCATACCATAACCGTCCAGGGATATACAGTAGAGCGTTGCAGTCCCGCCCCCTTTCATTTCCAATAGATGTTTCCCATAGACGTTTCAGAAAGTATTTATTTAAAGACCTGCATGCCTCGGACAAAGCCAACTCAGATGGTGACAAATCATGACAATAAACAAAACATTTTGGGCCGAACAAATAATTAGAAAGAAGAAAAACAACCAAAAATGTGTACCCTGCACCTTTTTTCTCCTTTCTAATTATTTGTTCGGTCTTTAAATAAATACTTTCTAAAACGTCTATGGGAAAAAAATGATTAGGAGATTCTCTTCCGAGCCGCTCGTCGGGGGGGCCAGACTGCGACGCTCTATGAGCAGTGAGCATCCAGTGTGTGTGCAGAGTGTGGGTTATGCGCTGTGTGTGCACAGTATATCGGGGATTGAAAGTAACTTTGTACTCGGCAGCTCTGGTCCTCGGCTGCTCGCCGCAATTTAGGAGCACCAGAGGAAATGTAGGAGAAGCCTTAACCCATTCTGACCTGAGATCAGATTCATACGAGGTTTTCCACTGGACACACACTGGTCTGATCAACCCATTCTGACCTGAGATCAGATTCTAAAAATGTCAGTCGTTCTTCGAATTTTTCAAAAATAGCAGACCTACAAGCTCGTATCGCGCCACTCGGTGGCGCGATATGAGCTTGTAGATCTGCTATTTTTCAATAGCTAAAGCATAACATGATGCCAACACCAAAATGGGTGCCCGGTCAGAATGGGTTAATGTAAGGAGCACCAATATGTAATGTAATACAAATAATATAACATGTCATGTCATGAACAATTGGTGAAAGTAGCTGTGCTGTGTTGTCAGGGTGTGTTTATGGAAATGTCCAATGGACATGCAGTCGTGGATTATCATACCGGGGAATGTGCACACGTCAAAAGTATTTGCAGACTTTGGGTTGTACAAGGTAGTCTGCAGCAGTTCCAACACTAACACACACACACGCAGGCACACGCGCGACCCGTCGCGGACCCACAGCGAGCACACACATACACACACGGTCACACACACACACACACACACACACACTCCTTCTAATGCTATGGACGCATTCCCGTCAGTCACTGCATTGCAAAGCCACAACGAACACACACCCCTTGAAATAATTAAATCACAGCTCGGACGTGCGCCGTGGCCACGTTGTCGACCCACATCGAACACACACACGGTGACAGACACACTGTTGACCAAAAAAACCCGCTAATAAACGGCATACAATTTGGGAACGTGAAAAACTGGCTTTGCAGTTGGGTGCATATGCTAATGATAATGGTCAATGCCCGTGTGCAAATTCAGGTCAATTGCTCTAGCCACTGAGGAGAACCGAGCATGACAGAAAGTTGGCCCTCACCAGTATAGTAATACACACACACACACACACACACACACGCACACGCACACGCACACACGCACACACTGGCTATATCCATGGCTTACACCCAAAGCCAAAATTAAATCATTATTCTGTCATTTCAGCTCTGTGTTTGACTTGTTGTGCCTTGTGGTTTGCATGTGCGATGATGATTGAGTGATGCCTGGCTGATGATGCCTGGCTGCAACTTGTTTGGAAGTCCAGCGGGTAAACAGGACTGGCATGGAGGCTCACACGTCACCACGGCAACTTTCATTAAATTCATAGGCCCAGAATAAGGAAGTCTTTCATTTTTAGAGGGCAGACGCGTGGGCGTGTGTGTGTGTGCCGTGTGCATGCACACGCACAGGAGGGCAGTTGTTGGTGGTGATGGCAAGGACACAGTGCCAGTTGTGTAATCTGTTTGTGTGTGTGCTTATATGTGTACATGTGTACGTGTGCGTGTGCGTGTGCACCGTGGCAATGGTGTGCACTGACTTTCTCCCTCTATCTACTGTGTGTCTTTTTCTCTCCAGGTGTTTTGGGGTCAGTGTATCAGCAACGCACTGATTCACTCTATAATCCTCTTTTGGTTTCCGCTCAAAATGCTAGAGCACGGTAAGGAAGTCTGCCTGATTAACACTCATTAACTTCCTTGTGCAGCTTGTTATTAAACCTCCATACAGTACCAATCTCTAGACCTTTGTTTGTGTTCCCCACAGACTCTCCCTTCAGCAACGGCAAAGGAAACGACTACCTGTTTGTAGGAAACATGGTCTACACTGTAAGCATCCCTGTTGTGTGTGTGTGTGTGTGTGTGTGTGTGTGTGTGTGTGTGTGTGTGTGTGTGTGTGTGTGTGTGTGTGTGTGTGTGTGTGTGCGCGTGTGTGCGGATTATGGAGAGCTCTGTGGGTTGATTACGTTGTTTACAGCAGATGTTTGTTACCAGCCGTGACAGCGTGGCTGGTATTGTTTTCAACCTTCTGTATGTCTGTATGTTTGTGGCGTTTAATATTTCTGTGGACAGATTCTGTCAACGCCATAGTGTCACAACCTTGCAGGTTAGATACAGTTTGAAGATGGGTAAACAATGGCTAGCTGTTACCATACCTTAATAACGAGCTTTTACCAGCCTTTGACCACCTCATGAAAATACAAATTTGATACTGGCTCAGTATGTGTCAAACACTAGTCTTCCTCAGTCTACACCCCACTGTTTTGTTTTGTCTAACAAGAGGTATAATCCCTTGATTCACCAGGCTGGCCCTCCGTTTATGTTTAGTTGATGATTTCTCTGTGTATTCTCTGCCTGTGTGTAGTACGTGGTGGTCACAGTGTGTCTGAAGGCTGGGATGGAGACCACCGCCTGGACCAGGGTAAGAGCTCATGTCGGCCCACTCTCCAGCACAACATTCTTGCTTGTTAAATCGGCAGTTAATCAGCAATTACCGCATGTAGTGCTCAGGACGTCTGTGGACGTGTTTGTAAAAATAAAAATAAATTGTGGGTCTAAATGTGGGCACCCTGGGTCGCCATTTTGAAAGAATGAAAGGGCACATAATGTGTCACGGTCGGGTCTATAATGCATCATTAGCGCTTTTATAATATGTTAACACTTGTTATACATGTTTATAATCCTGCATAACAATTTAGAACAAGCTAGATTTATGAAGGTGCTGTTCATAATGCATTACAGATCATAATCTTAGTATACAGTGTTACCCCGCAATAATCACTGTAACTTGCATTGTAAAGCTGGCACTGTGTCCGTATCATATAAAGAAGACTACAGTTTAGCAGCTTTGCATTATAGCTAGCCTGTCACCAAGACAATGCATTGACTGTGGTCACATGGCTGACTGTGGGTTGGGCGTAACCATGTGTTGTGCCCATCTCAACGTATGTCCACTGTCCGAGCAGACGGAGGGGCGTTGACACCCCCCGTCCGCTCAGCTGTCCCCCCCCCCCCCCGGTAATGAAGAGGGGTCCCGCCGGAATTCACACAGTGTCCCCTTACAGTGGGACACATAGAGTGGCAAAAATACAGGAGGAAGTCTCATCGACAAGGTTGTCTATATTCAGACTGTGTGTGTAACTATTTGACCTCATTCTTTCTCTCTCATTTCCTCTCTCTCTCTCTCTCTCTCTCTCTCTCTCTCTGTTGCTATTACTTTGTTCTTCTCTTTCTCCCTTCTCTACCCATCTCTCTCTCTCTCTCTCTCTCTCTCTCTCTCTCTCTCTCTCTCTCTCTCTCTCTCTCTCTCTCTCTCTGTCTCTGCTGTAGTTCTCCCATCTAGCGGTCTGGGGCAGTATGATTCTCTGGTTGCTGTTCTTCGCCGTCTACTCGGCCATGGCCATCGATCCCCATCGCCCCCGACATGCTAGGCCAGGCAAGTCCCGTCTCCATTAACACATGCCACTCGTCTTCTGTTCTCTCCTCTCCATCCTCCCGGGTTGCCAGGTACCAGGCGCCTGTCTGACGCTTCCTCCTGGGTGTTCCATGTCCCCCCCTCCCCCGGGGGAGATTTATGCCCCCCGGCCAGCCCCCATCTCCAGGCTCCTTGCACCTGCTGTGCTGTCACCCGAGCCCCAGGCTTTTACGGCCCACTCTGGAGGTGTTGACTCAAGAGGGTGTGCTGCTGCCGCTGTGTGTCTGTGTGTGTTGGGTGGGGGGGGGGGGGGGGGGGGGCTGTATGTTCAAGGGTCAATCAAGCGTAAGAAAGGTGTACGTGAAGTCGCTTGATTGTCCCGGAGTGGGTGTGGTGTTCCCTGGAGGAGGGTTGGAGGGCAGTGTCCACCACTGTGCTGGAGGAGAGTGGAGAGGGGGGGTCCCCCACTGTGAGTCGAGTGAAAGGAGGGCTGCTCATCAGGCAGTCTCAGCCCCACCGCCCATCAACCCCCACCCCCTGGCCTATTAATTCAATTTGTGTCAGAAATCAGGAATGCGGTCAAATAACTCTGCAGCTGCTATGGTCCAACTGGCGACTGGTCAGAGATACTCACCCCCCCCCCCCCCCCCCCCCCCTCCATTCTCTCTAACAACCCTATTACCTCCAGCGGTCTCCATCCATATGTTTCCATCTGGCCATAGAGGGACAGGCAATGGAAAAGTCAAATCGTGCCTACGTATTTATTTTATTTTTTATGGAGGGAGAGGGAGAGGGAGAGAGAGAGAGAGAGAGAGATGAAGAAAGAAAGAATGAGATACAGACAGACAGAAATGAATACAGCACAGCGTTCTGGCGCTGTGTGATTTGTGGTGGTTTGTGCAGTGGCTGATAGGCCGACAGTGTGTCCATGGATATGACAAAACAGAGACAATCTACGGCGAGCATGCCTAGTCCAAGGTGCTTACGCAGCCTATTTCCCAGTGTATTGTGTGTATGATGTATGCACAGTGCTGTGGGTGTTAATCCAAAACTGTCTCAGTCTGTCTCATTGTACGTAGGTGTTGCTCACAGACACACTCACTGTGTGCGCGTGTGTGTGTGTGTGTGTGTGTGTGTGTGTGTGTGTGTGTGTGTGTGTGTGTGTGTGTGTGTGTGTGTGTGTGTGTGTGTGTGTGTGTGTGTGTGTGTAATATAGTCTGTACCATAGTTGTGTTTCCAGCTGTCTCAGGAAGACTTAATGCCTTTTTTCCGGCTGAGTTTTGAGATTTCCCCACTGAATATCAGCTGTAGCAGACTCTGAGTCACCAGCCTGACCTATCTCTATCTCTGGACCTGGGATGGAGAAACCACATGATATATCAGTTATTATATAGTCCCAATTACAGAGGTCATGCTGCATGGGAATAAAGTGTTTTACAACCGTTGACTTATAAGCTTCATGTCTAGAGACTCAAGACTTAAGCTTATGAAATACTATACAGCTAACTCTTGGCTTAACCACTTAAGCCCTATATACATCAGCGCACGACGAATGGCGAGAATACAAACTCGCAACGTGGCGCAATGGTGTTGGGAGCTTGTAAAGTATTTTTTTGCCTATTAGTATTACGACATGCCCCAAAATAGGGACGGCAGCCAGGTTGAAAGTGGTTGAAACAATCGACAAAGGAGAAATTGTATAGGCAATAAGTAGGAAGACGGAAATAAAGCACTGGCCGTGACAGGTAGGGACAAGCAAAGAGCTAGCTGCCTAGAGATATGTCATGGAGAAAGACTTGATTGGAGATAGAGTGGAAGAGACAGATTGGGACACTAGTTAGGAGCGTGATTAACCCCCAGAGAAACAGGCTGAGGCCAAGGGTTAAAGGTCATCAAGGCTGACTGCAGCTGGAGTGGACTAGACTGACACACAGCCGTACTTAGTGCAGTCACTCACTTATATTAATTTCTGGAGCGTCAGTATTGAAGTCGTATGGGTGATAGGCTGAGATGAGTCGCAGGAAAATTATATTTCTTGCCTAAACCTCATCTCTTCGTGACACTCTGGTAAACTCACCTACTGTATGTCCCTATTGGAAGGATCGTGCTGTCGCTGCCCCCAGTAGTATAATGGCCAATGTCAAGAGTGTGACCTTGGAGTGAAATGAAATGATATAGTTTTTGTTTAATTTATTTTTTCTGTTTTCTGAAAAATAATGACATAGGCCATTATTTTAAGAAGGTGACGATGTGTAATGTTAAATGAAGTTACTCATTTTTAGGTCTCGCAGAGTTTTTGGGAATAAGTATGCCATAAACGCTGGTATTCATTCTCGACATGCACAAATTAACACCACATTACGTAGTTACAGAACGTCTGTGATTTCACATAATAAAGAATAAACTGCCAGCTTTTGCTATTTTTACATGTCGCTCAGTTGCCATCGATGTACGTCACATACACAAGACCATGGTTGAAATGTTCGTTTCCATCACGCAATTAATGTCTGGAAAACGGTATGCTGTACATATGCTGTGAATCTGACTGACGTACCTCATGTGTTGTTCTGTGCAGGCTGGCAGGGTGTTCCAGTGCTGGTATTTCTGGCTGGGCCTGATTCTTGTGCCCGCTGCCTGTCTTCTCATGGACTTTGCATGGAACGCGTGAGTAGCACACAATCACCTTGTGTGTGTGTGTGTGTGTGTGTGTGTGTGTGTGTGTGTGTACTGTGTGCTGCAACTATTGACTATCTTCTTTGCAATTATTACATTGACAATCCCATTGACGGCACACATCTCTTTTAGAAGGGATTCAATTAACTTGTCTTACTTACTTGTCTTTTATTAACGAATCAACAATAAATAAATAAAACTCCCTCTGGGATCATTAGAGTTGTATCTTGCATGTATACGTGTCTGCGTACCAGCTCTCCCCCTGTTCCGTGTGATGAACCTGCGTCTCTTTTGCAGTGGGCGTCGCACTGTGAGGAAGTCTCTCCTGGAGGAGGTGCAGGAGTTGGAGGCGCGCGCCGTGGACCCGGGCGCCGCTGTGCTCAGAGACGCTAGCGGGCGCAGGTACACTACAGTACATTACAGTAACAAAGGCCTAATGGGACCTGCTACCTGAATTATCAATCATTGTTTCCATTCATGTCAGACTCATTGATCATGTTTGTTTATCGACACTGTTGGGTGAAAACTTTGTACGTCCAAATCTCTTTTCAAGAAAATTGAAAAAATAATCTGTGCTCCAATGTGTGATTTTTGTTATTGTAGTTGTTATTGGTTGATTGACTATAATAAAACAAATATGGAGATACAAGGTTTCTGCCCGTCAGCGGCGATATGTTTTTTCACTGTGACATGCCATTCATTCATACCCTTATATTGACATATGGAATAATTCATATCTCACTGCCCCTTATTGAGATTTTACTGGACCACAGTATCACAGGGACTGGTTTTGTTAGGATAACTCGTGATTAAAAGTATGTATGTGCCCTTTTTTGTGGCTTTACTATTTACAATTTAGGCATTTAGAATAAGCAAGGTAAACACACACATCAAATGCAAAGAGACAGTGTAGTACCTCATTAACCTAGGATCACGGGTAAACCTAGAATCACTATAAACAATTTAAAGACATAATGATCTGTAGGCCTACATTGAACTACAGTATATACCAAGTAAACAATACACCTAGAATCTGTCTAAATAACATGCTATCTAGATTTCATGATTCCTTCCATGCCCCTATTTGTTTTACATTCCATGTATGATTTTGCGTGTGTAATAAGCACATAACCATGGCATTTCTTAATCCCTTAGCTCCAACGGTAGTGCCAATGTCAAGGCTGGGGTCCCGTAGTGCCTGGGCTCCTCAGGGCACTTACTCACACAGGTAGCGCTTGGGTTTGGACCTATCTCAGTGGTTCTCAAAGTGAGGTCCACCGGGGGCCCCCAGGGGTCCTTGAGGAGTTACGGGTTTGTAACTCTGAGAGTACACACATGGGTCCTTTTTGGTTGCATTTGTAGGCTATATGCTCTCAGAGTTAAATTAACACAATTTACAATTTAGGCATTTAGCAGATGCTCTTAATCCAGAGCGATTTACAGTAAGCAAGAACAACATGGTAATACATCACATATATAGAAATAGTCATCGAGGATCATAAGCAAGTAGGGGTGCACGATTATGAAATTATGACCGATATCCACTCTCCGATTTTATCTGCCGATCCCGATATTATACAGAGGACCACAATGGAAACAAGGGGCTTGGCCCAAGGCCTGTTATATAAAGTATTCAATCAATCAATAAATAGCCTATACACTGTGATACATACACCTATACACAAGTGACTGTTTTCACAACTGAATGACTACTGAATGAGATTAGTACACAAATTAAATGTAGAAAATGTAAAATTAATTTTTGTTATCAAATATGATTTTACATCATATTTGATTTGACTTTTGTTCTAGACTAGTGGTACTAGACACTTTTGCATTTTTATGTTTTGCTATCTTTTTTAGCTGGTGAATTTTATTTTGAGTCCAATTCGATACCGAAATGGCCAATTCCGATTATGCTACCGATTATATTGTGCATCCCTATAAGCAAGCTAAGACTAAGGATGGTTTACCTGCAGGCTAGGGTCCCAGTAGGAAAAAAATCATATCATCTGGGGGTCCTTATCCCACTGGGGGTCCTTATCCCACTGAGAACCACTGACCTATCTGACTGTGTGAACTACAGTATGAGCTCAAATAACCCCACTGGAAGCCACTGTGTGTGACCCGCAACTGTGCGACCATTCACTAGATTCACACCTCTTTCTCGCTTACTTCTTGTCTTTCTTTTCTTTTTCTTCCTTTTTTACATGCTGTCTGTGCCTTTGCATTTACAGTGTACATGTCCACATGCACAATAAGAATCCAGAGTGTTAGTTTAACTCAGAGAGTGCTGGAACTCTCGCAGTCAAATAAACACGGTGGATTCTTTACAGTGTATCCTTTCCTTTCCCTTCATCTCATCTTTGGTTCTCTCCTCACAGGTGGGCCTATTTGAACTGCTGTACAGACCGGGTGTGTTTCCTGTGTGTGATGACATAGAGCCAGATTAGCTTCCTGTGTGACGTCAGTAGAGTTGTGTTAGAGGCTAGTTACATTGTGCACAGTTACTTGGAAGAGAAACCCCGTGTTTGGTTTGGTAGAAGAACTTAAATAGATATCAAAGATTGCCAATTTGTGGGAGCAGAAAGAGTGGGGCCCCCCATTAGGTGTGCTAACGGTACTGTGAAGCCAACAGTTGTTTCTTCTCAAAGACTTATTATATAACGGGTCTTGGAAAGAGTTGTTGCGCTCCAGGTGTGTTTTTAATTTTGGGAATGGGTTATGGCGGGTGGACATTATTGTGTCTTCCAGAGTCGGACCACCTGGAGGCGAGGGCTCTGTCCTGGACTGACCCCGCTTTGAGTCCTGGGGAGAGGCAGGCATTGATCCTGTGCGTCCCCCCGGAGGAGAGCTTCTCCGTCCATGATATGAGACATTTAGAGTTGGACACAGAAGGGAGCCAAAGCACACATCTGTGTTTGTAGTTCCTCAGAAAGGGCCTGGGACGGGGTCAGGAAAGGTAGAGGACGGGGAGCGGAGAGCTCAGATGTGGCTCATCCTTGGACCGTTTGGAGTCTTGCTCCAGTCCGTTGGAGAGGAGAGAGAGAGAGAGAAACGCCACAGGAGGGGAAAGTAAAACTTCACTCGTACAGATGTGTCTCCTTTTTTATTTATTTGTCTAGCCACCGTGTACCCCCCAGCCCCTTTCATTCATTCACTCACTCGCTCCCTTTCATCCATTTAACAGACGACATTTTCTTTGGCCAAAGGCACCCGTGACAAACCTTTATTTTCTCTTGACAAACACATCGGCGTAGAGGTTCCCAGTGGTCACGTAAAGGAGATTTTCCCAGCCGTGTGATCCTCATCCTAACCTTGGGCCGTCTGGCTCCAGTCCACACCGCTCTGCGGATCCTATCAGAATCGTTGCCCGGGTGCCAGGGAAATCCCTCTTGAGTAATTTAACCCATTCTGAACGGGAACCCCTTTTGGTGTAAGCATCATGTTATGCTTTAGCTATTGAAAAATAGCAGATCTACAAGCTCATAGCGCGCCACCGAGTGGCGCGCTACGAGCTTGTAGGTCTTCTATTTTTGAAAAATCAAAGAACGACTGACATTTTTAGAATCTGATCTCAGGTCAGAATGGGTTCATCAGACCAGTGTGTGTACCAGTGGAAACCTCGTATGAATCTGATCTCAGGTCAGAATGGGTTAATGCCTCGTTGCCAGCCAGATCGAGGGAATGTATCCGCCCATATTCCTCTATGGAATCAGTTAACAGGAAGCTTCCTGCGATGGCCTTGAGTAGATGTGCCGTCCTCTGTGCATCTAATCGCCTCTGCCCTGTTGCCCAACGGTACCCATTCCAGGCAACCCTGGGCGACGATGAGATTGAAGTGACAAAGGTCACTGGGTTAATTAGTGAATGACAGTGAGAGTCTTGTCTGCAATGCATTGCACGCATCTATGTCTGTGTGTGCGCGCGCGCGATTTGGAAGAGACTCGGTTATTTTTGGTCACGGGAGGAGAGTAGGCGTGACGGCGTGTGGTCTAAGAACAGAGGGTCCAGTCTTCCTCTGAACAAGGAGAGAGTAGAGCAGAGGAGAGAGAGGGGGAGCAAGAGAGTGAGGAGAAGTTAAGTTTTGCTGTCCTTTTCCCTGCAGCTGGGTCATGAGTTTACTATTGCATTAGCTTGAGTTTCAACAAATCAGCCCCTGCCAATTACTTGGCCCCGGCCTGGCTTAAATCCATCCAGGTTTTTCCAGAAACCTAGTACCTCGAACTCAAATGTTTCTGGGTGTCACGTGATGATGTTTCTAGATGGTTTCCTTTAGAGATCACTAATCTCCAAAACACCTGATTGCTATACTTTGGGTTTGGGTTTTGCATGTGGCAGTCGGGTCGGGTCTTGCATGAAAGGAGAAGAGAAAGGGCATTCATGAATACGCAGGCTGACACATAGATGGTCAGGTAACCTTGTGATTGTGTTGTTTGTATGATTATGTAGATAAGATTACTATAGTTAGCTATGTGATTTGATTACCGATCGCTGCGTGGATAGGATATACAGCAATTATCGTCATGAGCTACTGTAGTAACATGTTCTTTCCCCCTCTCCCTCTTCGCTGCAGTCTAAACGAACGGGCCCATCTGCTGACAAGAGTCTTTAGGAAAACGCCTTCGAGCGTAGGGCGCTCCAACTCAGTACAACAGACTGTGTCACGTGAGTGTCCACTCGCCTTTACATTGTCAAACGGATTTTAACCCATAAAGACCTGAGGTCGATTCTACAAAATGCCTCCTAAATCAGTAGTTCTCACACAAAAATGTAAAACAAAATAAATAAAATACATTTATATTTGCCTGATGAAGACCTAAAAGGGTAGAAACATTGCGCATTAATACACGCTTTTGGGGGGATTCTTGCCTTGATGCCTTGGTGTCCAGCGCCTGGCCTAAATACAGGCATAAGATGTGCACATAATCTTCTCTTTGAATTGCACTAGAAATACCTCATCTACTGTACAAGGGCATCTCAACTTAACCCATTAACACTGAGAAGCATCGGTGTCATTTTAGATTTTAGCGTTGGCTATTAAAAAATCTAGCAGATCTACAAGCTCACAGCATGTCACTTCGTGCCGCTCTACGAGCTTGTCCATTTGCTACATTTGAACATTGTTGAGAAATCTTGAAAGTGTGAGAATTACTAACTTGGAAGGACTCGGGTCTTAAGCGGTTAAGTGTAAACGTGGCGTAATCCAACTCATACAGGTCTGTGTTCGACTCTGCATTCCGTTCCTTTTCCAGATGGCTATGCCTTCTCTCAGGAGGAGCACGGTGTGGTGTCCCAGTCCCAGGTTGTACGCTCCTACGACACAACCCGTCAGCAGCGACCCAGCGTTTAGCACCGTCCCCCCCTCTCCTCTCTCCCCCCGCCTTCATTGTCTGCCCCCCCCACCACCCATGGCAACCGCCGCCTCGGATCGTCGAAGCTATGGTGGCCGCGGCGTGGAGACGGTGGAGACAGAATCATGTGATGCCCTCGTGCCGGGTGTCCGGCCCTGCATTGGCCTTACCTGTACTATAACATGACCGACCCGCCACCACCACCATCGCCACCCTCCCCAACACACACACACACACACACACACACACACACACACACATCCACACACATACACACACACATCCCAGAGGGTGGTTGCTAGGGGTGGAGGCCGTCGGTCAGGCACAGAGGACAGACAATGGAGACCGGGACCA
Source organism: Protomyctophum bolini (assembly GCF_963924005.1). NCBI lineage: Eukaryota > Metazoa > Chordata > Actinopteri > Myctophiformes > Myctophidae > Protomyctophum > Protomyctophum bolini. The sequence continues at coordinate 9,150,779 of NC_137882.1, read as the reverse complement.
GACCGACTATACGGAATAAACTGTCTCAAAGACTCCTACTACGCACACTGCACAGGCATGAGCAATCCATATCCATGCACAGACATGAGATATCAAACTCAGAGACTGCTACTTGTATCCATGTAACCCCACAGACTGGGTTTGGGTTGTGTGTTAATGTGTGTGTGCGCGCACTTCCAAAGCATATGTATCTGCCTGTGCATGTGTGTCTGCACGCAAGCTGCGCTCTTGTGTGTGAGTGTGCGCGGGCGAGTGTGTGTGCGTGTGTGTGTGTGTGTGCGTGTGCGTGCGTGCGTGTGTGTGTGTGTGTGTGTGTGTGTGTGTGTGTGTGTGTGTGTGTGTGCGCGCGCTTCCGTGTGGTTCCCTCTTGTCTCCCTCTCCTGAGCTGGGTTTAACTAGTCTGTCATCGCATGCCATCGGGAGAGGGGAGGGGACTTCAAAATAAACACACATACACACACACAATCCCAGGAGGAATTCTTTACAGGGAGAGGCTGGGAGGAGGGGGGGGGGGGGCATTGATCCGGGATTCTCTGAGCTTTACACCCCCAGCCCGAGGCCCCCATTGAGTTTGACCATATTCACGCTACAGCCATTTTGTTTTTACTCCATACATTTGGGGCGGGTGGGGCGGGGGACTATGAAGTAACAACAAAATGTCTGTGTATCGGCTAAATTCCATCCCCAAGCCTCACTGCCAAAGCACCAGAGAGATGTTGCTGAAGTGGAACCCTAAATGTGCTAGATTACCATCCCGCGTGGACCATGACTCTGTACGGGAACTTCTTTTTCCGCTCTCCTCCCTTCATCTGTGATCTCTATCTCTTCATCTTCCAACTTCTAAACAGACACCCTCCCCTTCCCCCAGACACACCTTTCCACCTCTACCGCGTGTCTCTTCGTCTTGCTCGTTAGAATCCTTGTTTTTCCACTTCCTGTTATGATTCTGATGGTTCCTGTGAATCCTGAGCTGGTATGCTTGCCGGTACCGCATCATGGGACTGAATAAAAACCAGGTGTTTCACTCGGATGAGCGTGTTATTGTGGGACGTATAGCAATGCACGCTGAGGGGTGGCCAAAGCGAGTTGCATGCCGATATATAGGGTGAGAATCGCTTATAATCTATTTTGAAATGGTATAGCACTTGAATGTTGATATGAAATGCATTTTTGGCCCTGAAATGTCGACATTCAACGTATACCTTGGTTTGCAGAAACATACTAGTGTACACAATGCTAGTGTTTTTCCTCGAAGGAGCAAAAACCAAAGTGTAAGTTACAATAAGGCCTCCTGTAAGTTTTTGGCAAAGATTAGATAATAAATCAACTTTTTTTGGTTACTGTTTTGCTAGCTTGATGAGAACATGCATCAGGCACACAATACTGTGTGATGCAAGCCATGATGAAGACGGATGAAACACCCGGTTTTTAAGGAGTCCTGATCAGCCTGGGAATCCGGCTTCCAAAGCTTCCTCCTCCATTTCTGTTGGGTTCCCTCAACTCGCAACTGGACTTATTATTTTTTTTTAATATAAAATGCGTCTCTGTGTTTTTTGTTTTTATGTCTTTCTTTTAATGAATGCCTGTTTTTCTTTTGTACTCATTTGTGGAGAAATATCTTAAACGGGAATATTTTACTTGAACTAGTGCTACTAGGCATCTGAAAATGCCCGGTTACGTCATGTGTTCTGTCCAGTTCTGCAATACGTCTGAATGTACAGTCCACTGTCTAACTGTGTACTCTTCTGTTGAGGACGCCCAGGTTCTAGGGTTGGTCCGTTGGACTCTTAATCATTAAATCTAATAAATCCAAGGCCTGACCAAATGCTTCTGACTGTGACTGATTCACTGTTAGTTAATACACATTACACTCACTTTGCTTATCTTGGGAAAACAGTGGTTAAGCAGGTGGTAACCATGGAATGGAGGGGAGGTATTAGTACCTCAGGTATTACTGAGGCTCAGTCTAACCATACTGTAAGCTCAGTGGCCTTGTGGTTAGATTGTCCGCCCTGAGACTGGGAGGTTGGGGTTCAGTCCCCGGCCGGGTCATACCAAAGACTGTAAAAATGGGACCCAATGCCTCCCTGCTTGACACTCAGCATCAAGGGTTGGATTGGGGGTAAGTCCCTGCGACATACTAGCGTCATGTCCAGGGGGTGTACTTGTACATCAAGCTGCCTCACACTACAGAAACAGGAGATAGGGCCTCATGGCTCGGCAAGGCTACTTACTTATTACTAAGGACATACTGTAAACAGAATTGAAGGATCTATCTCCGTGCCACAGTCCGTAAGGAAGGCTCATTGTCACTGAAGACTGACCATTAGGAGATTAATACAGACCCTTGGCCCTCAGTCCCTGGGTCTCACGCTCCCACCCACCTTCTGGCCGTGGCCCAGCCCAACGCAGCTGCTTCAATATGGAGAATCCATCGGGCTGGCCCCATCAGGAGCCATAGATCCATTTAGGCTTTTCAACTCCTTCCCAATGGCTCCCAGGGGTGGCTCTCCTCCATTTTCCCCGTTAGCCGAGTTTCCATTGCATAGGAATGTTGCCAAAAATACACCTCCGCAGGCTCAAGGAAATGGTTATAGGTTTATATATACAGTCTATTGTTGTGCATTATTGTTCCCGTGCTAATGTGTCTGATGATATGACGGCTATTTCTGCTGTCCGCCCTGGGTGGCTGGCTGTCTGTGGGTGTGAGTAATTGGTCTATAGCTAATAGCTAAAGAATGTGTGTTTGTCTGCGTGTCTTTCAAAGGGATTAAATAATCTTTTGGCCGCTCGCTCATAAACTGAGACTGCGGTCTAGCCCCATGCTGGCTGTCAGCTTTAACACTTGTTTCTTGCTAGTCAGGTTTTATAAGTCTCGAAGCAGATGTAAATCACACTGCTCTGTAGAGATGGTCTTCTCTCTTCATGGTTTTGAAAACATAAAACATGTTTGTGTGTTTATGACAGGGCAAAGTGTTAAAAAAAGAAAAGAAAAGCAGACAGGAAACGCATCACGTCTCTCAACACATTGATATTTATTTATTTTTTCTTATAAATCGATGAAAAATGACAATCCTGTATGAATCAGCATCTCATAGAAGGCAGAAACACATTTGAGCATAAATCATATACAGTACCTCTTTTTACACATACACTTGGGTGTTCGTCAAATGCACGCTGTCCATCCTATAGACCAGGGGTTCTCAACGTTTTTTTTAATAATAATAATAATTTGGCGACCCCCCGAGGGGTCGCGACCCACTGGTTGAGAACCCCTGCTATAGACGACATGCTTGAAGTAGATGAGGCACCCAGACATACTGATTTGTTTGCTGCGCCACATCTTAAGCCTCTTTAATACTAAGTCATGCGACGAAAAGAAACAATTCGTTATTTGCAGCGCGAGACAAAATATAAATGAGGCTTTAGACTGTTAGTTTAATGGACTGGCACATTCCTGAAGCTGTATGTTACTGAGTTACCAGCACCATAACAGAGCCAGCTGTAGAACAGTGCACAATATTGTCAAGAGAATACTCCATTAGTGAAGAAGGCACTTTTGAAAAAGAGCACCAAGTATATGGCGGGAATTAACCTTTTTTTGGTACGTACTGTATTCAAAGTGGAAAAGTAAGGATTCAAAAATGTGTGGAAATGCCCTGGAACCGTCCAGCAACAACTCCGGTGCCCTCAGCTAATACAAATAAAGCACAGTGGGAGTGTTAAATACACACACACACACACACACGCACATACACAAACGCGTGCACACACGGCTCGCACACAGGAAGGAGAAGTGAAGGGGAACGGTTGGCAGACATTTTACTGCATAATTAACTGCGATCTTCAGAAGGCTGTACTGTAGATTGCAGATTCACACAGGGAGAAAACACGGCACTCTGTTCTCGGCTCCCTCACTCGCTTTCTCCTCCACTCACATACACACCTATTAGTTACATTAACTGTCAGACCGTGTGTGAGTGTTTTTTGTGGGTCCTTTCATGTTTAGTGTGTGTGTGTGTGTGTGTGTGTGTGTGTGTGTGTGTGTGTGTGTGTGTGTGTGTGTTTCCGCTTGGGGCAGTAGTTTGGTGGGACGGCAGTGTTGGGGGGGGGGGGGGGGGCTAGCGTAGGGGTGGAGCGTTACAGTCTGTGTCCTGTGCTCACTTCATTACAGTTTAAACGGCCTACAGGGAGATTTGGGGACTGCCTTTCACATCGCACCACCTGCATTTCCCATTACACACTCACACATACAACCACTACACCCCCGTGCACTCCACAGTCCACACAACACTGACACACACACACACACACACACACACACACACACACACACACACACACACACACACACACACGCACGCACGTGCACGCACACTGCATACACACACACACACACACACACCATTTCTACTCATTTTCACATCATTCCTTAACACAAACGTACATATATGAGTGTGTTGTGTAAACCATTCATAACCATTTACATGTGCACATGTGCAAGTGGCATACACACACACACACACACACACACACACACGCACACACACACACACGCACGCACACACACAGTATGTGTTCACATAGCCACATTTCATATGGCATACTGCCATTAGTCATCCATTCATCACTCATTCCTACACACACATAAATGCACAAAGTTCTCACTCAGACACAGGCACAGTTCTCTCAGAGAATCATGGGCTGCACTGAGCTGTGCAGCATTACCCATCAGCAATGTAGCAGTGTCTTTGTATTACTAAGACAGCAAATTTGATACGCATCTGTCTCGTACTCCTATCTTCAGGCCGGGCTCGGCTCACGCCATTTCCCAAGAGATCACATGACACACCATCCACAGACACATCACACAATAGCGCGGCCGGCCACCGCTGCCAGCAAGGCTTTTACGAGTCCTTCATGTGAGCCTGACTCCATGTCATTGCTTTTTCCACTCTGGCATGAGAACCCACATCCCACCCCACCACCCCCTCCATCCCCAACCTCCCCCACAAGGGTCTCTGGCACGGTCCTCACAGGTTTACACTTCACATGTTCAAGTTCTTCCTGAGCCTTTTGGCGACGGCAAGCTCACACCGTCACCGGGGGGTGTTTCAGCTGCTGCTCACTGCAGGCCACACTGGTGGGGGGAGGGTAGGGGGACTGAATGGGTCTGTAGCCCCCTTGGGTGGGGTCCATGTAGGTCGGGGCGCCGGTGACGGGGTGGGCGTAGCCGATGAACTGGGGGTGCATGAACTGTCCCTGGTGTTGCATGATCTGCGTGGCCTGCTGGCAGTTGAGCACGGAGAAGTTAGTGGGCATGTTGACGAAGACGCTGCCCTCCGGCGGCTGGCAGTAGGCCGCCTGGGCGCGCATCATGGGCGGAGGCACCGGCCGGGTGTTGGCGGTCGGGACGGAGGAGCTGGAGGACGTGGCCGTGCTGGACTGTCGCGAGGAGGAGCCTCTGGAGGTGCTCGCCATCATGGGGATGGTCTCCAGGAGGCGCCCGCCGCCGCCGGAGCCGCCCCCTGCCCCGCCCCCACCTGACGACAGCTCCTGTTTGGGCCGGAGGCAGCGGCAGCAGCACACAGCGACCACGGATCCCACCAGGACAAACGCCACGAACACCGAGCCCACAATCAGGAAGGGCACATAAACGGGCACTGCAGAGAGAGAGAGGGAGAAAGAGAGGATTGATTGATTGATTGATTGATTGATTGATTCGATTAATCAAATACTAAATTAGTTGACAACTAATTGAATAGCCAATTTGATTGCGATTAATGGATTAATCGTTGCAGCCCTAACACACACACACACACACACAGACACACACACGCACGCGCGCACACGCACACACACACACACACACACACACACACACACACACACACACACACACACACACACACTCATATCTTGTGTAAGTGCCGGTGACACTTGGTTTTAACTTCAATGTTTTCTTTAGTTTGAAGTTAATTTGTTATTTACCTTGCTCATTCTGGTTTACCTTTATTTTGACACTTCCTGTTACCAACACATATCTAGCTGAAGCCCGTTAGCTTCACTCAAATCAGAACCACTCACCACACTCAGCCAGAGTGACAGGGAGAGATGCAGTGTTTCTAGCAGCAGAGCCACATGGTATGTTATGTTTGCAACTTCATGTTTGCCCAGTTGACTCGACATTATTGAAATGTTTGTAGCTTCAGTATACAATATGTGGACCGTTTACCCACAGTGTCCATCACAGTACTGATTGTTTGGTGACACAGTGCCTGTTTGCTGTGCTTCCTGTGTGAAGCTCAAGGTGGCCTTCCAGCCCTTAGCACCCTCGATAAGCGGAGTGAGGTACAGCAGTGTTTGTTTGTTTCATTTGAGTTCATGATTTAATTTATGGTCTATTGTATTTTGTTGTGGTATTTCGTTTGGTCTCTGGTATCTTGGTTATGGTGCTTAGTTATTGTATCACTGCATTATTTATAATTGACCTTTAAATGAACATTTTTATTGTTTATCGCATACTGAAGTGATGAATCTAATGCACTGCTTTATTGTGAGCGAAACTATGATTATTGTGGTGAGTGAAACTATGAAATGTATGATTCTAAAAGTTCTAAATCTGATTATTTCACAATTCGAGGGCAGCTACATCTTGAATCTCATACGGTCAAAGCTCCCTCATGTGAATAGAGATTGGGTCAGACAGTGAAACAAAAGAATAGATGGAAGGGAGAAAGAAAGAGAGCGGTAGAGAGGCAGACTAAAAGGGGGCTCCCAGGGGGCCCCAGGCTCTCATTAGCAGTTATTAACTTTGTTTTGATCAGCTCTAATCCCTGCACCCTGCTGTGACCCCACCATTCACCTTTCTTTCCGACCCTGCACCTCTGTGTGTCTCTGTGTGCATTGCGTGTGTGTGTGTGTGTGACGTGTGTGTGTGTGTGTGTGTGTGTGTGTGTGTGTGTGTGTGTGTGTGTGTGTGTGCATGCATGCACGCACACGCGTGTGCCTGTTTGTTTCTTAATAAAAGCCATGTCGCCAGAACTGATAACTGTGAACTTTTGTGTGTTAAATTGACTCAGATGAACCCGTGGTATGCGTTCAATTTTACTCTCTCAGAATTAATTTAACACTTGTTTCTGTTATGCAATGCTTGACTGAGAGGCCTGATTCTCAAGGACTTTAGTGACAGTTTTAGTTGATTTTCTCTCACATGATTCCATTATAATCAGCATGTAATGTGCACACAGTTTCCCTGCTGTTACTCTCCCTTCTGCTCAATTGAGGCCAGAATCATTCTTGTTTTTCATGTATTTGTCTATTTAACATGTCTGGACAATACAATACAAGACCTGCCAACTAACCCTAACCCTAACTGGAAAAGAATGCAAAGAAAGTATCAGTGATAAAACAACTCCTACATTATCTTATCTTTCTTGTGGAGCTTTTGACCAAAACGTGAATGTTCAGAGAGAAGTCCGATAGCAGTAACAGGGTGACACACACACACACACACACACACACACACACACACACACACACCTATGAAGTACAATAATGCACATGTTATATTAGAAGGTATTTGTTCAGAATAATTGTTTGTCTTTACTTTCTATATACCAGTGCAAGTCTAACAAGTGTAACCATAAACCTGAGAGGTGGCAACTTGCACTGCTCTTTGAAACAAACATGGCCTAAGGAAACTTTTCAGTAGGCTTGGGAATAGTAGTGAACACATACATGCAGTAGTATACAGTGCACTGTGTAAGAGCAAAAACATTGCTCCAAAGCTGTATCCTTTCCATATGGCAAAGCACTAAATCAAAGTGACAAAAGACTTAGTCCTATGGCAATACAGGCATTGACATCAACAACATGAGACCATGACCCATTTTCTTCTTATTGAAAAGCAGTGGTGTCAGCTTCAGACTCTAATGTACCTTACAGCCATGGTCTCGTAAACAGGTTTTAACAGGAGCCATTCCAATAAGACTGCTATGGTCAGGCAAGTTACAAGACCAGAAACATCCCGAAGAGACTTTTTCTGCCCCCTTTTCCTGCACTTGGATGAGGCCTGTACAATGCCAAATCCTGAGTGTTCATTTAACTCTGAGTGTAAAATTTGACCCATAATGTTGGTCCACAGTTAAAATGTTCCAGAATGGAACAAGGAAAACCAGTCCCACCATATTCATGTCAAAATCTTCATTTACACACAGGCACACAAATGCACACATTCTTGTACTTGTACTGCTATATTTTTGTGAGCACTTTTGACTGATATTGATTCTTCATTCTGCACTTATTCCTTAACTTCTAACCCTGACATTAATCGTAAATCTAACCCTAACCCTAAAGCAGCTTCTTAAAAAGTAAGGAGGACCAGAAAAGCTTGCAACATAACTATCTCTGATGGTGGCAGAGATGATGTTTTTGCCCTTGTCTGTGAGTTTGTTGTTCTGGAATTAATCTTGTGAACTGCTGGACCATACTCTTTGGGCACGCTGCCAGTAGGCCAAAGAAAACACTCACCAAATACTTCTCTAATCCGTTAATAGAGGGTATGCGTGTGACATCATCATCATCATACCCGGAAGTTATGTGGGAGCGCCTACTGAGTGTCAAAAAACTACTTTCATGGCCTTGACAGCCCATTTAATGCAATCAGAATCATTACATTTGCCACTCGATTTGCCACTGCATACGCTCTATAAAAAATAGTTATTTAAGATTTTTTGTGCATGCATTACCCCCGCCCTCTGGAGTAGTCCTTCTTCATAGGAAGAAGTGGCCAGTGAGACCCATTCGGAAGTTCTTCAATCGGCTATGGTCCGTGTTTTCGGGACCGGGTTAACTGTATATTTTAACAGCAGTTTTACAATTCCTCATAGACACACACAGTGATCGACACACACAACACACATGGATGACTATGACACACACACAAGCCGTATGCAGCTTTGTTTACAATTTTTAAAATTCTAATATGCCTAGACTTTATTTGTACAACATTCACGCTTTTGTTTAGCTTGTTTTTATTTCACACTTCCTTTGGCACTGCTGGAAAAGTGGAAATGTATTCTTTCCCATGCCAATAAAAACCCATTTCAATTGAATTTACCAGTAAATTGAATTGTGTGTGTGTGTGTGTGTGTGTGTGTGTGAGAGAGAGAGAGAGAGAGAGAGAGAGAGAGAGAGAGAGAGAGAGAGAGAGAGAGAGAGACTTAATGCAATCAGAACAGCTGCACATGCCAGGAGTTTTACACCTGTGTATAGTCTAATAGTCTACAACAAGAGGATGGTCTGCTATTAGATGCTGTCCATTCCAACAAGAAAGTTGAAGCACTGAATCAAGTAAGAACACAGTTAATTTGCAAGCTTTGTTTTAAAAGCAAGGGCTGGTGGTTACCTGTGCTCTATGGAGCTCTATGGAGCGTACTTTTCTAGTTTGTTTTAATTTTGTGCTATCAATGATTGGCATAACCATTTTCTTTAAACAGTGAGTGGACATACATCTTATGTTGGAACAAAACACTGCTATTGTTCCCTGTCACTCTTCCACACCTGTTGCTGGAACTGAGCTATGGCAGCCATCAGCCCCCTCCCCTAAGCTCTTGTTTTGGGCATAATCTTTGTGGCTGGCTGGGCTTTCTCGTCTCCTAGAGCTATCCCATGGGCATTCTCCTGTTCCTAAACACCACATGCTTCTTTATGTTGAATGCATTAATAATTTCCTGTCCGTTATGCATTTGACATTACTGTGTGTATCTTGCACAGATGATTAATAGGCTGCCATCTGGATGACAAATGAATTAAGTGCACAAACCGGGCCTTGCACGACAAAGCGCTTCCTTTTTTGTCCTAAAGGGAGAAAATTCCTGCTTTTCTTTACATTATTTTGGCTGTTTGCCATTTGTATGAAAATGTATACTGCTTCCTGGGGCGATAAGGCAGGATTGTTTGAGAAAATGACAGGTTATAGTTGGAGGGAAAGATGCTGTCCAGAAGAAGTCAAGTCCCCCACAGACACTTTAAGTAGGCCACTAGGCCTACTATTTTCATTGTTGTGTATAATTTGCTCCATTTTCATGTGACCTCATAGGCCTATATGCATATTTTTCCTATAGAATAAATGCAGCTTTCCTGTATGTGTAAGTGTATAAAGGAGCAGTGATAAAATGTTAATTGGCCTACATTTTCAATACAATGAATACTAATTTGGGCTGTTATAATGAAACAATAGGTTAGATTAGATCTAGACATATGTCTGTTGTTTAGCTCAGTTAGGCAAACACGGGATTACTACACTTTGGGAACGAGTAGTAGGCCCCTAACTAATAATAGACTACACAGCCACATGTAAATTGCAGGTGGTCTATAGACTATATAGGAAGAACTTGTTGAAAATATATATCCCTATATAAACTCAGCAACATCAAATGACCAATGGGGCAGCGGGGAGAGGGGAGGATTACCATGGACCCTGCGGATGGAAATGGGAATCCACAGGTCTCTAGGAAATGATACATAACGCGATTTGTTATTATGAAGCGAGCTGTCAGCGCCGTCGCGGTCCACTGGCCAGGATCCGGTCAAGTCCAAACCTGATCCTCGTGGGGACAGTGCGATTTGAGCTCAGTCTCTGCAGTGTGGTGCCGCTAGAACAAACACAACTATTTATAACTGTGCACAGCACAATTTGCCATTTGTGAGTGAGTGGGGTGGGCAGTTAACTGGCTTGCTAGGGTGTCTGTACTGCTGTCTCCTCTGCAGCTGTCGTTGCCAACTGAGGCAGGGGAGCACATTTAAAAGATATCATGGAGATGAGCCAATTTAGTATTATAAATACAAAGTAGGCAGGTTCTCAAAGCAGCGGGCCCCTGCATTTTCTCTCTGCTATTTGCTATATCACATTTCAGCCCGTCCTGTCCATGCATGCGCGCCTTGGACATGGGATGGCCGATTGGCCAACCAACTGGTCACTTAAAAGTTATTAAGTTACTCATTTCCAATTAAATTTGTATGCAATCTAATTTAGAGAACAGGAGGGCTGCACCAAATTGACGCAAACAAGGCGTCTCAGTTTAGTTTTGGACATGGCGGTAGGCTATATATATGCGTATTGACACTTCGGGCCAACATATTTACATTTGGAAATGAAATTCCTTCCAGAACTGTAATTACCTGCCGCTGTATCCTTGTTCTCCTTGGTCTGTGTCCCCAGATCGGTGTCCTTCTTGTCATTGGTACAGGTCCCCTGGTCCAGCCGTGCGTTAGTGATGGGGCAGCAGTAGCGCAGGTCGCACTTCCCACAGCAGATGATCGCGTCCGCGCTATCAATCTTCTCCGGGCACTGGAAGCCCTCTCTCCACGCGCCCTGGTTGTCGTGCCAGCCGTGACAATACTCCCCACTGGCCTTCACGTCAATAATGACCAAGAGTAGAGTCACAATCACGGTGACAGACATCGGCAAACCGCCTCCCCACATCGTGGCCAGGGTGCCCGTGGCCGCGCACTGGCACACCAAGTGAAAGAGTGAGGCTTTCACTCCTCGGGTCTAACCTGGGGAATGGAACGATATGGAGGATCACCGCAATGAATGGGACAGGGGCGATAAAGAGAGAGATAAACAAAGCGCCTTAAAGCTGTCATTTGCTAGGAGAATTCCGTGCGTAATTCGGTAGATCCACGAATGCCAAGCGGCTCCTTCACGTGGGAAAATATCCAAAAGTTGCCAGAATGCTGTTATGTTGTCACGTGATCTTGTTGAAATACCCAAATTAATTATATATACTCCTACAGTCCTACTCTTTCTCTAATCTGTCTCTAATACTCCACTTGTGCGTCCACGAAACTCCGGTAAATCCAGTATCAGGAGGCTGAATTGAACTCTTCTGGCACGGAATCCATGTCTCCTCTTTATAGTGCACTCCTAAAATGACTATCCCCAGAGATGTAGGTAGCCCAATCCATACAGCCTAGTGAGCCTATACACACTCCTTTTGTCCACTGGCCCCCAGCCTTAAGTGCAAGTTAAAATGTCCAATTTATAAAACTTGGTCTGCATTGCTTGCTGGATGTAATAGAGAGACAAGTCAGACAACTTTGTCTTAGCCAATCTAGCCTAGAAAGAAGTAAGTATTCCTCCTGCATTTGCATCTGGGAGGCGTACTGCCGGTAGTTTCACACCTCGCTATATGAGGGTCTCTCCATTCCATTTAGGGTGAGTGAGTGAGTAGTAGCTACTAACAACGAGCCATCCCTGTAGTGTACAGTCTCGCGAGGCTATGGGAAGTAAAAAGAAAAGTAAACATCTTCTGCAATTTTCCCTCAAGAAGTCAAGCGGTTAGTAGTTGATGATCCGTCAGTCAGTCCCTCTGCCCTCAAGTAAGCCTGGGACCGAGGATACTCTGCCCTCCAATCCTGTCAGTACGTGTGTGTGTGTGTGTGTGTGTGTGTGTGTGTGTGTATGTGTGCGCGCGCGCGCGCATACGCGCATTTGGGTAACATCTCCTGTCTCTGTCTGTAGTCTGTTTCCTAAACCAACATTTCCTACACATTTTGTTTAAATTAACATTTCAAAAGATTATAATAATAATATATATATATATATATATATATATATCTCTTTTTTTTCAAGTCAAGACAAACATTAATTCAAAAGAAGTTCAATTTTTTTATGTAAACATTTAAAAAAATATATAATTATTTTCACTATTTTTGAAATACGCTAAATGTATGTTTTGGGTCGTCATGAGCTGAAAAGTGTGACAAAAGCGCCGCGCACACACACTACAAAGATTAAACTAACTGTGCCATCTAGTGGCCGTATCAAGCGTTACAGGTACATTCATTTCCCAGCATGCTCGACTGGTAAAGAGGCGTCCTTAGTAACAACAACACAGGAAGTGGCGCGCAACTGTTCAAAAGGGCTGCGACAAAAACAGTAAAACAGTAAGTACTACTAGCTTAATATTAACAGTGCCAGCATGCCAAGAACAAACAAGACTGTGTGTTATTTTACTAACGGATGCTAAATGTTTGCTCTCCTGTACTCGTATGTACACTACAGGCTACACATGTCCTGATGTATCTGACTGTCGTGACTGTTTAATATATTAACAAAACTAAATACGAGTTTATTTAAGTTATGAAAGTAAAGCAACGTCGAGTACCTAAGTACTTGTGTTTCATACTGTTTTGTAGATGTCGTTTGTGAGGTTTGGGGGGCGCTCACAACACAGTCAAGGGAAGAGGCCTGTTGCACGCCCCAAGAAGACAGGTGCCCCTCAGAGAGAATGGGTGGTGAGTGTTCACAGCCATATGGTGTCCACAACAGAAAGTTGTTGTTGTTGTTGTTGAAGGACGCCCAAATTGATTTATATATGGCGGACCCCCCCAAGAGACACACATTCCTGTTTCTGTAGCTTAAGCCGGGTCATACCGAAGACACAAAAAATCCCATGAGTCTCAGGGCAGACACTAGGCCACTGAGCTGCACAACAGATCTACAAACACCTCATATCGTGACTGAGCTCATAGCGTGTCTATTTTCAAAGAGCCAATGGTTTAAAGTTATTACACAGATTTTAATGCTTGCTAGATAGATGGATTTCTTTATTTTATTAATACTAATGTGTTACTAATATTGCTGGGGTCCCCGGGACCCCACTTTGAGAACCACTGAGAGAAATAAACAGAAACATTAGTTTTGCTTTGTTTTCAGAGCACTGTTAATGATCTCTCTGTGCACAAGCCGACACCTGAGGAGCTGGTAAGTTGCTTGATGATGTCTTTCCTTGCTCTATGAATGAATGGCCACCAACCAGTTGGGTGTGAGCAGCACTTAATTTCTTCGGTCAAATCAAATGTACGCTTATAAATATTCTCTTCCAGAGATATCGACACGAGAGTCACAAGTCTCATAACAGGGTTGTGGCCCAGTGGGAGCTGAAACAGAAGGCCATGAGACGCCAGCTCAGACACCCTGGGAGCCCGGCACCCCTGGACCATGCCAGTGCCAGCATCATCAGGGAGGTCTGTGAATTTCTGTGTGCTGGGTCGATGATGGCTCCTTTCACTTCCACACTTTTAGTTTTCAGTAGCTAAAATATGGAATTAAATATTTATATCTGGTATTAGTCGTTAGTAATGTCAGTTTACCAGTTATTTGCTGCAAGGACAGTACGTGTACTTGGCTTACAGTACGTGTAAGCCAAGGGTCAATACATTTTGACAATTTCCAGGTCTGTAAATGTATAGAAAAACTCCTAATGAGAAAGTCTGGGGTCTGGGATTTCATAATCTTTGTTACACCTAAATTAATGTACAATTTATAATTATGAACAGATGGTGATGTGAGATGGTGATGTGTTTTTCTTTTGTAGGTGTTCTCTGACCAGCTGCTGTTGCAAGATGTTTTGTCCCGTTCAGATAGAGCCATGGCCGTGGTCAAGGATCTCTTTGGAGACGCTCCTCGTCGGCAGACTGGTAGCATAATTAATTCCATTTTAGACAGGTTTAGTAGTTCCAAAAAGCATTGAACTACTTTCAGCCTATTGCCCTAACTTTGGATCTACATTAAAGCACACAACGCCTCACAATGTCTTGTGAGCTTGTCGATCAGTTATCTTCTCCATTTGCCGGTCGGTACAACAAAGTACTTCATCTAAGGCTAAAGTGGTTCATGTGTCACGGCAGTTGAGATGGTGTCAACTCAACTGTCAAACAATCAATCTGTTACATTAATATGGTAAATTAAACAAGCATCTGCAAACTGCTTGACTCAGGTTTACACTGTCCATTGTAGTCTTCTGTTGGCTCCAATCTGGCAAGATTTATGTACTAGTATTGTATAGTACCATTTCACACTAAGTTACCATACAGTAAGTGAGTACATTTATTATTTTGCAGGCCACCCCAGCGTGACAATGGCTCCAGACTGTGACAATGACTCTGTACTGCCTGTAGTACAGAGACCAGATCCACCAACACCACTGTCTCTTCTCAGCCAGTCCATGATGGACCAGCAGGTGTGTTTCAGTGTTAACTTAGTTTGTACATTCCGTTTACCATATTCACCCAGTGGTCATTTGGCAAATTGGCCACAGTGTGATCATGATAAGTCAATTTTCTTTATATTTGCTTGAATATTGCTTTATTAATGTGCATTTGATACATTATTATTCCCTCCAGGCCCTTAATGAACTAGACGGTGCTGAGGAATACTACAGCGAAGAGGAGGCCCCTGCTGCTAGCCCCGTCTCTGTAGTACACAGGTAATAATGTGATCTTAAAGAAAGTTAAGATTTATTATACCAATGTAAAACCCTTCTGTTATGGCTCTGTTGTCCCTGCACTAAACCGCCCTGTTTTCACACGTAGAGCCAATCTACGGAAGATGAAGGCCAAGACTCCGGGAAGGCGGACACCACGACAGCGGGTCCAGTCCAGCTCTCGGCACCAGGGGATCAGAGATGGCGTTCCTGTGACTCCCTGTAGGTCAGGGAGAGCCCCCAATCCATCAGGTATAGGAGAAGAAAACAGAGTCGTAGGATGATGCCCCGTTATGCGACCTCAGAAGGGGCCCCTCAACTTATTTCTAACCTTATCCTCAGTAAAACAAGAGCACAATCCCCTATACTAGACTACAGATGTGAAGGATGACTTCGCCCATTTTCAACCTATCCATATCCTGTAATTTGTCCTCACTAATGCTCATAATAAAATGATACCATATTATATTGAGGACCAGTCATGTGAAGATTAGTTGAAATGGGTGAAGTCGTGCTTTAAATGAGGTAAAGAGTTTCCATGTAGTTTACTCTACTCCTTTACATTTTCTTTTTACTATATGTGGTAAACCCCATATCTTGATTGGTTTGAATTTAATATTCTGTCCTCCTCTAACACTCTACACACTTAACTGGTGGTTTCTGTAGCTCTAAACGCCACAGTGGCGGTCCAGCGAGTGCGGTCCAGACAGAGCCAGTCAGAAGAACACAGCGAGGACCTGTCCGCCCTGGTTACTAAAGTACTCAACTCTGAGCCCACTACCAACCAGCCAGGTTAGTGTCGGGATGAGAATCCTCACTCATTCAGAAAAATGTATAGTTTCTCCGGATTCAAATAAATATACATGGAACAAACGTTCAACATAATTATCTTCATTTCTCCTTTTCATTGGTGTGTACTGTGTGTGTACGTCTGTATGTGTCTTTCCCAGTTGGCAATAGTGGCCGTGCCAGTAGGACCAGTAATCTACGTGGTCCAGAAGCTTCAGGCCTTGACGGCTCTTCGCTAAGTTCTCTGAATGGGAACCAGTCCAGTCTGGGAATGTTGCAGACCATGCTGGGCCAGGTGGAGACCGAACTGGACTCACTAAGTCCCCAGGAATCTGACACAGCACCAGATCCACAGCCACACAGACCTCAAGGCCTCACTGGGTTCTCTGTAGCCCTGGTCTCCACTCTTGGGCGTCTGGTGCACCTACTGAAACAGGTGCAGTGGGAATCATGAGAAAACACATAATCAGCATGTCTTCATGGTTAAGCACCGTTTCCACTTTGGCACTGCCAACACCAATGCTGGATCATACTATACTTTCAATATTAGGTGACCTGATCTATAGTCTTTTACTTAACTGTTAACCTTCCGCAACGAGGCTTTACACTGGTGATCGTTCAGCATGTGATCTTGTGATGATTTGTCAACTACTGCTGATAACGGATACAGCGTATGACCCTCTCTACTTTCATCACACCCCTCACCCAGTGCAAATAATGGCTGGGTAATATGTGGTATTTGTGACATCATTATTGGTATTGGTGCCTCGCCTAAATTCCTCACTCTGCTCACTTTCTGCCTACAACATAATGTTAGAGGGAAGATGAGGTGAAGGGAGAGGCTCAGGAGAGGAGAAGACTGGAGCAGGAGGTGAGAGAGCAGCGGGGGCTGATAGACGCTCTCACTGCCGAGACTCTGACTCTGAGAGAGGAGAGCTTTGCCCTGCAGGTGAGCTTTAGCATGACACACAGCACACCGCACTGTATCACTGGTACAATGTGACAAAAATTATCTGTCTAATCTGGATGTCTGCGGTTGAACTTTGTATTGCTGAGACCTACCAACCAGAATGCATAGGAAGCACTGGGTTCACTTTGGATTTTGTGCGGGTGTTTTTGCCACTGTCCAGGCAGGGCTGCAGCAGCGGACGGCAGAGCTGGAACAGATGTTGGACACAGTGGTGCTGGCACTGGGAGGACTGGAACTGCCGGGAGCACCCAGGGACTACAGAACTCAACACTCTACAGGTTTTTTTTATCTCTTTATTTGACTACCGGTAATTTAAAAAAAACATACGGCTCCAATTTAAAGCCCCCGACAACCTGTTTCCACATGGTCCTGTGGCGTAAACAAGGTGATGGTGGTGTTAGTATTCTGATAAATGCTTTTTGTGTGTGCAACTGTGCATGTGTGCGTGCACATGCCTGTTGAGTAACTGGGGTGAAATGTGTGTTTTTCACAGACTGTCAACGTGGACTGCCTTTTTGCGAGCGAGATACAGAGCAAACACAAGTCCCTATATCTCCTGCAGTGCTGCTCTCCCCACCTCGACAAATGTACAACCAGCAACACAGCCCTGGTGAAGTCTCTCTCACTATAATCTGTTACTCTCCGAGTCCATTTGTTGACATCCATGTAAAACTCTTGAAATTCAAGAGCCCCCAATTTGATATGCATTAGGCTACAAACTACATCTAAATCTCTGGGACCTCATTCTACACTGTATAATCCTTTTAATTTAACTCTGAGAATGTACGAAATGATTTTTTTTGTAATGATTTTTCTTTATTAAAGTGTCATGCATCCAAGGAAGCCCAGCCCAAATGGACTTACAGAACACTTATATTTCATTTGACATAGATGAACCGACATGACAATTCACAAACAATGATAAAAGAAATACGTTAACCAACTTAAACTTCATACTGTACATGGCAGATTACATAAATACAACTTATGAAAATCTTAAAACGTGAATAACTCTTGATCTAAATCAATCCGTCCAATTCTAATCAAAGATTATGTTTTTGACGGACCATCGCGGTCCCGTCGCTAGTCGCGTTAGAATTTATCATACCTCCCGTTGTTGTCAATCACCTCGGGGGTGTTTTGGCTACATCTTAGATCTAGCTACTTCAGCTACATCCAAGATGGCGCCTGGTGCATCTCTAAATGTGCTCTGTTGCTGCAAATCGCTGGGCACTCTGATTTAATGGTCCTAAATACCCCCGGGCGTTCGTGGTGTTAACAGTTGTGCACTCACAGTTACATACCGGTACACATAAGGGCCAATTTGGACCCTTGGTGATCCCCAGACCATAAGTTGAAAACGAGTGATGTAAAGTAATCCACCCATTCTCTGTCCTCCCAGTGTTTCGACCTGTGCCTCTGCACCGGGACCTTCCGTTTCCTGCCGACACCAGGCGCTCCTATGAGGATGTCCGGGCGCTCAGCCCAGCCCCCAGCTTCTCCAGCTTGCCTCTCCCTGACCTCCCGTCCACTTCCGCCCTGCCCACCACCTCTGACCCTCTGCGTTCACAGCCCTCCCAAGAGGCCCTGCTGGCCCAGATCGCTCATCTGACCCAGCAAAACAACATGATCAGGGCCCAGGTGAACCAAGCCAATGTTGGTGGTTCTGGCATCAGAGGATCACCCAATAGCAACGCAGAGCGTAGAGGCTCTACCTCCCACAGCACAGTGAGAGTGACACCCCAAAGCTTTGGAGAGGTTAGGTCGGGACCCAGCAGCACGGGGAGAGTGACGCCCCAAAGCGTTGGAGAGGTTAGGTCGGGACCCAGCACCACAGTGAGCGTGACACCCCAAAGCTTTGGAGAGGTTAGGTCGGGACCCAGCAGCACGGGGAGAGTGACGCCCCAAAGCGTTGGAGAGGTTAGGTCGGGACCCAGCAGCACAGTGAGCGTGACACCCCAAAGCTTTGGAGAGGTTAGGTCGGCACCCAGCAGCACGGGGAGAGTGACGCCCCAAAGCGGTGGAGAGGTTCGTTCAGCGTCCAGCAGCACAGGGAGACAGACCCCCCAGCAGGTCCAGAATACCCACGGAGAACCTCCTACACAACAGGTGCAGTGTTGCTAGGAGGTGGAATGCGATAACCCTTGACAACATCCTGTCTGCTGTTTACAAAACCTGCAAATGTAAAAGAAAAATGTTTGCTGCTTATGTGGAGTCGTGTAGTTTGGTACAACAGCGGTACAAGTTACACCAAAGCCAAGCAGTATCGTGATGAGAATCTCTGTCTGGATTGAAATATATTTACATGAACAAAAACATTATCATTTCTCCTTTTCCCTGCTGTCAGCGGTTTTTCGAAACTTTAAATTTAAAATAATGTTTCTCAATCTTATGGAATTTCCTATAGGCTAGTTAGTTAACTAACTTAAACCTGCAGCTGTTTTTACTGATACAGTAGTTTGTGTAGTTTCCGAGGGCAATGGTTACAAACGGGAGGTTCACAAAGTTTGGACCGTTAAGAACAGAGGTGTCATACTGTATTTACCACTGAACTTTAATAAAATGTTTGCTGTGGAGTGGAATAGTTTGGTACAGCACTACAGTTTTCATACATACTGTAGGTTAGACCAAAGCCTCAATTGCTAGAAATCAGTCCTTTCAAATTATTTTGTGCATGTAGTATATTTCAGACCTGTGTCTGTGTCTGTGTCTTCTCATGCAGGCTTCAGTGCACGAAGCCCCCGGCATGAGCAGTGTGGAGCTGCGCCTCCTGGAGCTGAACAGGCAGAGTGCAGCAGCCAGGGGTCGACTGCTGGAGCTCATTGAGCAGCAGAGACATAGCAGCGGCTCAGCCAGGGTTTCGCCTTCCATCTCCCCCATCCCTCCCTCTGCCTTCAGTCCACACGCAGCAGGTAATGTGGATCAACCATTTGTGTTGTCGTCTGGGAGCCTGTTTGGTTGGCTGTCATGCCATGACGCCACCATGTCTTCTATGGAAGCATGTTGCGCAGTGAAAATAACCACACATTTTAAGTGGTCAAACTAGCAATATGTTCAGAAACATCTTCCATGACATCTTAATAGTCTTGGATATTTCATATAAAAGCAAAGGTTAAATCTCTGATTTATTCACCTGGTTGGCTGTATGTAAAATGGCAGTACCAATTTTACGAAAACATAATTTTACATATTGTGCGCTAGTGTGGCTGGGGGCTCATTTCACACTGGATCACAAATTGCACATTGAGACTTATAGCTGAATAAAAAAAAATCTTGCTTTGATCTGTGCATTCTCAGCTGGCGGAAGGAGTCCAGATGCTTGTATGCTGTTGCCTGCACAGGATTCCTTGTCACAGGCTAGTGGTGGTGGGAGACGGTAAGTGTGTGTCTGGTCTATGTTAACCATGGCCTGGGAACCAATTCACCACTGTCTGCACAGTCCACAGGAAGTTTTGCACTTGAAAACATTTTGGTTCCTACGCAGATCTGCTGGTAGTGAGGGGGCTTCACCAAGACTGGGAGATGAACCCAGGGGTAGCAGGACACAGCAGGTACATAAGTGTATATTGATTTTGCACCTGTCTAATATGTGTATCAGTGTATTTGCCGCTAAATTGATGCACCTTACGTCTAATCTCATGTACATACTGTAGTTTGTTTAGTTGAAGTTGAATGGAAAAACAAATGTTCCTTCTCTTCACAGCAGGCAGGCCAGCTGAGAGAACGAGAGGGATGGTTTGCATTGTCCACACATATGAGATAACGACACAAGCGATGGATTCAACCTGGGGAAACTTGATAATGTTACAGACTGATGTTTATTTTCTTTTTTTTATTGTGGTTTTAACCTATGCAATATTTTATGAATAAATTAAACATGCTTGATTTTTAAGAAGGAACTGCGTGGTTTCCGGTATGAGAAAAGAAAGTCTAGTTAGTACAAAAGGACCTCAAAGGGGCCAAGCTCCAAAGGTGTTTACAATCACCAGTGATGATGGAAGAAGTACTTATTACCCTATTGTAGAAATAGTCTGTTACAGGTACAAGTTCGGTATTGAAGATGTTCTTGAGTAAAAATACAAGTAGGATGCCTGAGGGCGAGCGACCTCGCCCTTTTCCCGTGCACACATCTGCCTCGTTGACGGCAGACTGCTGGGCGAGTTCTGGCGCTTTGGCATGGGGGGGTCAGATCAACATGGAATGAATTCTGTACTATCTATATGTACAAAAATAGGTAGCACTAGATTTCTTTACACTCTACGTGGCCATTTACCCTGTCATGTGATTAGGGCTCATGTCAATTTTCAACTTAAATTTTCACCTACTACTGAGTGACTCAGTATGAGTCCTCCTGTCCTCCGGTGGAAAGTCTTATCTGGTGAACACTGACTCCTATGGGTCAGAAAATAAACTGCATCAACCACCAAGCATTGCGATATAAAATTACTTCCGCAGTTCCGCTGTTGCTGAGCAACAAATGCAAACGACGATGGACTACGAGGATCAAACAAACGAGGAACGACAAGGTAACCCTAATACAAATATTACTTTATTATTAATAAAACTCTAATTTTAATACTTACTAGTAGGCCTACACTTATTTTTGGACGTGTTGTAAAATGTTTGTTAAAGTTGAAGTGTCTTCAACGCTTTGCCGTTAACGTAGACCAACAAAACGTTTTAGAACTTTGTAGAATTTTGATGACATTTTCCCTAAGTACATTAATACGGAACAGCCGCGCGGTTAGAATGCGGAAACATTAGTAAATTCTGACCAGACCACTGAGACCAGTCCACTACTAGACACAAACGTGGGCAATCCACAAGATGGCACTGAAATTGCATAACTCCAAACGAATGTTTCAAAACAGTAATGTTGATTTTGAATAATTAAAAAGGGGTCATCCCTGGGTAATCGCCTTAAACCATTCCCCAGGTTTTATGTTCCCCGCTCGGCGCTTACCTCATGGTCATCTTGAAGTAGGCTGTATCATTGTAGGCATGGAACCAACAGGTCACTGCACTGTGCAAACTCCCCAAACCGTACGATAAAAACGGATAGACCAAGTTGGTTAGCCTGCTCTACTTCAATTTTAAACCTTTTCTTTTAAGTGTAAGCCATAATTATGCATTATGCACTTAATTGTTCTCTTCTTGTCTTAATGTTCTCTTTTAAATGTTCTATTGGCACAGAAATGAAATAAAATGTAGGCTAAAGAGGTCAATTCATTGAATTAAACATGATCTTTGTTGCTCTGGTGCTAGATTAAGCCTATATTGCTTTGACGTTGCTGAGCCTGTTTCTGATGCCTGTATTTTGTACTCTGCTGATGGAAGGTTATTGTGATTGCCTAATTGTAATTGTCTGTGATTACATGTTGCCGCCATGTTGAATGATATTGTTTAAATATAGGCCTATATTATTTTCACCATACATCTTACGTCTGCTGTTGTATTCATGTGCAGCTCCTGCTCTACAAAGTACTGAACAGCCAGTCCTCCAGGAACAGGAAGATGACGAAAAATCAAACATGAAGCGCCTCCCTGATGAAGACATGTTCTACAACTATGAGGAGCTCTACTCCAGACCGTTCATCACACCACACTCTGAAATCCCAGAGAACCTCCTGCACCTTTCGTATCTTTCAATAGAATTATGTTTAGCCATTGGTGAAAAAAGTACTCACATTTTACTTAAGTTAAAATATCAATACAATACTGCAATATAGAAATACTCTCTTACCAGTAAAAGTCTGGAATTCAATTAGCTCTGGTCCATAGCTCTAATGCGTTGCATTAAATGCTTTAAATGCAACGCATTATAGAGCTATGGACCAGAGCTAGAATTCAATCAACCTGCTGGCATCAAAATGTACTTAAAGTACCAAAAGTAGCCATTATGTAGAACTTCCCATTTCAAGTTTTCAAATGTATAAAAATATTTAGAAAAGAGCAGATCTACAAGCTCACTTGCGTCGCTTTGCGACGCATTGTGAGCTTGTAGATCAGCTATTTTCAAATGGCTGAAATGTATATAGGGCAGAAGTGCTTAATCTTCACTCCTTAACTCTGGTGACATTGTAGGCACTCGTTTGGCTATGACTGTGAGCGTAGGGCCAACCTACAGCTGCTGGATGAGAGAACCCTAGCCTTTATAGCAGGCAATCTGGTGGTCCTACTAGATGTTTCCACCAAAGAGCAGCACTATCTCCGGTCCTGTAGCGGGGGAGGAATTGGTACCATTATGGTAAGGCATCTCATATCATGCTTTATCATCATTCTGTAGATCCAAGCTTTTACAATACATCCACACAACCACGTACTCCACACAACCCATGCATGGCATTCAAATGTTTTCTACTGGCTCTCTGACTTTCTCCCTGTGTTCAAAGGCCCATCCAAGCAAGAGGTACTTTGCTGTGGCAGAGAAGGGAGACCAACCCAACATCATTGTGTACGATTATCCTTCACTTAGACCCTACCGCATCCTCAGAGGTACAGTATATGTTTCAGACATTTTGAGGAGAGAGAAGGGAGAACACTTTTTTATAAGTTGCAATATTAAGTAGTTGTGTTCACCAGACTTACACATAACTAAAACATAATTAAAGACAAGTATATCTATCTCCATCTGAGTCGGTTTCCAAAAGTACGTATAGCAACTTAATGAAGCAACTGAATAAAATATAGATATAAATCTACAACAGAGAAAATCCAGTAATTTGTGAGCCTATATTATTTGGTATTGCGTTTAGGTGGTACAGAGAGGGCATACAGCTGTGTGGATTTCAACCATGATGGCACCTTGCTGGCCAGTGTGGGCTGTATCCCTGACTGCATGCTGACCCTGTGGGACTGGAGGCAGGAGCAGGTTATGCTGCGCTGCAAGGCCTTCTCTCGGGACATCTACCGAGTCACATTCTCCCCAGATCGCCCTGGACAGCTCACAACCTCAGCACCTGGGCACATCAAGTAAGTGGCTGCTCAACACATGTTTCTAACCTGTTAGCACTACAGTGTATTGGTATTGTTTGACCCCATTCTCTCTCTCTCTCTCTCTCGCTCTCGCTCTCGCTCTCGCTCTCGCTCTCGCTCTCTCTCGCACTCTCACAGGTTCTGGAAAATGACCAGCACATTCACTGGTCTTAAATTACAAGGGCTTACAGGAAAGTTTGGGAAGACAGCTCCTACTGACATCAAGGGCTACATAGAACTACCCGATGGCAAGGTCTGTCCACTGCTGTTATGCCATGCTGAGAAGAGTACAAAGACTGAGACTTTTATAGAGCTCAACTAAAATAGTTATAATGTGTTATGCATTTCTCTCCATCTTGCCAGGTGGTGTCAGGCTCAGAGTGGGGCAACATGCTTCTGTGGGAAGGGGGTCTGCTCAAGGTGGAGATCTGTCGAAAAGGAGGCAGGACATGCCACACAGGGGCCATCCAGCAGTTCACCCTGGACGAGGGAGAGCTGATGACCATCGGTTCTGACGGAGCGATACGGGTAATTTATCAATGTAAAAAATAACAGAATGGGCTTTTTAACTTTTAACTTGTATCTGTGCCTACATGTCACCAATCACTTCAGCCCTATATACATTTCAGCCATTTGAAAATGGCCGATATACAAGCTCACATTGCGACGCAAGTGAGCTTGTAGATCTGCTCTTTTCTAAATATTTTATACATTTCTTGAAAGGTTTCGCCTATAGTGATGCCACTGTTAAAGTTGTTATATCCAATAACAATAAAGGATCTAATATATAATGAACTCCCACAATACGCTCCCATTCAATTGTCTCCAATGTCGTCATCATCACCATTCACCATGTCTCTGCCATGTTAATGTGATTTCCTCTCACTGTGTCAGAGCTGGGACTTTGAGAGCGTTGACACTGCAGATTGTAATGATGACAGCGAGATGTTTGAGATGGAACCCATGAATGAGTTGGTGGTCGGACGTGATGTCAGCCTGTCCTCCATGGTTAGGAGCTCCCAGCCTGACTCCTTCATCTGGTTCGCTCAGGTGAGTTGGCCAAAGGTCGCACAAGCAATTAGACATTAGTATTTATTTAATTGGGGTGTAGTAAGTAATAACAAACCCTTACTTTCCCCAACTTCTTGCCTTGTAGGATTCAAACGGAGGCATTTGGAAACTGGACCTTTCATTTTCCAACATTGTGAGTTTTGTGGACTGCTATTATTTGTGTGTAGCTCTAGTCTAAACATTATGATATTGATGAGTAATGCCTTGTGTGTGTGTGTGTGTGTGTGTGTGTGTACTGTATGTGTATAATAATAATAATAATAATAATAATATAACTTATCTATATGTTTTGTGAATAAGACCCAGGATCCAGAGTGCCTGTTTTCCTTCCATGCTGGGGGGATTCAGGGAATGGATGTATCCAGGATAAGCCATCTAATGGCTACTACTTCTCTGGACCGTGAGTAAATTACATGGTTATGTGCACATATATGTATGGACACACACATCATGCAGCCACACACGTAAAAGCACTCACTGATTATCCTTATTCCACTGTTGTTCTTTCCCAGGTTCTGTAAAGGTTTATGACTTCCTTGCAAAGAGGGAACTGACAACCAGCCAGTTCAAACAGGGTGGAACTGCACTCAGCTGGGCTCCACCCGTGGTGTGTATGTGTAATTGGTATGATAAAGTGTCTACCTAAGGGGCGCCCGCTGGCCTAGTGGTCCAGGCGCATGCCACATATAGGCTCTGGCATGACAGCGTGTCGCGTGTTCGAGTCCCGTTCATGACGACCTTTGCAGCATGTCTCTCCCCTTCTCTCTCTCCCTCTTTCCTGTCAATCTCTACTTGAAACTATCAATAAAGGCAAAATAAGTGTCTACCTAAAGGCTCTTTTTGACTACAAGAACTAAGACCTGTGCCATGAAATGTATTTCACACATTCTGGATTTGTTAAGATTTATTCGGGGGCTTTTTATGCCTTTATTATTGTTAGGCGGGATCAGGAGTCGAACCAGCGACTGTCTTTTTTTAGTATCAGGTTCTGGAAGATTCTGTTTTACCTTCTTAGTGGAAAACAGCTATAAGTGTCTGACCGACACATTTGCCTCTGTGTATGCAGGTGAACCAGCGTGGAGGTCTGTTGGTGACAGGCTTTGAGGACGGAGTGGTTCGCCTGCTGGAGCTGTACAACCCCCAGAGCCTGCAATCGGTCGCTGGGCGCAGCGGCAACGGAGAAGTGGAACTGCATCTCAAGCAAGCCTTCAAGCCCCATACTGCGCCTGTGACCGCGATTGCATACGAGCGCAATGGAGAGATATTAGCCACAGGGGTAAGAGGTTGGAGCATAATGGGCTAATTGCCATTTTGACATACAAGTATCTACATTTATGAGTTTCATTTAGCTGTTGAATACTTTTATTTTACTTTACTATTTTACTTTCAAATTCATTTCTTGCTTCTCCCCTAGAGCTCAGACTGCACTGTGTTCTTCTTCACGGCCCGGGAGCAATACAACCCCATCGGCTTCGTCGAGGTTCCTGGACCAGTGCAGCAACTGGAGTGGTCCCCTCAGTCCCATGTACGTACAGTAAGCCACATCAGGGCGCATACGTTGGTCCGACGTACTAACAGTCCGACACATGCGCGGCTGGTTAAGACTCACCCGTGGCTTCTGACATGCGTTGCCGGTTAAGACACATGTGTGGCCGGTCAAGACTCACCTGTGGCTGCCGACATGCGTTGCCCGGTTAAAATTCACTTAGGATTTAGGGTGCAATTACAGATTACCATAGCAAAACGCAATATACAATTCATTTTAACATGTTTCGGAAACGTTATAAATAAGATGTGTGTACATTTAAATACTACCTTATTTGTATCCTTTATCGTTGATTCAAAGATTTCATTTATTTTGGTCACATTTGCAATGTACACTTGCTTACCGCTCAGAACAGTGTATTCAAATAATGATCTTAGAATAAAAATAAAAAAAGCCCTTTGAGTGTACTGCATGTATTGTATGAATTACTGATGAATTGAGTACAATGGACCACAATGGAAACAAATGGACTACAAGCTCACAACATGTCACAATGCGGCAGGCCTGCTATTTTAAGCAAATGTTCGTCATCAGGCCATGTCCAGCATAGGGACGTTGTGGATGTGGTTAAAGCTAACTGTTTCTTAACGATCAAATCAAACATGTGTTTGTTTGTGTATTTACTTAAGAGCCAAAACACGCTGTTGATCCTATGTGCGAGCGGCCATGTTGTCGAGGTCCAGTCTCCGGACCCGGAGGACCCGAGGCCAAGCAAGACGTACCAGCTGTCTGAGCTGCCCGCCAGATCCTTCAGTTTCAGAAGCATCAAATCACGCATTAAGGTCAGAGCAGAGCTCTGGCAGACTGCCCGTCCCTCTGATGCTGGTTTTTGTTGTCACACTTGTGGTTTGTCTTATTTTCTCAGCTTCTTTGT
This sequence comes from Protomyctophum bolini, assembly GCF_963924005.1. Taxonomy (NCBI): domain Eukaryota; kingdom Metazoa; phylum Chordata; class Actinopteri; order Myctophiformes; family Myctophidae; genus Protomyctophum; species Protomyctophum bolini. The sequence goes on along the minus strand of NC_137882.1, from coordinate 9,123,279 downwards.
TCAGTCACAGCCCCCTTTCCCCGTCTTTGATGTGTGTTTGTGTGTGTGTGATCCCGTTGGTTTCCCGCTTGATTGTGTTTGTGTTGAATTTGTACATCTTGTAAGTTGTGCGTCATTTCAGAGGGAGGCGGCAGTCGCACGGCGCCAAGAAATGAAACTGAGGAAGGCCAGCGAACGAGCGAGTCGGCTGGAAAGGGCCCGGGAGAGTGGGCAAGGGGCCGATGATGAGGAGCAAGAAGAGGAGAATGAGGAGGATGATGAAACTCCCCCAATTTACATACCAGACCCCCCAAGTCCACTCTGCTGTGGCTTCTACTCAGAGCCAGGACAGTTTTGGCTTTCTATGGTACACATCCACCCACACACACACACACACACACAAGCTTAGATACACAAACAGGCCTCTTATATTTTTTTCCTCTTTTCTGTTTGTGCATTTTAAAGTCTGTGTTTGTGCTTTATAAAAGTCTGTTTTCTGTTTCCGTTTAAAGTCGCCATGACACACGCCAACATGCCAAGCAAGACATTACTACGCAAATGGATTCCGTCTCTCAACTAATCCTCTGAGTTTAAGAACGAAAGAACCACACACAGTGAAACAAGCATTATCAAACGTGAATTGTTTTTTTCTTTCTCTCTCTCTCTCTCTCTCCCCCTCCCAGGGGGGATATGACGCAGGGTTTTTATACCACTGTAAGTTTTCTGAGACGCAGGACACGGACCCGTCTCAGCTTCAGGACGAGCCCTTTGCGTTCCTGCCCGTCCAGAACACAGGCGAGGACCCCATACACACTATCAGCTTCAGGTATGCTGGCCAATGAACTGACTCCAATGCAAAATATATCAAATGCATGGTTCAGTGCTACTTACCTGTATATGTACCTACAGTATACCACCCCGTTTGTTTCGTAGCTCAGATAGACAGCTGATGCTGTGCGGCATGCACTCGGGTGCCATAAGGGTCTACCCCCTGCAGCCCGGAGACCACCTCCTCACCTCCATGCAGGCCTACTGGTCCCTCAGTGTCCATGACAACCAGTACGGACACCTGCGGCACATATGCTGCAGCCACGATGACCAGTTCGTGCTGACGGCCGGGGATGACGGGAACATCTTCTCCTTCAGCCTCCTGCCTCCGGAGGAGCTGCAGAGAGCCCTGCGCAGGAAGAAGGCCAAAGTACCATCGCCCAGGGTCAGCCACGCTCCACACTGCAGACGACACAGTCCACCTGGACCTCTGATATCATGCACCGACATAGATCTAGTAGTGTCTGGTACTGTAGCAGTTGTAGTGAAATCAGTACGATACAGCTTGGTGGTAGAATCAGATAGCACTTTCTGGATGGATGGATTGGTGGATTACAATTTACAATTTACAATTTAGGCATTTAGCAGACGCTCTTAATCCAGAGCGACTTACATTAAGCAAGAACAAAAAAGCATGGGAATACATCACATAAAAACATTTATCATGAAACATGCGTAAGCTAAGATGGATGGAGGGATACATCCCTGCATGGATGGATACATGCATTGACACTTGCATGGTCATGGATGGATAGGGGGATGAACTCTTAGGCGAATAAAGGGATGGAGGAATCTTCATCTTTATTTATACCCGGGAGTACAATTGAGGTCAAGCCCTCGTTTTCAATGTAGCCAAGGTTACAATACAACACAAAAAAATACATCCAATACACATACAAAATTATAAATGATAAAATCAGGGTAAATTACAAAGGAACTTTAAGGAATAACAGCCAGTCAATCAAAACGAAACAAAAATAACTCAATTAAAAACAGGAGCAATCACGGTTAAAAATGTTTTGGCGCATTCCTTTGAACTGACCAAATGATGGCAGGGAGCTCAGTTTAAAGAATTTTGTATAGTTCATTCAAGATGTTGGGCCGCTGACAGAGAAATGCTACATGTAAAGCAGCCCTACCAGACCAAACAAATTCCTTACCTATCCATTATGTATTTACTGCAGCCAGGTGTTGAGGCAGAGGTCACCGCTCCTGACATCGAGGACCCAGCAGCCTACAGGTGACACCACACACACACACGTCTCTCACACACACACACACACACACACACACACACACACACACACGCACGCAAGCATGCACACATTTAAATTGGTTTTATTTTTTTCTCATTCTTATTCATCTCTATCTCTCTCTCTCTGTAGCATAGCGACAGCGAAGCAGAAGCTGGAGATGGACCACTTGCGTCGAGAGGCGGAGCAGAGGAAAGTGGAGAGACGGAAGACATTGGTTGACCTTCAGAACCAGTTCAGACAGCTGCTACACCAGAACCACGGGCTGCCAGAGCACGTTCGCCTGCAAAGCATGGTACGAACGCACGCACAAACACACCAAATCACACTCCAATCACACTCAATACATTGCAGAAGTGTCAAAATCACACTTTTAGCACACGAATGCAAACAAAGCTGATTCTGCCAAACAGTCCCCACCTAACACCTATTATGTCTCTGCAATACGGAGCACAGTATTTGGACTTGGGCCAGGTAGCTCAATGTTCTACCAAAAGTCAACATTGCTTGAGATTATTGAAGAATTTCCGGGGCGACCCGATAGCACCGCGCAGTGCTCTGATCAGCCAGTTTGCGGTTCGTTTGATTCCCTGCCAGCCTGACCATACTGAATGTAATCCCCCTGCTCTCTCCTCAGCTCGAGTCTCTCGCCACTGTCGATATTAATAAAGGCAAATAAATGGTCATTATATGACAATATATCTTTATATATATATGTATTTGAAAGGTCTACTAAAGGTCTATATTCATGGTGTTTTGGCGGTGTGTGTGTGTGTGTGTGTGTGTGTGTGTAGGAGCTGGACCTGCACTGTCGGTTTCGTGAGGAGGCAGAAAGGTTGAAAGTCGAGCAAGTGAAGGAAGTCAGGAGGGAACTGATCTGGGAGGAGGAACGACACCGCATCGCTCTGCACAAAATACAACTGTAATAACACACACACACACGCACACACACACGCAGACCTTGCCTGCCATGGTGTCTTTCCTTGATGTCGATGCAGTGTTTCAGTTTCCATCGTATATTTGTTTTGTAATGGGTGTAACTGGGGATAATTTCTGGTTGTGGGTTTCCTGATTCTTTCCCAGTTGTGGTTGGATTCAACTGCAAAATGTACAACATTCATCAAATTCACAGCTCCTCCACGCCTTCGTTTTCTTTCTCCTGTCGCCGTGGTGGTTTTCACCAACATGGAGGAAAACTCTTGTGATATCCCTGAAGATATCCTGCATAAACAAATGAGAGAAAGAGATAAAAGCTTACATAAAGGTAGCTCAGAGTCCACTCAGCTCAACCTTCATGCGCGTCCCTCCCTTCAGGTTCTGGGACAGTCTGGGGTCAGACACGGTGACGGTGGTGGCTGTCCGCAGTGACCACAGAGTCAGCACCTACCGTCTGCCGGCTCTGAGCGAGCCTGCCAAGCAGCTGGAGCAACGCAGCCAGACTGGCTCTGTAGTGCAGGAGCATGAGATGGCCCGTTCTGAGGGACAAGGCAGCCAAGTAATAGGTGTGTGTGTGGTTCTTTCGTTCTTAAACTCAGAGGATTAGTTGAGAGACGGAATCCATTTGCGTAGTAATGTCTTGCTTGGCATGTTGGCGTGTGTCATGGCGACTTTAAACGGAAACAGAAAACAGACTTTTATAAAGCACAAACACAGACTTTAAAATGCACAAACAGAAAAGAGGAAAAAAATATAAGAGGCCTGTTTGTGTGTGTGTGTGTGTGTGTGTGTGTGTGTGTGTGTGTGTGTGTGTGTGTGTGTGTGTGTGCGTGTGTGCGTGCGTGCTCACTCCATTGCTCCAACCATGTGTTGTGTCTTCAGAGGAGCTGGACGACTTGACAGGTGGAGCAGTGCTGTCTCCTGTGGCCCCTCCAGGGGGCCTGAAGCTGGCCAGTCGACAGGCTGAGAAGCTCCGTAAGGCGGCAGAGAAGGCTGAGCGAGCCAAGGCCAAGATAGAGAAGAGGAAGAAGGAATGGGCTGAATTGTGAGTATCGCATAACTATTGTACAGTCAGTGGTACAATATCACCTATGGGCCTATCACCGTGATTTGACACGCCACTGCGCTAACTGACTGAAAAATGATTGGCCAAACGAAAAGGCAAACCCCCATCACAAGAACACTGGCTTTATTGCATGTTATAATAGCTATTTTATGAGTCTGCGCACCCTGTCTGGTTGACGTGTTTCTTTACATTAAAGGGGAGAGGGACAGTTAACATTTTCCTGTTACATAATATGGTTGTCATGAGCCATTTCATTAACACATTTTCAGTGGAATGTTGCTGACATGCCCCCATCAGGAACGCCGCAGAATACTTGAGATTGGAATCTTTCAGCATAGGAATTGTAGAAATACGTTATCATCATTATACGCGCGCTCTCAAACGTGGCCTTTGTGTTCAGGTTTTACAATCCAAGACCCAATGAAACCCACTCATATCATATCATGTAATTGTTACATGACAAAAGCACAACAGAAAAAAAAACATAAAATTACTGTGCTTCAGTCATGCAGCAAAACCGAATGAGAACAGCGAGGATCCGAAAGATGTGCTAGCTATCCAACATGCCACGGAGAACATGGGAGATCTGAAACTGAAGACAGCCAAGGACTTCACCGTCCCAGAACACCTGAGGATGAATGCAGAGAAGAAGAAAGCAGAACTGGTGGCGCTGGAGGAAAAGGTACACACATACTCACACCAGCGTCTTGTCAGCATCTAAAACTCATCAATTGAAAAGTTATGAATTGAAGGAGGATTATATATTCGTACATTTTATGTAAAACAATTGTAAGAGTGAAATTCAGCCACGGGTTAATCTTTTCTGCATCAACCCCCACGTCGCTTTTACAATCTTTGTCACATTAACCACCACCTCTACACATAGTAAACTGGATCGGAGTTGGTTTTCTTCCATCTACACCAAATGTCTTAAAAAGTACTCACAATGTGGCACATTGTAGCTTGTTCTGCTATGTTTGGCTAATGTTACCGACAGAATATGGATACTGGAGCTCAAGTGGCAGAACAAAAATATGATACACTAGAATTTCGCCGGCCGAAAGTTACATTGCAGCGCAATATGGGAAGAAGGAAATAGCGGGAGGTGACAGACTCCACTTCATGTTTCAGCTGTGTTTTTAAACTCAGTAGTGTGCCCTGCACATGTAGTAACGGATGGGTTATAAATTATTATAATAACAGAAAGTGTTTTTTATTTCTCATAAAAACGCAAACATGGTGAAACAGCCTATTTAATTTATACAAAAGGAGAAGAGAGAGAGCAATGTGTTTGTGGCTCAAACTTTGTCTAATATTGTTTTAGAGCAGTGGTTCTCAAACATTTCCATGCCAAGAGCAAAGGACCCCCAATATTTTTTCAATCTACAAAAATAATCCCCAAATCGCTTATAAATTAAATTAAATTACTTACTAATCGCTTATTTGGCAACACTGGCCAGAAATTACCAGTGTTGCTTCTTTTTGTCTTATTTTGTATAGACCTAGGTGGCTTGTTTCTGCCATAGAGTTATACTGGCAACACCTGGCTTCAGCTAGCTGGTGCTGCTGCTCTCTCGTCTCTGTGTGTACTGTCAGTCCCAGCTCCGTGACTGGGAGATGGGACTGTCGATAGTCTGGATAGAACTTTCTGTTACAGTTAAATCAATATAAAAGTACCACACAACTGAAAAGTATTGCGACTGTGACGGCGATCATGTTTGGACATCTATGGACAGCTATTTTTCGTGGCACATTATGTTTAATCACAACAACGTCACGTTTACTTTAGCTCCTCAATGTTTGGGTCGGGACATGTATGTGTCTACGTGCGCTCCAGTCTTAAGCATTAACATTTCAATGGCCGAGGATCGTTAAGAGTCTATTGTTCCGTGTTGTTGTTATTAGACGTGTGACAACGCAACAATAGGAAGCGATTACCACGGTCCATTCTGTTGCTGGCGCTCCGAGTAAAATGATCTGATTATAATCAGCTGTTTTATGTGCGTGCGTGCAGGCCAGGGTGTCACCCAGGAACCGATAGAGAGAACCGAAATGTAATTATTGTAATGGGTACCCGGTACTCGAGCATGTTCGGTTCGGTACCGGATTGGTCCCGAGGTTCGGGACCCACCCCTACCCCCCCCCTCTCTCTCTCTCTCTGACGTTCTCTCTCTCTCGCTCGCGCGCGTTACTCTAACACGTCTTTCTGTCTTTCTCTCTCTCTCTCTCTGTCAGAAAGCGTTGTCAGTTTACTCACAGCACCGTCACTCCTGTCAGTTATTTCGTCGTGTATTGGTAGCCTATATGAGCCCAATATTGGCGTTACGCATTTCACTTGAATAATGTTGTGTGCGCACGTGCGCACGCTGAGAAAGACAGTTATGTAATGAAACTGAAAATTATAAGTGCTGCACTGCTGTCTCGCTGGCGTATAGCCATTCCTGTGTGTGTGTGTGTGTGTGTGTGTGTGTGTGTGCAGGCGTGTGTAGTCGGCATTGGCTGGCAGGCGAAAATAGCAAAAGCTATACGTGTAACGTAAATATTTCGGCACAATCCAAGTAGTGACAATGAACAATGTTGATTTAACTAAGGGATTCGCTGAGTGTTTTATTTTGTAAATACAGGGATTTAGAAGTGATAAGCAAAATAGTGAGCCAATAATTTCTCCCCTTCCTTCTGTCTGTTATCCTGCGAGAGCCCTAAAAAGCAAGATGGCTGCCGATTGCGAGCTGAGAGACGGAGAAAATAGTGACGTGTGAGCCGGGGGCGGGCCTCTGACAACAGCATGAACACAGGGCAGTGTTGCCAGGTTTGCGAATTGTAAGCGAGTTGTAGTGTGTGTAAATAGCGTGGTTGTGGCCTTGTTTTCTGCCCCTGTTGGGGCAACAGAACATGTCGACCAGTTTCTGTCAACCGCTTTTGGTCAGGTGACCAACTCCACAAATGTTAAATTAGATACTGACCGTGAAATAATGTCTTGATAAGTTGATAGGACCATTTTTATTGCATTAATTTGCTTTACGCATGTATGTGGTACCATTCCGTCACCAGATCCACGAGAAGAAGACGGCGATGAATGCACGCATCGTGGCGCTGCGGGACGCTAAGGTCAGCCTCGTATCTCGCCTGCACTCTCGGGCCCGACAGCTCCAGCGAATCCAGCAGCGTCTGGCGCCTCATCTGCACCGCCCCCTGCCTCCGCTGCCCTGCATGGTGGCAGAGGAGATGCCTGAGACGAGGCTCCGTCCCAGCCACGCCACCCTGGAGCGATACGCCGCCCTGCTGGCTCAGAGGTACACGACTATGAACCCTTCAGTGATGGAGGAAGAACTCACATGTTGTAGTTAACCCATTCTGACCTGAGATCAGATTCATACGAGGTTTCCACTGGACACACACTGGTCTGATTAACCCATTCTGACCTGAGATCAGATTCTAAAAATGTCAGTCGTTCTTCGATTTTTCAAAAATAGCAGACCTACAAGCTCGTAGCGCGCCACTCGGTGGCGCGCTATGAGCTTGTAGATCTGCTATTTTTCAATAGCTAAAGCATAACATGATGCTAACACCAACATGGGTTCCCGTTCAGAATGGGTTAAGTAAAAGTATAAATACTGCAGTGTAGGCATACTCTGTTACAAATAGAAGTCACGTATTCAAAATGCACGGAAAATGCATCGCAATCAAATATACAGTACTTAAAACACCAAATGTAAAAGTACGCATTGTGCATAATGTCCCATTTTCCAAATTTATAAAATATCTAAAGATCTGCAAGCTCACAATGCGTTGCATGCAGCACGTTGTGAGCTTGTAGATTTAATGTTTGCCTATCTTTGCTGAATGTCCGCATACTTTACATGAGCATTCATGTGGTCAACCAGGCCGGGGTGTTGGTACGTGATAAACCAGTCCATTAGTGATCACATTCATGTGGTCAACCAGGCCGGGGTGTTGGTACGTGATAAACCAGTCCATTAGTGATCACATTCATGTGGTCAACCAGGCCGGGGTGTTGGTACGTGATAAACCAGTCCATTAGTGATCACATTCATGTGGTCAAACAGGCCGGGGTATTGGTAGGTGATAAACCAGTCCATTAGTCTACTAGTCAGTGGTATTGGTAGGTGATAAACCAGTCCATTAGTCTACTAGTCAGTGAGTGGTGACTGTATTTTGTAAGTAGTGTATTTTGCTGGAATCATATTCATAATGAAATGCGTATTGAATGAGTGCTCTCTTTGGCATTTATCTAACTGTAATCTTTGGCAAATGTTCAATTTGTAATCTTGGAATGCCTTGTAATATGAAGTGTGTGTGTGTGTGTGTGTGTGTGTGTGTGCTGTGTTCTTATATCAAATAGCTCTCACACTGAGAGCCAGGATGAGGGGGGCCGGCCTCTGCTTGAACAGCTGGAAAAAGAGAGGGGAGGAGGAGATGAGGAGGAGGAGGAGGAGGACTGTTCTGGTACATCTCTGAGCGTGGAGGTGGAGGCGGGAGGAGGGGTGGAGCTGACGAAGGTGGAGGAGGAGGTGTTGATGGAGGAGGAGATCACATCGATGTATGAGCAGGACTCGGTGTTGGAGCAGGTCTGTCTGTCTGTGTGGCTGACGGAGTGAATGAAAGACAGAATGATTGTCCTGAAGTATTATTATTGTCCTGAGGTCCATTCTAAAAGGTTTTCTGGAAACCGTATGTTGCTAGCCATCAGTGGTTCTCAGACTTTTTCATGTCAGGGACCGCCAAAATAATATGTATTTGGCCAGTGGGCAGTGGCCATGGACCCCATCTCAAAAATATTTGTTCCAGAGAGCCCCAGAAGCAAAGATTTTAGTTAAAAGGATTTACTGTAAAAATATATATTCCGTACATTCAAAGATCTGCTAAGTGCTAAATGTTTCCCAACTTTTCCAAAATAGAGGGTATGTGCATGCTTAAAGTGAACGGCACATCGAGTGGCAAAGCAACAGGCAAAGTGAGTTTACTGTTTGGATGCATGGGCTGTCAAGGCCACTCAGTAGTTTTTTTTTGCCACTCAGTAGGCGTTCCTGGCGAAGTTCCTGCATAACTTCTGGGTTTGATGATGATGTCACGGGCATACCCTCTATAGCAGTGACACACACTCACAGATGCTTCCGCTTTTAATGGGTTAATACATTGATTGATTTATTGTGATTAGTTTGGATGGGGGTGTTGCTGTGATGATGATGATGATGATGACAATGATGAAGAATTCTTCAGTAGTCCGGGGTTTTCTCGGAACATTTCACTCACTCCATCATTCCAGGGTATCCGTTTGTCCTGCAACCAACTATTTTCCTCATCTCCATCCCGCATTTTTTTATTCCACTACTGTGGTATGCTTACGTTATTATTCTAAGGGACTTTGGGGCTTGTTGTTAAGTTGCTTGTAAATATTGGTGGTTGCATTTTTCTAGGCTTCCTATTGTCATTTAAACCAGCAGGGACCCCCATACAAGTTTGTGTATTTAAAATGTTCCAAAAACATTCAAAACTTCTTCCGCAATGTGGCACCCGCGTGGCAGATGGAGACCTGGGCGTGGCGGTTTGACGCGGAGCTGCGGCTGCTGCGTCACCACAAGCTGCTCCTGGACGGCCAGCTGAAGCTGGCTGACCTGCAGCACGTCCGCCTGTACCAGGAGCTGCGGCTGCTGCGCCGCCTGGAGGACAGCGAGAACAGCCTGCAGGAGGCGCTCAACGCACGCATGAAGAAGGAGGAGAGCGACATCAGGGTGCGTGCACGTCAGTGGCTCAGTGTTGGTTCAGTCGACTAAAACTACGACGAACAATGTTTGTCGACTACCCTTTTGTCACAGACGGAAACTAAATGAAAACGAGGCTATGATAAATGACTAAAACAAAGACTAAATATATTGACAATTTCATAAACAAATAAAAATTAGGCTAAAATGTTCGGTAGGGACTAGTGGAGAAGAAATCCAGTAGAACTAAAAGAAAAGTCATTCTTGTTTGGTTGCCTGCCGTTCTGAAATGAGCAGATCTACACCCAGCAAGCCAAAGACGTCATGATGACGTTATGATGACGTCCTCCGGTGACTGCCTGATCACAGCCCATATGGGGATGATCTTTACGTAATTTCCACGACGTCTTCACCAGTTAAAATAATATAGCTTATTCTGGGTTAGATCTGACTAGTTATGATGTGATTTAAGTTGATCTGGCCTCTATCGGACTCTCTGATTCATCCAGGAACGTCTTAGTGGGCAGAATTTATGTTGATTGAAATCAGGTGATATTCTGGGCCAGATCTGGCTAGTCTTAGTTTGATTTGGCCCCAATAGAGATGTCACTAATTTGTCCAGGTCCTGAACCGTGCTTGTATACGCACGACCGCATGCGCAGATCTACAAGCTCACAACGCATGTATATGCTTGTGTGCCCACGCTGTGTGGGGTAGGCTTTCCATTGAGCTCTACAGATAGATTACACTAACAAGGATTAAATTAATCTAGGATTAGTTTGGGGTAATCAAAGTTGAGTAAATCTGGGATTAAAATAAATCAATCTGGGTTTAAAAAATAATCATAGCAGCTGTTGCACCACTTAAGTGTAAACACATTTGATGCCATATTGTAGCTATTTTACATAACTGGTAAGAGATTATTGCTCATACTGTATACACGTATAACTGTCCCATAGTAAATTGGAGTTTAAAGTTTTGGAGCAGCAGGATTATATTCAAAGGGTCTGTAAGTGATATTATTTTTGCAGAAATGTTTATTGTTGTTTTAAGTATATTTTCTCGAAATAAGAATTGCTATGAAGTGTTCAATGACAGTGGTCTCCCAATCTCTCCAACTATTTAATAAACATACATGTTCAGGTGGGTTGCCAATTTCAGCCAATCAGGAGAGCATACCCATTTATCAGCTTAAATTGTACAGTTTCACATTGTGCCTGCATCGTCACTTCCAATATCACTTGTTTATATTGTATCCTGGTCATTTGGGGTTATCTCTTTGTATGTCCAAGGCAAAAATAGAACTTTGACAAAAATGTCCAGCACAAGCCAGCATGGCGCTGACCGCTGCTCCTTCATCATAAATGTCACTAATCCCCCCCCTTCCCCTTCCCCTCCCACTCCAGTCTAAACTGGAGGAATGCAACAGACAGCTGGATGTGAAGAGGAGAAACGGGGCCAGGCTGCAGGAGAGAGAGAAGGCCATGATGGCTGCCTTCCAGGCCATGCTGGGGGAAACCAAGTGTGCCGACCTCCTGACCAAAGTGTTCCGGAAGAAGATCAAACGTGTCAAGGAGAAGGAGAAGGCCAGAGATGAAGGTCAGTGGGGGGGGTGTGTGTGCACACATGTCAGCTTGCACACGCACTAGCTCATGCTGTTCTGTCGTTCCATGAATTCAATTTTGTGTGTGTGTGTGTGTGTGTGTGTGTGTGTGTGTGTGTGTGTGTATGTGTGCGTGTGCGACAGAGGAAGAGGACGGTGGTGATGATGATTCTGATGAAGAAGGAGAGTGGGGCGGTGATGCAGATTACAGTGGCTCAGAGAGCAGCGGAGCACAACTGGATGACAGTGTCTGCCCTCCAGGTCATTATGTTGCAATATATTACATTTCATTACATTAAGCTAGCTCTATATAAGCGTTTGTTCAGTAACAGCAGTCTCCTTGTCTCTCCAGCTCTTAGCCCATTTTGGGCGGGAACCCCTTTTGGTGTTAGCATTATGTTATGCTTTAGCTATTGAAAAATAGAAGATCTACAAGCTCATAGTGCGCCACCGAGTGGCGTGCTAAGAGCTTGTAGAACGACTGACATAGAAACATAGCTTTTTCAGAAAACCGTCAGACATTTTTAGAATCTGATCTCAGGTCAAACTGGGTCAAGTGAACAGAACATTGATTGTATCCAGTCAGGACAGAGAACCTGCACAGGATACAAGATAAACAAGTGAAATTGGAAGTGATGGCACTGAGAAACGAGCAGACAAAGTTGGACCTGGAACACTATCACACTGAAGACGATGAATGTCCTGCTTGGCTGAACTTTTGCAACCCGCCTGAAAATGTATTTTCTTTTTATTCAAGAGCTGGAGAAATGGGGAGACCCCTGTTACTGAACATACACTCTATAGCAATGATTAATATCACAATAGAGATTTATTTAACCTTTTAACAAAAAAAAACATATGTTTTGTCTTGCATTTCCCGTCAATCCATTAGTCCGTCACCCCAACGCCTCCATATATGGTCACGCATCGTGACATCACATCTCCATATATGGTCATGCATCGTGACATCACACCTCCATATATGGTCACGCATCGTGACATCACGTCTCCATATATGGTCAAGCATATGTCAGTCTGACATCATCAAACCCTCTAGTCTACACTGAGTCTACACTCAAGACACGCTATATGGCCATGAACCCTGGCCATGGAGATGAAAACTGGCCATACCATTGTGAAAAACAGAAATTTCACGTAACGTGTGTGACAAATCGTATGACTCTGACGTTTGACTGTGTGTGCGTGTGCGCGTCTCAGACTGTGATCCTCAGCTGTTCGAGAAGACAGTGCGTCTACGAGAACATCGTCTAGACCTGGAGGAGCTGCAGGCGGAGGAGAAGAGGAGCGCAGAGGCACTGAAGAAAGAGTGTGACTCCCTCCTTAAGAAGGTACAGTAACACTCCTCTCAACAAGCACTATAACAAGTACAGTAGCCTACTTAAGTAAATTTACTTCAAGGGGTGTTCCACGACGTGCCTAGCAAAATGAGTATTATTCTTTCTTTTGAATATTTTTTAAGCATTTTAACAACACAAATGTTGTAGTCGGGGGTTCCCTGGCACAAAACATTTAAAGAATGTGGATCCGAGGCCAAATACATATTTATTTGCGGGTCCTTGACATGAAAGCGTCGAGAATCACTGCTTGGACTCTCATTGTGGATGACTGGTCTTGCAGGAGAAAGTGGTGCAGAGCAGCCTGAAGGCAGCAGAGGGCGAACTGGAGCTGTTCAACAGGGAGAAACAACAGAGGCTGAATGGAGTGGATGTGGTGGTTCCTCTCAGACTGCACCAGGTAACAACAGAGGCTGAATGGAGTGGATGTGGTGGTTCCTCTCAGACTGCACCAGGTAACAACAGGCTGAATGGAGTGGATGTGGTGGTTCCTCTCAGACTGGGCAACTTTGAACATGGAGAGGGCCACTATATTACCACTCACTCCAGAGGGCCACTATATTACCACTCACTCCAGAGGGCCACTATATTACCACTCACTCCAGAGGGCCACTATATTACCACTCACTCCAGAGGGCCACTATATTACCACTCACTCCAGAGGGCCACTATATTACCACTCACTCCAGAGGGCCTCTATATTACCACTCACTCCAGAGGGCCACTATATTACCACTCACTCCAGAGGGCCACTATATTACCACTCACTCCAGAGGGCCACTATATTACCACTCACTCCAGAGGGCCACTATATTTCCACTCACTCCAGAGGGCCACTATATTACCACTCACTCCAGAGGGCCACTCACTCCAGAGGGCCACTATATTACCACTACTCCAGAGGGCCACATTGCATATTTCTCTCATAGCAAATATAGTATGCTTGAATTGTAACAGCTGAAATCAATAATATATCAGTTTTCTATATAGTATTAACTTGCGGGCCACATTAAGTGATGGTACATTGTATTCCCATGTATAGTCTGGATAATGATTAAGATGGATAGACGTGCATATGTTTTATAATAAACAAAATCTACAAAGTAAATGGGAACTAATGTTTTCAAATCATTGTAGTGGAGAACAAGTACAATATTTGCCTTTGAGATATAGTGGAGTAGAAGTAAAATGATTGAAAATTGTACTTGAGTAAATGTACTTAGTTAATTTCCACCACTTCACATCCTTGCCTTCAGATTGTGAGTGACGGCATGGTTCCATCAGACCTGTCCTCTGCCTTGGCTCTGAACAGGGCAACACTGTCCAGGCTCCAGGAGCGCATTAAGGAGCTGCATGTGGAGAACGGCAAACAGGGCGATCTGTACCGCGGGGCCCGCAAGCAGCACGTCCAGCTCATCCACGACCGCAGGGACATGGAGTCCAAGATCCACGGTCAGCCTCAGCCTGGCCCAGAGCCACAGCCCACAGAAATGCAGAGATATGGGGGCAATGTTGAACGTTAAAGGGATTAATAATGATTTTTTGAGAACACAAGTTTAGTAGATGGAAAATTCCAAGATGTCAGCCAGCCAGAGCCACAAGAATGCGGTGAAAGGGCAATTATGAGGATCAGTGTTGATTTTTATTTCCGCCCGGCCGGGGGGGTCGGAGATTATGTTTTGGCCCCATCAGCGTTTGTGTGTCTGTCTGTCTGTCTGTCTGTCTGTCTGTCTGTCTGTCTGTCTGTCTTAGCGGCGTTTCTCCATCGGTTTTCCGAAAAACGCGCCCAGTGTGCAACCACCTTTAATCCCGCAAACCACTGGACTGATGATGATAAATGCGAGGTATCTTCAAATGGGTATTAAAGGGACACAGAGAGACGGGTATAACGGGTACTTTGACATGTACACCGGGTATGCATAAGCGGGTGGGTCATGCATTCCCAACTTGCATTGTTCCCTACTTGCGTCGTTTCCAAGTACGAATGCTACTTACTTATTCCTAGAACTCCTGTTTATGGAACATAGGCCGTTGACTACAGCCCGCCAGAGTCCTCTATCCTGGGCCTTCTTTTCCAGCTGTTTCCATGTCAGTCCACACTGCTTGATGTCTGTCTCAAGGTCCCTGCGCCAGGTGTTCTTTGGCCTGCCTCTCTTTCTTGTGCCTTGGGGGTTCCATCTAAGGGCTAAGGCCACGTGATGCTGGAGCGTGTGGCCGATACATCCTCACCTAGCCTAGTGGGCTAGTTTTACAACAAAAAAGAATACCAACGAGTCTATTCTGCCCCAAATCTGAATCACACATTGAGGGGCTTCTAAAAACAGAGACTGTAAACTGTATACCAGCCTATATAGCTCTCAGTCTCAAAAACCACGAATTAATTGAGAGACATTCATCCATAAATACAGAGAAAACAGATTAATTAGAAAACAGATACATACACATATATTAGAAAACAGGAAAATATATACACATATTCACTTTTAAATGTATTTGGGGGAATGCATGCGTTTTTATTAATGTAACCTTGTGGTTATGTTTTCCATATAGTAAACAATCTCTGCAAACTGGATTTATACCATTAGGAAAAAGGTATTATGGTGTGCTTAGTAATTGTGTGTATCCGTGCATGTGCGTGCGTGTGCGTGTGCGTGTATGTAGAGCTGGAGGAGCGATGCCAACAGATGATGATGATGAAGTTTGGGAAGCTGGTGGACTTGGAGGCTCTGCAGACTCTGTCAGGCAGCAGGACCCTGGAGGAGATGAGGCAGGAGAGCCAACTCTGCCAGGCTGCCCACGACACGCAGACCAAGCAATGGGAGGTACGCCCGCGTGTGTGTGTGTGTGTGTGTGTGTGTGTGTGTGTGTGTGTGTGTGTGTGTGTGTGTGTGTGTGTGTGTGTGTGTGTGTGTGTGTGTGTGTGTGTGTGTGTGTGTGTGTGTGTCTACTGTATGTGTTCTGACACTGTTATCATTACTTTGAGGTCGGCCAAAAACCTTGTATCTCCATATGTCAACCTTTACTGTTTTTCCGTAAATTAATGTCCGTACTTAATCATTCAACAGATGTTGGACACGAGGTTCCGACAGCAACGAGAAAACCTAGATAGACAGACGGCATCATAGCAGGACCACAGGAGGCAGCCATTAATCTATTTATTTATTTATTTGACAGGGACAAAGCTCATTCATCAACATGTCAGTTTTCACA